>NC_090936.1:987216001-987522338 GCF_040938575.1 Ambystoma mexicanum
ATGGAGTCCCTGGCTCGAGGCTCATAGAGTAGGTAGTCTGGCACGTAATCTAGCATTTCTCATGGAGAAGCTGCATGGCTTACAGAGGTGCATAATGGGAGGGGAAATGGTGCCTATGGAGGCAGGGCTAGAGGTAGGGCTAGGATAGCTAGATGAGTGGATGAGGTGGATGATTACTCTCAGCAGTACCGAGTAAATGGCTGGTAGGCACATTCTGTAGGATGTCGGTGAGGTGAGACAGTCAGATGGCAAGGCAGATATGGGCTGAGTGTGGCAAAGGTGTTGAATGCCGCAATCAGGAACTAGAAGCTCAATGTAGCTGTAGGGTGGCAGGGCAGCTAGGTGCGAAGATGCGAAGATCAAACGCAACTCTCAAATCGAAGGGCAGGTAGCTACTAGGTGCACCATAGATGATGGGTTTTAGTAGCAAGAGGTTCGGCTAAGTGCAGAAATCACAAACTAGGCAAGAAACCCATGTGCAGTCATGTAAGAACGATAAAGCCAGCAGGGTCTGACTAGATTCAAGAATTCACAATCTAGGCAAAGTACAGTGTGCAGCCATGTGAGAACAATTAGGGCAGCAGAGTCTGACTAGATTCAGGAATTCACAATCTAGGCAAAATACAGTGTGCAGCCATGTGAGAACAAGTAGAGCAGCAGGGTCTGTCTAGGTTCACAGTCTCGGCTAAATACAATATACAACCATGTGGGAACAATGGTGGCTAATACATGTTCTCAGACAATTTGAATATGACATAGCTGCTATGGGCAGGGTTATTAGCAAAGGCAAGCTGTGGGGCGGCCGTGTAGGTTGCAGAGGCAAATTCTTACGCAATCTGGAATCAGCTTTACTCACCATATAAGTACGGTTTTACAATCTCAAAACTGTTTACTCATAATGTAAATTCAATTTTACTCACGATCTAAAGCAGTTTTACTCGCAAACTACAGTCAGCTTTACTGCTGTATGCGGGGAATAGATTGGCAAAGGCATGTTACAATGAGCATAGTTCGCACAGTCTAGGTGCATCATTGCTGCATGGGGCTGAAGTGGAAAGCGTAGCTAGAGACTGGGCTGGGTGGGAGCGCTCAGGCAGCGAGGAATATTATTTCTACCTGCATTCAGTCACCGTTATGCAAACAACATAATGTATGTAGTATAAGAGCAGTTCAGTCAAAAGCAAGTATGATATGAGACAACAACTTTAATGGCGTGTGAATAGTATGCGGTCACCCAGTGCAATGCAGCAGCTGAGGTGCAATGAATGTGTTAACTTTAGGTGGAGCCAAGGTGTGGGAGACAGGGGGTCTGGCAGACGGCAGTCATGGCAAAAACAGGCATGAAACAGGCGATGGCCTTCTTTCCCTTGGGCCTTGGTGTGAGTGGGCCGGCTTCGCCTGCTGGTATCCAATAGGAGGAGAAAAAGGCAACAGCGCCCAATCAGAAGGTGGTAGTGGCTGTTGGGGGCTGGTTAGGCCCTGTCAACTGCTAACAAAAGACGGGCGGCCATCTTTGAGGGTGTTCGGTACCTCATGTACCTTAATGGTGGAAATGGTGCAACCTCCGGTTTTCAGTAGTGCTAGTCTGTACTGAATAACCCTTTCCATCAGAGCACGCACCCAATCTCCACCTGTTGCTATCCTGACGGCATCAATCAGCGTCCTATTCTATCACTCCACTGTAGCATTTCCTTTAGGAGTATACAATGCCGTTGTTGCATGCTGCACGCATGCTGCATGCCATTCCTGCAAAACCTCCTCCATTTCATTGGCCACAAACTGAGTGTTCGGCAGAATTATATGCAGTACCCTTTGGGAACACCACACAGAATTAGGACTACAAGTGTACAAATTCACCTTTGGTACAAGCCTGTACTACACAGTAAAGTGGTAGTGATGGCTGAGCAGCAAGACTTATCTCAAGAGCAAGTGAGCAGTATCAATAGTTACACATAGGACAGCAATTACTATGATTCAAACAAACACTGACTCAAGGTTTCTGAGTTAAAGAATATACATTTATTTGCACATCAGTTGTAAAGCATTTCACTAAAGTAAAGCAGTTGAAAAATCACTCTTAATACACTATTCCACACCCAATAGATTCTGGGCAAGTTAGGCTCAGAATGAAGTGTGAGCAAAATGGCACTCTAGCAATTTTAAACGAAGGGAAAGACAGTTAGACAAGAATTGAGCAGCACCAACAAGTAAGTAAGTAGGGCAATGTAGAAAAAGGAACTACAGCGAGGACATCAAATTCAAGGGGCCTGGCCCAAAGTCAATGGACCAAAGTCTTTGCTCAAGATCACACAGTTCAGGGTAGTTTGCGGTTAAGTCTTTGGCAAGAGTTGAGGACGAAGTTGGTCGGCAGAAAAATTAGTTTAAAGAATGGAGAAGGACAAGCCCTCGGATTGGTGAAAGGTTTCACACGCCATCACCGCGGCTGGACGAAATGAGCAACCGGATTTGAACAGTACCTTAAATGGAGAAGAAGGCTGTACCTGAGGCAGACGTTCCTAGCAGATCCTGCAGGCTCACGGTTCCTGAAGTGACTGTCAGACTGACAGGAAGTAGGAAGACTGGAGGGTCCTGCACTGCCCAGGGAAGAAACCAGCAGCAGAGCAAAGCAACAAATAAAAGGTGCGCTCCTTAAAATGCAAGCAGGGTCCGTTCCTCCTGGCTATCCGGTTCACCGTAGCTCTGTACAGCAAATTCGACCAGAGAAGGGAGGACTGATGAGCAGTTTGGTAAACTGGGTGTTCCCACCAGCTCAAGGGGAGAAGATTCCTTGCAGATCTTCCCTGTCGTTGGAGTATGAAGATTCGGACCTGTAGCAGGGCTTCACTGGGAGGTTCAGTCGTGATAGGGGTCCTCTTCTGTCAGCTCATCGTCGGTTCTCTCGTTCCAGTTGCGACTCTGCCTTTCCAGCCCGAGAGACTTTCTTTTTAAGCGGTTTTCCCCCCATTCACACAGCCTTGCTGTCAATCAAACAGCAGGGTCGCTGTCCCGCAGTGACAGTCCCCACAACCAATCAGATCAGAGTGTGAAATGGGTCTCCAAGGAGACCCTGTGCAGGGAGTCCTAACGCCCTCCCTCACATCCTTCCCCCTCCACACATACAGGCACCTAAGGAGGGCTTCTGTGCAGAAGACCACAAAAGGACGGCGAACAAAGGCACCAAACCTGGTTTGGCGCGCAGAGTAAAACACGAGAAAGACTTTTACAAAACAAAATGGCGACTAAAACCAGCCGGAACCGTATAAAAACGTACATGGTCTAGCGGGTTTAAGTTCGAGGCTACCAAGATAGCCTAAAACAATACCAGGGCTATTTAAGATAACCGCAGTAGGAAAAATAGGGTAGTTAACGCTGCCACCAGCCAAGTCTTAATGAAAAGGGAGCGAAACAATGCTCCAAGAGAAACCGACAAAAAGGGATAATTATTAACCCTTTCCAGAACTCTAAGATAGTTCATACCGGGTCTGAGTTTTAAAAGATTAATAAAGTTAATGGCAACTTTACATGTTCTGGGAGACAGTAGTCAGTCCCAGAAAATGGAGTCGGTGTTGGGAAGTCAAAAAGACAACCCTGTCTCACTGCACTGAAGGTGCTGTGTAACATACAGTAAAAAGATGCCTATGGTGTATGTGAGGCTCCACAGTCTATGAACTCAAGAAAAACATACAGCAAAACACATGTAAGAGTGGTAAAAAAAAAAAAGCTCACTCTTTACCAGGTGAAAAAAATAAATCCTAGAAATCCAGCAAAGCTGCTGAGGGACTCAGTAAGGGAAATTAGCCATTCTGGAGAATTCTCTCTAACACTCATGACCATTATCTGAAATAATTTTTCTTGTAAAATACTGACTCCAAAACAATTGTTCGCCACACAACAGCGCACACTGTCTACCCCACTAAACAACCTATTAATGACTCTCTGAAAGACTCGAATTGGAAATGAAACCAAAAGCATTCCCATACAGCTATACAAACCAAAAGGCGGTATAAATGTCGTCAAATCCAAGGACGATGAATGTAACCAAACTTGATGGTGTGCTGCCCTCAAGTCTATCGTGGAGAACATGCCGGTAGCAAATTCCCTCCTATCTTTGTGACTGTTAGGCAGAATCACCTGGAGTACCCTTTGGGAACACTACAGGCAATTAGGAGTACAAGTGTAAGCACAATTTTACCTTTGGCACTACACAGTAAAGTGGTAGCGATGGCGGGGCAGCCAGATTTATCTCAAGAGTTTAAGTGAGCAGTAGAACAAGTTACACAAAGGACCAACCAATACAGTGATTCAAGTAAACACTTTCTCAAGGTTTCTTGGTAAAAGAATATACATGTCAGTTAGAAAACATTACACTAGCATAAGCAACTCAATATCACACTAATACACCACAAAAATCCAACCGGTAAGTAACTGAACAAGTTTAGCTCCAAAATGAAGTGGGAGCAAAATGGCACTTCAGATACTTGATAAAGGAGGGAAAAGTAAAGGGGATAAGAATAGACAAAGGGTTTCAGTTAAATACAACCAGCAATTCTTCTCAACAGGCCTGGGCCAAAGTCAATGGTTCAGAGTCTTTTGTATAGTATAGCACAGTTCTGGTATATAACAGTTAAGTCTTTGCCACAGATTTTTAAAGGATTTGGCTAGGCGAAAAGTTTGACGAATGTTTAGGGAAGGACAAGCCTTCGTAGTTGAGGAAAGTTTCTCGCACTTGCTCGATGGCCGAAAACATTTCTGGATCGCGTTTGCACAGTACCTAGTCAATGAAGAAAGCTCCAGCTGAGGCAGTTGTTCCTGGCAGTGCGAGCAGATCTCGCTGTTCCTGAGCTTCAGTCGTGGGGACAAGAACAATGTCGTAAGGTTCCTGCACTGCCCAGGGATGAGACCAAAAGCTGTAGCAACACGTCGGTTAACGGGGCGAGTTCCTTAAAGTCCACGAGCTGGTTTCCATCCCTCGACTATCCGATTTTCAACAGCACTCTGCTGAAAATTCGACCAGAATAGGACAGTGTCCAGGTGGCTTGTTCCCACCAAACTCAAGGGAAGAAGTTAACCTTGAAGGGCTTCTCCGTCGTCGGAGTTTCAGGCAATTTGGACCTGCAGCATGGCTTCCCCGGTCATCCAAGAGTTGCAGCAGTCCTCTTCCTTCCTCTCCTCTTCAGTTCTTTCGTTCCAGTGGTCGACGCTGCTTTCCATGTCCCAGAGACCTGCTTTTAAACAGTCCCCCGCCCCCATTTGTTCCAGCCTGGCTGTCACTCACACAGCAGGGTGGCTGCCCTTGCCAGACAGCCAGCAAATCACGCCATAGTGCATTCAGGTCTCTTAGGAGACTAAACACAGGGAGTTTCGGGCACCTCCCTCACATCCTGTTCACACCAGACACTCCGGCGCCAGAGGGGGGCTTCAGCACTGATGCCCGCCAAAGGCCAACAAACAAAGTGCCATGATTCCTGCCCCTCATGTCCCCAGCCCTCCAAGATGTCAGGCTGGAGCCAGGCCACAATCACCTACATGGCCCTCAAGGGCCTCTCCATCCCTCCAAAGACCCACTTGGAGTCAGACTTGGCGCTTGTGGCACTAGACTCAGTCACTCACTCCCATAGGATAACATTGGGATTGGACTTGTAGTGCATTGATGGGGACAAGATGGATGCGCCCACAGATTTCGTTTCCCTGAACTGCATGTGCAGTCTAGTCTTTTGGGTGTGGTTCAGCCCAGAGACACCGGGGATACCCAGAGACTATTTAAGCCACACCCAGGCGGAGAAACATGCTTTGTGTTTTCTGCACCTGCAGCGTGACACCCACCGTGTTCGGATCGGTCTCCAGTAGGCCTGCATCTTTCTTCTGCGCTCAGCTCCTGCAAGAACAAGAACACAATAGGAACAGCCTTACCTTGTGGTGCTTCTGCCCATCATTCATCGCTCCTTCTGTTCTGCGGGCATCTTCGGCGGTGTCATTCCCATCGGGCACACCGCTTCCTAAGGAAAAGGGAAAAGAACAGAAAAAAAGGCATTAGTAAGCATTCAGCAAATCGTCGCTTATTTTTAAAGACTGTACGAGCTTCAAACGCTTACCTGAATCCCAGCCGCTCGGGGGGAACTCGGTCTCTGGAACTTCTCATCCATCTGCAAGAGGGAAAAGACACTCCAGGTTAGCGTTGAAACATCTAGAGGTGCCACATACCGCGCTTACGCACCGCATTTCTTCTTCATAACCGTCATCCACGCTGACAACGTCGCAGCACCTAAAAGATACAGAAAAAGAACTCAGTTCAATACAAATACGAAAGGGTCGCATCGCGCTCTCACTCACCTTCAGCGCTACTCATCTCCGCAGCACATCACCATCCCCGGACGCCGGCCATCATCTAAGGAAGGAAAGGAACAAAGTTAGAGAACTGTTCAAAAGACCCATTATACTTACCTGTCGGACTCTTGCCAGTGAAGTAACTAGGCAGCAACGAGCCCGTATGAATCAACGCGCCCCTGCGCTGAAAGCAGGATGGAGAGCACACTATCCAAGAAAACAAGGTGAGCTGTGGATCAAAGTGAAGGGTTGGACCCCGGGGAATAAGGGGTTCAAGCACACAGAGACAATAGGGAGTTAAACTCTACCAATCCTGTGTTTCAGGCCCAGTCTCCAGTCGAGTAGACTCCAAGGAAGGGTTCGAGGTCGTAAGAGGTCAGAACAGGCTGAGTGACGTCCCCGTGGATACCAGGTGAGCGTTACACAAAGGGACCAAACCTGGTTTGGCGTGCAGAGACAAACACAAGAAGGAATTTTCCTACAAGAAATGGCAAAAAAAGATAACCAGAGTTTTACAGATAGGTTTTGGGCGCCATATTGAAAAACATGGCTGACCTGATTTTAGCTACCTGTGTCAGCGGTCACGAAAAATCACAGTAGTTGATCTAAACCACTAGCCATTAAAATAGGAAAAGGTAACATTTTACTATTACATGAGTGTTTTGACTAGCTAGCTAGCTAGGCAACCCCTCCAGCACTCTATTCGAAGATAGTATGGGCTGGGTCAGTAAATTTAAAAAGATTAGTAAAGCCAATTTAACTTTACATGCTCTGGGAGACGGTAGCCAGTCCCAGAGAAGGTATTCAAACCTTGGGGAGTCTGAAAGACACCCCTGTGTCACTGCACTAAAGGTGCTGTGTGACACAGAAAGAGATGCCACTGGAGTTGTTTTAAAACTCCATAACCAAAGAACACAAAAGTAAAACGCACACAAAATACATGGAAGAGTGGGAAAAAAGGCTCACACTATTCCCAGGTAAAATCAAATCCCAGAAATCCAGCAAAGTTGCTGGGGGTCTCAAAAGGTAAGGGAAATGAGCACATTGAGAATTCTCCCCAACACTTGCCCCCGAGGATTTAATCCACTCCTGTATGAATCTCCTTACTCCAGTCGGTCAAACATCCTGGAGAGACCATCAGCATATTGGTGAGGACACCCTGACCTGTGTTCAATGGTAAAAATCAAACCCTTGCAGGCTGATAGACCATCTCAGTAGTTTTGGGTTCTCCCCTTTCATTTGCAACAACCATCTCAGGGGTTGGTGGTCAGTCTGAATCACAAAAGCAGATCCATACAAGTATGGTCTAAACTTCTTCAGTGACCACACAATAGCAAAGCACTCACAAAGCCCACCTTGTTTCTGGTTCCTTCAGCTTCCCGCTGATGAAGCAAATGGGCTGCTCCCTACCTTTCTCATCCAGTTGTCTAAGGACTGCACCTATACCTGCATTTCAATCATCTGTCTGCACAATGAAGGTTTGGTTATAGCCAGGAGCTCTTAGGACTGGCGCTTGACAACGGGCTGTCTTTAGGCCTTCAAATTCTTGAGTGCAGTACTCATTCCACCTGACCTTTTTAGGGAATTTGGGAGAGGAGATCACATTCAAGGGTGAATCTATGGTCCCATAGTTCTCTATGAAGTTCCCATAGTACCCAGTGAGGGTAGGAAGGCTCTCACTTGGGTTTGAGTAGTACGGGTGGCCCCGTTTCGTACAGCTTGTACTTTGCTAGGCAATGGACTGATTTCACCTCCTCCTACCTCATGTCCAAGGTAGACCACTATACTCTGACCAATTTGACATTTGCTAGCCTTTATGGTCAGACGGGCCTGCTCAAGAGCCTGCAAAACATATCCTAAGTGATCAACAAGTTCTTTCCAAGTAGGGCTGAACACTGCAATGTCATCCAGTATGCAGAAGGCCTCCATCCCATTCAGAACTTGATTAACCATCCTTTGGAATGTAGCAGGTGTATTCTTTAGTCCAAAAGGCATTACCTTAAACTGGTAGAGGCCTGCTGGGGCTGAGAATGCAGTCTTCTCCTTGGCATGGTCCGTCAATGCTATTTGCCAATAGCCTGAAGTGAGATCAAATGTACTGAGGTACTTGGCTGAACCAAGTTTATCGACCAGTTCATCTGTCCCTGGTAAAGGGTGGGCATCAGTCTTGGTGACTGCATTAAGAGCTCTTATTATTTTTTTTTATTATTTATATCTGGTTAGTTCAAACCTTTACAAAACACATAAGATCAATGACAAACAGAACCACATAATAAAAAATAAAAAGAAATTAGCAACTACTGTTTCATAACCCAGATAAAAACAGATTAAAAAAGGAACCACCACCATAATAAAGAAAGAGCCAAAAATTACACATTTCACAGAGCTCTATAGTCCACACAGAATCTCAACTCCTTGGATCCTGCCTTTGGTACTAGAACTAGACTAGACCATGGACTGGTAGAAGGCACTATTACCCCCGAGTTGAAGCATCCTGTTGATCTCCTCCTTTATGTGGGACCTTACATGATCTGGCATCCTGTAACCCCTGTTTGACAGTTAAACAGTCACCAGTTTGAATATCATGCTGGCCCCAAGGGGTCAAGCCTGGTGATAGTGAAAACAGGGAGGCAAACTGATTTAACAGAAACGTGCACTCCTCCTGTTGTTCAGGTGTCAAGTTAGAAGACAGATGAACTCCCATTTTCTCATCTAAAGGCTGGCCTCTGAGTAGGTCATGTAGAGGTTCACTCTCCCCCTCCTCCTCCTCCTCCTTCTCCTCCTCCTCCTCCTCCTCCTCCTCCTCCTGGGCTGAAGCTAGAAGCAAAGCTCCCACTTTTGGTCTTGAGACATAAGCCTTTAAAAGGTTGGTGCAAAAGATTCTAGGAGCCTCCTTAGGATTGCCTAAGTCCACCAGATAGTTGACCTCTCCAAGTTTACCCACAACCTTGAAGGGTCCTATCCACTTGCCCTGTAACGCGCTGCGCCTTGTAGGTACCATAGCCAAAACTTGCTGGTCTTGAGTAAACTCAACCATGTTGGCCTTCTGGTCGTGCCAATGTTTGACCAGAGCCTGACCAGCTTTTAGGTTATCTGATGCTTCTGCCATCATGTGTGACATTCTCCTCCGGAGACCTATCACATAGTCAGCGACTCTCACTGGCTTGGGGGAAGGAGCACTCTCCAACCCCTCCTTACTTGGAGCCAAAGGGCCTCTAACTGGATGGCCATAAAGAAGTTCAAAGGGACTAAATCAAACTCCCTCCTGAGGGACTTCTCTATATGCAAAGAGATGGCATGGCAGTAGAAGGTCCCACTTTCTTCTAAGGGGTTCCTCTAAAGGACCTATTATGCTCTTCATTGTACGGTTGAACCTCTCTACCAATCCATTTGGCTGAGAATGGTAGGCAGTTGAGAACTTGCAAGTTACTTCACAGTTTTTCCACATGGCCTGCATGTAGTGGGGCATAAAATTAGATCCCCTGTCAGAGATAACTTCCTTAGGAAAACCTACTCTGGTAAAAATACCAAGTAGGGCCTTAGCAACAGCCTGAGCTGTAACAGTCCTCATAGGTATAGCTTCAGGATACCCAGTAGCATGGTCTACTAAAACCAGGATAAATCTGTTTCCTGAAGATGTGGGAGGGTCGAAGGGACCAACAATGTCGATTCCCGCTCTCCATCTATGGATCTATGGAAGAGAAGAAAACAAGTTAGAACTAGTAAGCACGCGCATGCAATTACTGCCTCAGTCTCCCGCGCGCCCACAGTAACTTACCTTCGTATGCGAGTCAAGTGGACTTCTCTCTGCAGAAAAAAAGAATATCTTTGACAGCCTTTGATAAAGAAGTAATTCCTTGGCGACTGCTTTTTCTCTTAGTAGAAAAAATAGGTCTTAGTAACTATGTTGGGTTATCTGCATGAGAATTTCCCAATTCTGTGTGGCTGCTGCACAGATGTAACATTGAAAAAAGAAAAGAAATTTGGGAAAATAGACTCAAATGCGCTAGCCCCTTAAATAAATGTATACAGGCGAGTCTTTACAGTCTTTTTAATTTTATTAGTGTTTTTTTCACACTAATAATTTTTATTTTTCATAAAAGGTTTCAAAAAAACATTCCAGATAAAGAGACATTTCTGTTAGATGTCACTTTTTTCATTTGTTTTTGCTTCACACCAATATATTCTAATTCAAGTGTTTTTCTTTCGCAGATGTCACTTTTTTCATTTGTTTTTGCTTCACACCAATATATTCTAATTCAAGTGTTTCTCTCTCTCGACACATGTTTCCCCATTGACTCTCTCAATGGTTCTTCAGGAGAGGAAGTGTTTGTACTAAAAAGAAAAAGCCAAATTCTCATTTTGAGTAATGCCTTAAATTTTTTTTCAATGGAAGTAAATATAATATTTACTACAATGACTCACCCTTCTAATTTTCTTGTTGTTAGCATGTATCCTGCTTGTTTTTCCAAATTTTATATACTCGAGTCTCGCTAATATTCATCAGGATATTTTTCCTAATTTAATTTTTAGGAAAGGTTCCAGGTTAAAGCTATAAGGGGGAGAATAAAGGAAAAAGACAAGATAATACTTCTTGTTAATAGTCTATAAAAAAGGAAAACATGGTCATAGTTTAAATACCAGTTCTAGGAAAGCTTAATCCAGGGAGAGTACAGGCTTCTCATTCGCTTACCTTGTTTTCTTCTCTCTGCGCCTGCATCCAGCTAGCAGCTCCGTTCTCAGACCTGCAACGACAACAAACTCAATAATAGCGCTGAGCATATCCTCAACTGACCACTCACCTTTGTAACTCGCACTCCTAACCAGTGAAGTAACTGGCCTCCATTGGACTTACCTTCTGCTCGCTGTTGAACTTGCCTGCAGCTTCTGCTTCATGGGCTCCTGGAATTTAGCCCGTGAATTGAACTTACAAACAATTCCCAGTGCTGTAACTGGGCAAACACCGAAGAGTGTGTTTTCTAATCTTTATCTGCCTGAACTTAGTGAAGCAACTAGTTCCGGACCCCAGACTTCCGTGCTCCTGCTGATGCAGGATGGAGAGCGTGCCACACTAAAACAAAAGGTCAGCTTCCCAGCCCCGGGTTAACGAGAGGAAGAGTCCAGAGGAATCCATTGCTCCTGCAGAGACCCAGGTGAGCGTGACATTAAGTGGCCAGCCAAAGGTATCTCATGGGCTAACTGTGGGAACTAGAGCCTGCTTTCAAGAGGCACTACAAGTCTTCTGTAGTCCCCTGGGATAGACTCACTGTAGAAGAGGCCATCTAGTTCCCAGTACACCCTATGCTTCCCTGGCTCTTGCCCATCCAGCTGGGAAGCTGACTGTTGGCGAAGACCTTCAAGAGTAGGACACTCTTTGACCTCTGCTAAGGTCTGCCCTACAGGGTCCACCTTCTGCCAGTAAAGGCTGCAGCTCAGGATGGTCTGCAGGATCCAGATCTCCAACAGAAGCAAGGTAATTTTCCAGTTCTGATTACTCAGCAGCCGTTTCAACCACAAGGTTGTTCCACACACTCAGCCTCAGCTGGTGGAGGGATCACAGGTGTGATCTTGGACAGTCCTCTCGGGGATGTCCTTGTTGGTAGCACTGGAGTGCTGGCTGGTTGTTTTCTGGAGGGTTTGGGTTCCCACTTTCCCTCTTTCTTCTTAGAAATTGCAGTCAGTAAGTCGTGTGAACTAGGAGTTACAGTTTCCTCTATAATCTCAAGGTACTCTCTCTGGCCTTCCTAGTCTGCTTCGGTTTCTTTTTGCTAGGAGGCCTGGGGGTGCTTGCTACAACTCCAGAGTTTTTAAGTCATTCCCCAACAGGACTCTCCCAGGTACTTCACTCTGCACACTTCCAGGTATTTTAACAGTCCTAGCATTACACTGGATGAGAAGTGGGAGGACAAGTGGTCCTTTGTGGTGTGGACATTGTTTGGAGACGGATCCATACCGGTGAATTGAGCTGCATTTTCTACAAAATCCCATTTGGTGCGCGGAGCAGTGGGAGGACAAGTGGTCCTTTGTGGTCACTTGTGGACTGCGGTGGGTAGGAGCCCTTCTTCACTGTGTCTAACGCGACGTACGCACCAACAGGAGATTTCTAACTCAGCGTTTACCTCTATGGAACGTTAAGAAAAGGCACTCGCCAGTCATTGGGCCTCATTACGACCCTGGTGGTACGGAGTGAACAGCGCCGTAAAAGGTGTCGGCGCCGTTCACTCCGTACCGCTGCATTACGAGTTCCCCTCGCGGGACACGGGAAGCACGCCTGGGAAATCCAGGCGTGCTTACTGTGTCCCGCGAGGGGAAGAGGGAGCAAACAACGGGCCATCTCGTAATGGCCTGTTTGCTCCCTCTCCCATTCCCATTCAGCCCTATGGGAGCTGAAATGGGAATGGGGAAGGACCGTGTCCGGGTCCTTGGAGGGAGGAATTACCGGGCCTTCTGAACTCGGAATGGCCCGGTAAGTCCTCATTCCGAGGACCGGGACCCCGACGTGATTTCGGCAGCAGCCATGCCGCCAATAGCGGCATGGTTACCGCCGAACTCGTAATGAGGGCCATTGAGTCTGATTTCTTGCGGACGGGAGACTGCGGAGGGCTGTGCTACCTCTTTGATCCCGGCTGCTTGTCTCACTTATCTCGGAATGCAACACAGCCTGTGAGGGTTTTTTATATCTCTCCTTCTGAATTATTACTCCACCCCCCTCTCTGCTGACTGTTGTATGTGGACTCGCCCCACCCTTTTTCTACAGATGGGGTGAGCTAAAGCAGCCGCTTCTCCACGACTATCACCATACTACTCACGGTATCTTAGTCTGACCCTGTAAAACAAAATGACCAAAGCAAAACCTGGGAAATCCGGAAATGACCTACACCGAGGCAACACTGAGAAAACAGCAAAACAGCCCTCTAAGCCCTCCCAAGCTGAATGGTAATAATGAGGTGGGGGGTGATCTGTACAAAGGGTCTTTCCCTGCTATGTTTTCAAAAGTCACTCCAAAGGTGACTGCCCCGGTGGATAAAAGTGTACTGGAAGGAGGGGCTTCTTCTCCCTCACATAACAGTGCAGCTATGGACATTACGAACTATAATATTGACAATTATTCACTCCTTGATCTGTGTCTCTCCATCCAAAAGTCCATGGCAGCAAGCAACAGACCCACCACGCCAATGAAAAAAAGCACTATAGTGGTGGAGGCGCAGGTCCTGAACGCTGCTCACAATGATTCTCAAGCAGCTAATGAGATCCCAAGTCCTAAACAGTCTGGCACTACAGGTCTAATTTGTTAGGAAATCATTCTATACACCCCACACCCATCTCACCTGTGGTACCAACCATGGGACGCCTGACGGCTTCCCCTGATCTGT
Source organism: Ambystoma mexicanum (assembly GCF_040938575.1). NCBI lineage: Eukaryota > Metazoa > Chordata > Amphibia > Caudata > Ambystomatidae > Ambystoma > Ambystoma mexicanum. Next base: position 987,229,699 of record NC_090936.1, read on the forward strand.
ACATTGATACGGAAGACCTCAAGCATGGCGACGGGAGTGGGGTGGCAGAACGTTTAATACAGCCATAATTGAGCTGCAGGTGTCCATGGCATCAGTGCAATTTGCACAAAAAATGTTACTAAAAATTTGTGGGAGGATACATACAAACACTATCATACAACTAGGGTTGCCGAATCCTAAGGCTGGGTTGGACCAGGAGCCTAGAAAACCGGCATCACCGATGGGGACCCAGGGATCTGTGGCACCTACAGATAATGGAAACCCTGTTGCACCTGCGGCTGAACCCCGGCCCATCCTTTGACAAAAAAGCAGCAACGCTTGTTGAATCGGGCAGCTATAAAAACGCGGCGGTGTAAATTGCCCCCTCTTTACCTGCCACCAATGCCCCAGTAGGTAAATCTAAAAAAGCAAAGAAAAGGGCCCGAAAATCAAAGAAGCGTGTGAGCAAAGGGACCCGGACTCTGACGAGCTGGGTCATTCCCGACAAAAACTCAGAAAGTGCAGACACAGAAGATTCGTAATCTGACCTCTCGGTCTGCACAATTGGCAACTCGACAAAGTTCTCAACGCCCCACAGGAGAGGAGCCTGGGGAGGAGGAGCACCAAGAACAGCCAACAATCGAAGATGCAGAAGACTGCAAAGCAAGAAAAATGTGCATCATTAAAAATCTGAATCAGAAGAAAAGAGATAGGTGGTTGTCAAGAACAGAGGTCCTGACTAAACTTCACCTCATCCCCAAACTGCATGTCATACGCTTCGAGGACTTCTCGTTTGTGGAACCACTTAGGGTATGTAATCCCAACGTCTCAGTTGTCCATTGTAGAGTCTTGGCATCTGCTCAACTGATCCGGACGCACAAGAAAAGTCTAATGCAGGTTGGCTTAGAGGTCGATGCGAGCAAGGAGAAGGAAGACCCCTCCCTCCCGAGTGAGGGCTACCCAGTACCTAAAAGCAAGGGCGGCAGGCCTGCCCAACCATCGGCAAAGAAGGTGCAGTTGAGCGACATTCAGAATACCCTGAAATGTCTTGCGGACTCACTAGCTATGGTATTACAACAGCCATGAGATTGTTCCCTACTTAGTTGGAACACGCATGGCCACCAACATTTTCTGACGGCTAAGGATTCCCTTTCGCTCATTAATATACATTCCTTCTTTTTCCTCCAAGAAACGTGGTTACAGCTCCCTATGGCTATTGATGGTTATACTCTACATCACACCCCTGCCCAGAAGGGAGGCGTGGGCGGCTGTTTGGGGGTCCCATCATTGGGATCACCAACAAGATCTCTAGCAAAAAGATCTCCACTGGTGATAACATCTGTGCTGTTGAAGTGTCCCTTCCGATAGAAACATCTTGGGAAAGAATGTTACTAGTCAACATATACAATCCGCCGGGGGCAAAGCACAGATAATATATTCAGGATTCCTTGCATGAGCTATTGGGTAAATGGAGGCTTGTCAATGAGAAATACCTTGTGATTGTTGCTGGGGATCTAAATTGTGTATCAACGGCGGGAGTGGTAACGGCAATAATCCACTTTTGAGTATCTTTAGCCTCTGGAATCACATACTGCCAGACTCTGAAGAGGACTGTTGGTCTGGATTCTTTGAATGTTGAGACCTTGAGATCAACAACGGTCGCACTACGGGCCACAGACCAGGCAAAATCACCTGGAGGAATGGGTGGGTGGGGAGCATCCTTGACTATATTTTCACGCAGTGCTGAGGTTGCGTCCATTGTGAAAGAAATGGGGGGTTCGGGAAACCAAATTGAGTGATCATGATTCCCCTGGTCACGAGTCTGGGGATTCTACCCACGCAGGTGGGACGAGCTAACCTGGGAATCTAGCAGCCAACCACACTTTAAATCGTATCTCTTGGTCAGTGTAGAACATGTTAAAAACAACTACGGCTACTGGTGACTGGGACTTAAATCAGGCTTATAGATTTAACCATGTCTGCCGAGCAAATTGAGAGATGGCTATGTGCTTTCTCTGATCTACACGCTTCTTGTAGAGCACGGTCAACAGTGGGGAAATCGCCGAAGGATGATACTTATGACTGGCCTATAAAACAGGAAACGTAAGCTCAGGAAAGGCATCTGACTGGTTATATCAGGGATCTTCTCTAGGATGGTTACCTTTAATGACATTAGGTAATTGAAAAATGGTTATAGATCCTGGTTGAAAGTACATAAGGCATATATATGGCAGCACACTCAAAACACTATGTAGTAGAAACACAAGAAACATATGGTCTGTTTTGGGGGAGGCTAAGGGAAGTAAGACCTCACATACGATTAACCCCATAGGTATTGCAGAGTGGTCTACCTATTTTGGAAAACCGTAATGGTATGATACGCAGAAAGGCTAGTAGCCCCAATATCATCAAATCTCTGACCCTCCCTCTGTGGTCTCTACTGAGAAGCTCCAACTCAGAATTGGAGAGCTGAATTCTTCCTGTGCTCCAGGGCCTAATCGCTTATTCAATGTTGTGATGAGAAATAAACCCCGACCTTCTGGGCTGGCCTCTTGAAAATCTTATTTGAAAAAAATCCTAGCGGAGGGACATATCTCAGCTACTTGGCAGACAGCTATTCTCATACCGTTTTTTAAAAAAGGTAACAGAACCGAACCTGGGAACTATCAGTTACTGTCTATGTTGGATTGCACGGGCAAGATGTTCGCAGCGCTAATTCTAAAGGAATTACAGAAGTGGGCTGAGGGTGTGGGAATACTTGACCGCTTCCAAAGGGGAAACTACACCTCATGCATCCAGGCACGTAAAACCAAGGCTGCACAACTAATAGCGGTAATACATAAATTCACGCGCGATCAGAGTGGCTTCTCGATCTGGGCAGCACGCCAACTGTATATTCAGTGTTTAGTACCTATGGTCACGTACGGCCTAGAGCCTCTTATTAATATGAATCTGGGGTGGTTACAGCTGGTAGAGGGCAAGTTTTGATGGAAAATTATTGGTCTTCCTCAGTGCATTCCTATGGCTATAATCAGGCTGGAGTTAGGAATTACCTCTCTTAAAGCCATTGTTCTGAGAAGGAGAACGGAATTCTACATCAGATTCAACAATAAGCCTACTAATAGGCTTCTCATGGCTATTAAAGAGGATGCACAGGTTGGCAGACAGCGTGAATTAGAAGCCCAAATGAATATCCTGTTTGAAGAAATCAGTTGGTCACCCGAGTGGGGACAAGATAATGAGCGCGTGTTTTAGTATGCAGAAACGCTTAACATTGTGGGACTGGCAGAGTAATTTTGCGCACCTGGAAAGCCTGAAAAGCTAAAAATTCATCACGCATATGTGGTTTACTTTTAAAAAGGCTTAGCCCTATTTAAATCTGTCCTTCTGACTTGTTAAGGCGTTTTGTTCTGCTTCTGCGTATTAACCATCTACCTACATTGGCTACTAGAGGCCCTGAAATGGGACTAGTGGAGTCAAAAAGGTATTGCAGAATATGCGCATTGCCTTCTGACACACTAAACCCCAAACTACATTTAGCACTTTTTCAGGTGTGGCGTGATGCCTTTACCCGTATGAATAGTTGCAGTGGGGCTCGCCCGCTAGTCGCCTCCTTTAGTAGGCGATTGTGAAAGTTAGAGATAAACCATGCAGACTAATAAAACTGGTATAAATTTGTATACATATGATCGCACACTAAAAAGTTTGAATGAGTTCTTATGTCTGACATGATTAGGTATTTGCTGCTGTTGTCGTAATATTAGTTTTTTATTCTATAATATGTTGTAGGTAAAGTTTGGTTCAACCCATGACCTAGTATATATTTTTTTTTTCACTGATACAGTTTTATTTTATGTGGATATGTGTAAAGTGTTTTACTTATGTATCAAACTGCATCACATTAATAAATGATTATTACATTGGATGAGAGCTGGTAACTGTGGAAGCATTTGGACAGGGCCTCCAGCAAGCTTAGTTAAGATTTTGGGTGTCTTAGGAACATCCTCTATCTTCGAAAAAGATTAATCAACTACAGTTATGCTGGCCCCAGTTTCTCCAATGCAGGGGTCTCCTGACCATTCACAAGAACACTGTCTTTGTAATACTCGTATTGTCTGGAATAGACTTGTACACATCCAAGTTCTGCTGTTCCCACAGACCCAGGGGTACTAAAGATACACTGGCTGAGACCTTCATGGGTTCCTCAGCCAGTAAGTGAAAGTTTCCACTTGCCATTGGTACTTCATCCACAGGGGAGAAGGCTAAGGAGACCGTGTGGACCCCTGAAGGTTAACCCTTACATCTGGGATCCCCTTTCCCATGGCCAGTTGACCCACAAGCTTAACATTTACAAAATGTTTTTATAAATGGGGGTTTGTTCTGACCTCCTTCCGGTTTGTCCCCAGAAGGCACACTAGCCTGATTTGGTTTTCCCTGTGGTTTACGCTGTTATGTTTCTGGCCCTCTTTTGGATTGTAGGTATTTGAATTCTCTTTGGGATCTTTCTTGTGCTGCTTCCCCTCATTCCTCTGAGTTGCCCCAGAATCCTTGTGAGTAGCCCTGTTGGCACGCCACAAGTCAGCAGCCCTTGCTAACTTCTTGGGATCAATTTCCTTAGAGTCAGCCAAGTGCTGTCTCAGCTCAGGAGAGCAGGCATCATGAATAGATTCCAACATAAACAAATTCCTCATACATTCATAAGTGTTCACTCTGTAACCCTTAACCAGTTTTTCAAACAGTCACCCAGGTAGCCCAAGGGGTACCATCATGCTTTTTGAGGGTCCTGACCCTCTTAAAATACTGAGAAGGGGTCTGCCCAAATCTAGCTATCAGAGCTAGCTTCACAGTTTCATACTCCTTTCTGTCTATATCCCCCAACTCCATTACCACATCAGTTGCAACAGGGGGTAGCCTAGAAAAAAGCCAAGGAATCAACCGATTCCCTGCATGGTCTTGAATCCCTTGGTTATATTCAAAAGCAGCCAACCAATCCAAAATATCAAGCTTAACCTCATACATACTTACTGCATCTTTGGGCATGCGAGGCCTCTTAGGACTGGAAGATCTAGAGGTCTCTGGGAGAGAACCAGTTTCAAGATACAACTTTTTCATTTCAAGGGCATGATTCAATTCCATTTCTCTGAGCCTAAGCTCTTGATGCTTTGTTTCAGTTTGAGCTTGGATTCATTTAAATTCTAACTCCAGTCTCATCTTTTCAAGTGAGACTAATTCAGGACATAGGATTGGACCTGATGGGGTCCCAGTGGTCAAAGGTTGAGGTCTATGAGCAGGTAGAGGTAAGACAAGGCCTACATTCTGAGACTCTTCTGCCTCATCTAACTCATCCATAATATCAGAGCTGGGCAAATAGAACCCGCAGAATGAAGAGAAGCTGGAGTCTCAAAGGGGTAAAAATACCTGAGGTTTCATCAATGCAGTATTTGGGGCTAACCGTGAACACTAATATGGTAGACTCTTATGGGGTAATGGCCATGAAATCAAAAGTTAAGAACCCAGCATCTCAGGCTAGAATAATTAATCTCAAGTACAGCAAATTTACTCTATCACCCATCATCAACTTCTATAAACTGAAGGTGACTCCCATTCTGACGTATGGCTGTGAAACTCAACTACAACTTGCAGGCTCTCTGTGGCGTCAGGTTGAGGGAGCAATGCTCCGTGTTCTGAACATGCCATCCTCTATCCCGGTCGAAGTGATCAGGAAAGAAATGGGAATGGTGTCACTGTACTCCATGGCCTGGAGATCACTGTCATTGTTGAGGAAATGTTTACAACCCCCAGGCGAAGGAGGGTACGAAGTCTTACATAGGGACTTCTCACTGTTTGAGAAAATAGCCTTAACTGAATGGAGATCTACATGTGTGGAGATACCAAAAAGTTTAGCACTGAGTGAAGAGCTCCTACTGGAAAATCCTGATCACGTCAAGAAGAAGCTTTATGATCAGGACTGGATAGACACAGGTGAATGATTCGGATCATGAAAAGTGGTGGAGGGATAACGAAAGACACTAGGAAATGAGGCCAATTTCCAAGATACTTGACCAAGTTTCCCTCTCCCACCCTGAGACAAGACTTCAATGAGGATCCGTTTTAACCTGTACCCAACAAAAGAAGTTGACAAGATGTAAAACAGCCGCAACGCAAAATTACACGTATGGGCTCTGTAAGGGCATGCCCAAAACTCAACATCTAACTATAGAATGTGAGTCACTGAAAGACTTAAGAACAATGTACTTGGGATTTTTGTTTCAAATTTCAACAACATCCCCCAATTCACTCTGGGCTAACTTGTGTCAAGGGAGGAGAAGAACAAGTTACTTCTTACCTTGTAACGTTCTTTCGACGGGATGTTCCTCCGACGTATTCCTCATCTTAGATATCTCCTTCCAGCTCTGCTGGCCTCAGAAATTTTTTTCTCTAGAGGGTGCTGCGCGTCGACGTCCTCCGAGTCGATGTCCCTCGACAGCCGCCGTATCGACGTCGACGTCATCCTGCCTATAAAGGCCGCGCGCAGCGTCCGTTGCTCAGTTACGTTTTGCAGCCCACAATAATACTTTCTGGACTAACTATTCACCCTGAAGGAGCGTAAGCTGCAACAACAAGGGAAGTAGAACTGCGGGGATGGATGGGAGGGTCGATGAGGAATACGTTGGAGGAACATCCCGTCGAAAGAATGTTACAAGGTAAGAAGTAACTTGTTCTTCGAAGGGATTGTGTCCTCCGACATATTCCTCATCTTAGATAGGCTCCCATAGCAGTATTCTATTATCGGAGGAGGGAGTACTGACTTCACGCTGTCTTCTATTGATGAATAGAATGCAGTACAGCCCTTCCAAACCTAGTCTCTTGACTGGAGGAGGAATCCAAATTGTAAAAACGTGTAAAGGTATGGACAGACGACCATGTAGCGGCCGCACATATGTCCTTAACCGGCACGCCTCTTTTGAGGGCCGATGAAGCTGCAATACCTCTGGTCGAATGAGCCCTAAGGTTTTGAGGGGGCTCTTTCCCTGCCAGTTTATAACATTCCAGAATGGCTAGAATGATCCATCTGGAAATGGTCTGCTTAGTTATTGGTAACCCCAGCTTGTGACCTGCGTAACCTACAAACAGCTGGTCTGCCTGTCTTATCATGGCTAGTCTACTGATGTAAAAACTTAAAGCCCTCCTAGGGTCTAGCCTGTGTAACCTCTCTTCCTCTTTCCCCGGGTGAGGAGGAGGATAGAAAGATGGTAGGGTAATCTTCTGAGTGATATGGAATTCAGAAACCACCTTTGGGAGGAAATTAGGCTTCACTTGCAGGACAACTTTGTCTTTGTGAAATATTGTGTGAGGGGGGTTTACAAGAAAGAGCTTGTAATTCGCTCACCCTTCTAGCAGATGTAAGTGCTATTAATAAAACAGTTTTAAGGGTAAGGAATCTTAACGAACAAGAATGGAGAGGTTCGAAAGGTGTACCCATCAGGAAAGTTAGTACTAAGTTTAAATCCCATAGGGGAATTTGGAATGGTCTTGGGGGATAAACATTGGTTAACCCCTTTAGAAACTGTATTACCAAGGGTAATTTGAAATAGGATGGTTCTTCCGCAGTACACGTAAAGATGGATAGCGCTGCGAGATAGCCCTTAATGGTGCCAACTTGAAGGCCTGAATTTGCCAAATGTAGTAGGAAGGACAAAACCATTGGTGTACCACATGAAAAGGGATCGATATTCTTTTCTCTACACCAGCTGCAAAATCTGTTCCAACGGCAGCGGTATAAAGACTTTGTTGCTGGCCTCCTTGCCGAAAGCAACACCTCCATAACATCATCAGGGAGGTCCCAATCCTTGTACCTCAGCCTTTCAGAAGCCAAGCGTGAAGGTTGAGGGTTTTGATGTCTGGATGGAGAACCTGACCTCCCTTCTGTCAGAGTAGGTTCTCTCTGAGTGGAAGTCGAATTGGAGGGCAGATGGACAAGTCTAGAAGGTCCGGGTACCACGTTCTCCTGGCCCAATCCGGGGCAATTAGGATCATGGTTCTCCGGAATCTTCTCAACCTCCTGATCATTTGAGGAATGACAGGGACCGGTGGGAACGCGTACAGAAGCGGAAACTCCCAGTCCACTATGAACGCGTCTCCCAGAGCTCCTCTCGGGGGAAATTCCCTTGAGCAGAACAGGTCGCATTTCCTGTTTAGGCTGGTGGCAAACAGATCTACCTGAGGGGTTCCCCAAAGGGCGAAGATCTCTTGAAGGACTTCCTGAGCTAGCTCCCACTCGTGGGAGACTGTTCTGCCTGCTCAGAGTGTCCGCTGTCAAGTTCTTCTCTCCGGCTAGGTGAACTGCCGATAGAGATTCCTTCTTGGATTGCCCAAAACCAGAGCTGCATCGCCTCTCTGCACAGGGGTAGTGATCCTACGCCTCCTCTTTTGTTGAGGTAATGCATGGCCACCGTGTTGTCCGTCATTATCAGGACGTTCTTCCCTTGTACAGCTGGCAGGAACGCCTTCAGCGCAAGTCTGATGGCTCTCAGCTCTAACAGGTTGATATGTAGTCTGGACGCCGATGGAGACCAACGACCGCTGATGGTCAAGTCGTTGGCGTGGGCTCCCCACCCCGTCAGAGAGGCATCCGTGACTACTGTTATCTCCGGCCAGGGTTGCCAAAACTGTTCTCCTTTCAGAATGTTCTCCTGACAGGCCCACCACTGAAGGTCTCGAGCCACCCTGCTGGGAACCTGAAGAAGATCTGTCATTCTCCCTGAGAATTGTGACCACCGAGTCCTCAGTGCCCACTGGAGGGATCTCATTCTCAGGCGAGCCTCTGGCATTAGGAAAATGCAGGATGCCATGAGGCCTAGCAACCTCAAAAAGTCGAAGGCTGGCAGACGTTGGGCATGTTGGAACTTGGTAACCATCTGTAGAATATCTTGAGCCCTCACCTCTGGTGGCGAGGCTTTTCCCAGGGAAGTGTCCAGGATCGCTCCTATGAACTGGAGTCTCTGCGATGGTATCATTTGTGACTTCTTTAAATTGAGGGAGAAGCCCAGTCTGTGAAGGAAGTGGCACACGTGATTTAGCTGGATCTGAGCTTGTTCCGGAGAAACAGCCCTGATAAACCAATCGTCCAGGTAGGGGTAGACGTGAATCCCTTCCCTCCTTAGACTTGCAGCCACTACCGACATTAACTTGGTGAAGACCCTCGGGGCGGAGGTCAGCCCAAATGGCAGCACTCGAAATTGATAGTGAGAGTTGCCAATTGCGAACCTCAGGTATTTCCTGTGTTTGAGATGGATAGGCACATGGAAATAAGCGTCCTGAAGGTCCAGAGATGCCAACCAGTCCTGGAACTGAAGGGCCTGGAGGATCTGAGAAAGAGTGACCATCTTGAATTTGTCTTTTCTGAGGAATTTGTTCAATTCTCACAAGTCCAAGATGGGTCTCAGTCCTCAGTCTTTCTTTGGAATGAGAAAGTAAGGGGAGTACCAGCCCTTGTTCCTCTCCGCTACAGGTACCGGTTCTATGGCACCTTTCTCTAGCAGGTCCCAAATTTCCTGCAAGAGGAGCGGATCTGGAGCTTTCAGAGAGCTGATCCCCGGTGGATGACTGAGGTATACGTAGTAAAGGCAGGCAGTAACCTTGGGCAACTGTTTCCAATGCCCAAGCATCTGACGTGATAGCCTGCCATAACGCCAGATGTTGAGTCAACCTGCCTCCTACAGGTGTCCTGTGAGGGAAGTCCTCAGAGTGGTTTTGGGGCGGCTGATGCAGATGGTAAAGAGGTACCTGCTGTTGCTGCGGCTTTTGAATATCTACCCCGTCCACCTCGGGTAGTTCTTCTTTGTCCCCTTTGAGCCGGTCGTCCTCTACCTCTTCCGAATGCGGAGTAGAAGCGAAAGGACTTGCCCCTCGCAGAGGTTCCTGTGGGACGAAAAGGAGTCTGACGGATTGCAGGTCCTAGGGATTTTGCTGCTGCTTTTGAAGTTTGCAGTTTTTCTAAACTGTCATCCGCCTTTTTCCCGAACAAAGAAGAGCCATCGAATGGCATGTTCAAGAGCCTGGATTGCACATCTGGGGCAAAACCAGACTCTCTCAACCAAGCGAATCTCCTGGTTGATGTACTTGCCGCCATTGCTCTGCTGATACTGTCAGCCGAATCAATGCCCGTCTGGAGGGATTCGCACATAGCGTCTTTACCGTCCTGTATAATATTCAGGAACGCATCCCTTTCTTCTCCCTCCCGGATGCAGTCAGCCGCTGTAGAAGCACACTCCCAAAGTGTATGGCTGAACCTAGCAAGGGTGCAAGTAGCATTAACAGATTTTAACGCCATGCTACATGCTGAAAAGACTTTCTTTGCCATAGCATCATATTTTTTATCGTCCCTGTCCTGTGGGACGGTAGGATAAGCCGTCTTGACATCGGTAGAGGATGCTGCCTGTACCACCAGACTTTCTGGGGATGGGTGTTTAGACAAAAACTCTGGGTCTGTAGAAGATACCCTGTACTTTGTAGACAGTTTTTTATTTACTGCTGGTACTACATCTGGGGTTTCCCAGTTTGTCATGATCTTTCTCTGAAGAGCTTTATGAAAAGGCACCACAGGATCCTCCTGTGGGCCTTTGTCAAGAATATCCGTGAGGTCATCTTGTTGGAAAGATTGTGAAGGTGCAGACCACCCCATGAACTCTGTGATCCTGGCCATTAAGGCTCTATAGGGGGTTTCAGCATGCTCCCCCAGGTCTGGCTCAGCAAACTCCACCTCAGGGGAAGTGTCTAACCCACTTGCCTCATGTAAGGAATCATGAAGATCCTTTAACCTGCGCTCTTCAGAGGAAAATTCCTCTCTAATTGGGGTTACAGGTCCCTGTAACTCAAATGTGTCTTCCTGTTCAGACAATTCACCCTCTTCCAAAATTGAGGACATAGTTCTCAATTGTTCTGAACTCATAAAGGGAGTAAATCCCATTTCCAAGGCAGAGGGTGCCGAACTTGTCATTATCGGCCTCGAAAACGTCGATGTCGTCGTCGTCGTCGTCGTCGAAGGCTTCGAGCGTGGCGTCGAAAACAAAGGCGGAGGCCTCGAAGACCTCGACAGAATTGGAATTCTACTCGACAATCTCGAAGCCATCAACGTCGAGGACCTGGGGATAGTCACTGGGTGTGTCGTAACCGTGACTTTTCTTGGCGTCGACGCCGGTGTCGAAGCTGGCGTCGAGTCGACAGACCCGTGTGTCGAAGGTCCCTTCGACAACGGCGTCGAAGACAGACGTCGACGGAACCCTCGTCGACGGAACCTTCGAGGAAGGTTTGGAGGTCATAGTCCTCCTCGAGGGTTTGAGACGCGCTCGAGAGGTTTCCTTCACCGGGTACTGCGACTCGCGGCGTTTTTGACCTTCGGTTCTTTCGACGAGAGCATCGCTCTCGGCAGTCTTCGAGGGGGTCGAGGCCGCTTTCTTGAAGACGCTCATCATATTTTTTCAGAATTCCTCCCACTCAGCCCGGGAACTATGTTTCGTGGGGCCAGGGATTCTTTTTGGCGAAACAGAGGAAGAGGAAGAGGGAGAAGGGGATCTTCGACGTCTCCTCTTCGAGTGCTTCGATCTCGAGGAGTGATGAGACCCACTCTGAGACCTGGAGCGCGAATGGTGACGAGGAGACGAATGTCTCGACTTCGTCGACGAAGAAGAAGCTTTAAAAGTCTTACCTTTCTCCAGCTTCCCCCTACGCTCCTTCAGGCCTTAGCTGTCATGGACATACAGTCCTCGCATTCTGAACAATGGTGTTCAGCTCCCAAACACCACAGAAACTCTGTGAGGGTCAGTCAACGACATAATTTTCCCACAATCTCGGCATTTCTTTAAGCCGGATGGAGGAGTTGTCGGTTCCGACTAGGAAGCCATCGAGTACGGATCGAATGACTCGAGGTAAATAGGATTAATCTGACTAAGAACTGAGCAACGGTATTCCGAGGCAGTGAGTAAGCGCGGAAAAACGGAACTGAGCAACGGACGCTGCGCGCGGCCTTTATAGGCACGTCGACGTCGATACGGCGGCTGTCGAGGGACATCGACTCGGAGGACGTCGACGCGCAGCGCCCTCTAGAGAAAAATTTTTCCGAGGCCAGCAGAGCTGGAAGGAGATATCTAAGATGAGGAATACGTCGGAGGACACAATCCCTTCGAAATACAGAGATTTTAGCCTTGTTGGCTTTCGGCAAAAAATCTTTCAAAGAATGACAGTGGAAGAAGACCAAAGGAAGAGACTCCCTGAAATGAGAGGAAAAATTGATGGAAATGTAGATATTGGACCGATGGGAATGGGTCCCCTCCCCCTTTTTTTTACGTTTCCTTTTCTTTCTGAATTTTTTATTTTATATACTTTTTTTATCTTGGCTGTAATTCAATGGAAATGTGTTTTCTTTTTAGTAAGTAGCATAAACAGTTTAAATGTAAACTATAAATATGCTAATAAAAAAAAAATTAGAGCTTGGTTGTGACATATCACCCTTATCAACACTTTCCATATTTGCTGCAGGGATGGCGGTTTCAGACCCACTCCTCAGACTTTGGTATTCTAACAACTTTTCTATCAATTCAACCTTTTTGCCTTTGACAGTGAGATTCCTAGCTTTACACATCTCTCAATTGATCAACAGTTAGTCACTCGGGTCTCCTGTCTGTAGCTTTCCATATCAGTCATAATAAAAACATTTTTTCTTTAGTGTTGCTTAGCCGTGAAGATTTGAAGAAAAGTAAAAGTAGCACTCTAAATGTAACAAGTATACTTTATCCTCACCGCTGTACACCAGTGTTAGGCAGAATCATCTGCAGTACCCTTTGGGTACACTACAGGCCATTAGGACTACAAGTGTAAGCACCATTTTACCTTTGGTACAAGTCTGTACTACACAGTAAAGTGGCATTGATGGCTGAGGAGCCAGACTTATCTCAAGAGTTTAAAGTGAGCACTAGAACAAGTTACACAAAGGACCAACCAATACAGTGATTCAAGTAAACAGTCAAGGTTTCTTGCTAAAAGAATATACGTGTATTTACTCAGTCAGTTCGAAAACATGACACTGGCATAAGCAGCTCAATATCACACACTAATACACCACAAAAATCCAACTGGTAAGAACAAGTTTAGCTCCAAAATGAATGGAGTGGGATCAAAATGGCACTTCAGATACTTAATAAAGGAGGGAAAAGACAAGGGGATAAGAATAGACAGCCCAAACACATTCATAGGCAGGGCAAAGGGTTTCAGTTAAATACAACCAGCAATTCTTCTCAACAGACCTGGGCCAAAGTCAATGGTTCAGAGTATTTTGTATAGGATAGCACAGTTCTGGTATATAACGGTTAAGTCTTTGCCACAGATTTTTAAAGGATTTGGCTAGGCAAAAAGTTTGATGAATGTTTAGGGAAGGACAAGCCTTCGTAGTTGAGGAAAGTTTCATGCACTTTCTCGATGGCCGAAAAGATTTCCGGAACGCGTTTGCACAGTACCTTTTCAATGAAGAAAGCTGTAGCTGAGGCAGTTGTTCCTGGCAGTTCGAGCAGATCTTGCTGTTCCTGAGCTTCAGTCGTGGGGACAAGGAGGACGTCGGGAGGTACCTGCACTGCCCATTGATGAGGCCAAAAGCTGAAGCAGGACGTCGGTTTAAGGTGCGAGTGCCTTAAAGTCCACGTGCTGGTTTCCTTCCCTCTGGCTACCCGGTTTTCAACAGCACTCTGCTGAAAATTCCAGCAGAATAGGACGGTGCCCAGGTGGCTTGCAAGTTGGTTGTTCCCACCAAACTCCAGGGAAGAAGTAAACCTTGAAGAGCTTCTCTGTCGTCAGAGTTTCAGGGAATTCGGACCTGCAGCAGGGCTTCACCGGTCGTCCAGGAGTTGCAGCAGTCCTCTTCCTTCCTCTCCTCTTCGGTTCTTTTGTTCCAGTGGTAGACTCTGCTTTCCAAGTCCCAGAGACCTGATTTTAAACAGTTTCCCCCCATTCATTCCAGCCTGGCTGTCACTCTCACAGCAGGGTGGCTGTCCTTGCCGGACAGCCAGCCAGCCAATCACGCAAGAGTGCATTCAGGTCCCCTAAGAGACTAAGCACAGTGAGTTTCGGGCGCCTCCCTCACATCCTGTCCACCCCAGACACTCAGGCGCCATAGAAGGTTTTGGGCAGAAGCCTGTGCAGTTCCCTCTGGGACCACTGCAAAAGATTTAAGGTGTTTGGCAGTGAACCCACTTGGTAACAGTCTGTACCACACAGATTCACTTGGTAGCTGTGGCTGAGCAGTCAGACTTCCCTCAAGAAGAGTTAGGCAGTATACAGAGTATTCACAATAGGTCAAAAGAACACAGTAGAACAAGCAAACACTGACCAGAGCTTGGTGTAAAAGCGATAATTATTTATTTAAAACCACATCTAATAAAATACACAGGCACTAATATTAAGCAGTTCAAAAACACGGTCATTAAAAGATATACACTCCCTTAAAAGAATATTAGACAAGTAAAGCCCCACTTATTTTCAGACAGCGGTGAGCGCTTAACGCAGATGGCACTCTAATAATTTGGTTTAAAAGGGAGAGAAAGGCAGAGCATAAATTGAAACAGATCCCAACACTTTCAAAAGAACACAGCAAGAGAGGAAGGCAGAGTCAAACCGTGAAGTTAGAGTTCAGAAAGCCAGATCTACTTTAAGAGGATCAGAACGAAATGTGTCCAAGGTCACACGGCTGAAAAGTGCGCAAAAGTCTCGAAAAGGTTCAGAAAGAGTTGGATCAAAAGAAAGGGACCAGTTAGATGGTCAAGGTGGCCAGCCCAGCCCAGAAGGTTAAGGGATTATTACCTTGTAGCAATCTTTAGAAAGGGAGGCCTGGCGGACACGGTACCTTAAAGTGGTAAGAATACTCCAGCGGGGGCAGTTGTACCTGGCAGCAGATGCAAGTCGGTGCTCCGTCCAGGGGAAGAGAGGATCTCGTCGGGGAGGAAGACAGGAGTCCGTTGCACTGCCAGGGAAGAAACCAGCCGCGGAGTTCTCAGTTACAAGGAGCGGTCCTTTTATTCGCGGTCCAGTGATAAGTGGCTATCCTGTTGCCGGGGTGCTTGGCACGGGCAATTCGACCACAAGACGTCCTGGGATGCGAGAAAAAGAAGGTAGACTGGTTGGGCCCACCAGTCAGGAGAAGAAGACTCTCCAGCCGGGAGATCTTCTCCATCGTCGGGAAGTGGTGGGTCGGTTCGCAGGGCTCCACCGGTGGTGTCGTAGCAGGTCAGCTCAGCTTCTCCCTCGTCGGATTGTCAGGTCCTGTGGCGACTACTGAAGTTCCAGTCCCAAAAGTCCTGCTTTTATGCAGCACACCCCATTCACTCAGCCTAGCTGTCAATCAAACATGCTAAGTGGTGTGCCGGCCGGCTCACCACTTGGGCCAATCACACAAGAGTGCGACTTGAGTTACCACGGTAACTCAGTCCAGGGTGCCTAAACCCCCCTCCCGCACCCCATGTGGTACCCAGACAGAGTGGCACCACTTTTGGAGGCTTCTGGGGAGAAGCCGCCAAAAAGTGGAACAAAGGGCTCGACTTGGGTTGGAGTCACAGAAGAGAACACAAACGCCATTTTAGAATCGAGTCCTGGCAAAAAAATACCAACCGGCGAATTTATATTAAATAAATAAACCGGCGGTATGTTAGAGGCTATGAGAATAATTAAAGTTGGTAGCCTCGAACAATGGGAAAATCCCATAGAGATATATTTGCGGTCGAATATAAAAAGTAGTATCCACTGCCACAAGCCAAAACTCGATCAGGGGGGGCGGAGACGTGCCCCCTCGACTAACAGACCACGGGGCAATCGAATTGCCCAGACCAGTACATCCACAATATGATGGTCTGTACTGATTTCTGTTCATAATTTGGGACTAGTAAAGCCAATGGTGACTTTACATGCCCTGGGAGACAGTAGTCAGTCCCAGGGTATGAGTCTATGGTGGGGGGTCACTATGACACCCCTGTGTCACTGCACGGAGGGTGCTGTGTAACACACATAGTAAAAACACATGAGACCCTATGGAGTAAATGACCCCATAGCCCATAAAACACATTAACAGTCAAAGGAACACCACGAATCATGTCCAAGAGTGGGAGAAAAAGAGTCTCACTCTTGGCAAGAGAAAAAAAAACAAACTCCAGGAAGTTCAGCCTAAACAGAGAATTCTCCCTAACAGGAGGGCTCCAGCACTGAAGCCCACCAAAGGCCAACGAACCAAGGGACCAAACCTGGTTTGGCGCGCAGAGACAAAACACAAGAATGACTTTTCCTAAAAGATGACCGGAGTCTGTTTTTACCGATAGGTCTGGGGCGCAATATTGAAAAACATGGCTGACCCGATTTTTAGCTACCGTTGTTAGCAGTCGTGAAAAATCACGGTAGTTGATCTAAATCACTGCCACCAGCCATTTTAAAAAAAATAAAGAAAAAAATAGGAAAAGCTAACATTCTACTGTTACATGACTGCTTCGACTCAGGGGAAGCTAAGCAAACCCTCCAGCACTCTATTGGAAGATAGTGTGTGCTGGGTCAGTACATTTAAAAAAAGACTAGTAAAGCCAATTTAACTTTACATGCTCTGGGAGACAGTCAGTCCCAGAGAAGGTATTCAAACCTTGGGGAGCCTGTAAGACACCCCTTTGCCACTTCAATGAAGATGCTAAGTGACACACAGAAAAAGCGGATGCCACTGGAGTTTTAAAACACCATAACCAAAGAACACAAAAGTAAAACACACACAACATACATGGAAGATTGGGAAAAAAGGCTCACACTCTTCCCAGGTAAAAAAAAAAAATCAAATCCCAGAAATCCAGCAAAATTGCTGGGGGTCTCAAAAGGTAAGGGAAATGAGCACATTTTGAGAATTCTCCCCAACACTGACCCTGACAAACCCATTGCTTTGCGCCCTCTAGGTCCAAATTGACCCTCAAACTCCCCTACTATATCGATAGACACCACCCCCTAAGTATGCGCTGCTATTGCTATCTCCTGTAAGTCGCAACATCCAAATGTACTTCTTCACGTACTTGCGTTCATCAGCGTATAATCGGCCCCACTTTCAATCAACAACCTGACAGCAACATCATTTATATCAATCATTGCGTGTGGCTTTTCATTGTCGCATCCACAACACACACATCATCCGGTTCATACCACCCACTCCGTGACGACGATACGTCCCGAACTGACTTCACTGATCCATATTATGTCGTTTGTTTGCATCACCACGCGAAGTGTCCTTTACTTTTGCACTCATGACAGATACTGTGCTGGGCAAAACATTCCTTGTCATTTGCGAAGTGTTCTGTGCTTCCGCAACAAAAAAAAAAAATCTTCCATTAGTTCTGCCCCCATCTCCAGCCTCCTTCTAGAATGTATCTTATTCTCCTCCTTCGTCCTCCCACCTGTATTCTTGGCACTTCCCTCAACCTGATGGTTGCCTTCTACCAATGTCGTCTCAGAGTCTGCACCAAGTTCCACTTCCTGCCACCGCGCCGCTCGAACCTTGTGGTTACTACATCATAACATGAACTGGTCCCCTAGGTATTCTTCCTTACAATCCACATTTAATGTCGAGCCGTCGCAGGGCGGTGATGAACTCCTCTATGGATTTGTTCTTCTTTTGCCCCTTGGTAGCAAAGTGGTACCTGGCCAAAATGTTGTTTTCCTTGATAATAAAGTGCTTGTCTAACTTGCGGACCCTTACCTCAAATGCATTTATCCCTTCATTCTGAGTCCAGGCGGGATTACGGTAGTCTTCTGTATATGGATTGCCCTTCACATTGCAGACCATGGTACAGCAGGGAGTCTTCATGTAAGCAGCGAAATATTGTGCCGTAAATCCCGTGTAGATATTGACGGCCTGCAGTGACTCGTCCTCTGCCTTGCCGAACAGGTTGTTACCGAAGGGCATGTCCAGTACCCTAGTCTGCACATCCTGATGGAAATCGGTGGCCCTGAACCAACTACACCAGCAAAGGCAAACACTGTTGCACATTTGGCGAAAGCCAGCGTCGGCGATGTCCGTGGCCACCGTGATGGTGTGGTCCGAAGCCACCTCGCCTTCCTGCAGGATTTCAAGGGCTTCCGCTCTGGTCTGGGAGTAAGTCCAGGAGGGGAGCGATCTTGAACCACAGCTCTGTCTTAGCGTGCCACAATCACAAGGGCGTTGGCCGCCTTGATGGTCCTGCCGACGAGATGACCCTTCGTCCCATGGCGTCCAGCTTCCTCCCCTCGCCGTCTGGTGGGGAAGTGGAAGTTGATGCCATCGCCGATTTCTTCTTGGCCGCCACGGAGACCACCAAATTCGGGGATGGCTGTGCCCTGAGGCCCATAGGGACCCGGTACTTCTTATCGTATCGGTCCCTCTTTGCAGGGGCCGTGGACGGGTTCTTCAACAGGGACAGTTCTTCATCCCAGATGTCGTCCAGTAACGGGACTCAGAGGACGGTCTTCCACTGGGCCTCCCGTTGTTGGTAGAGGAACCCTTCCTTCTTCTGCTCTTCGGGGCATAGCTGGAAAAGCTCTGATGCCCTGGGGATCATGGCGTGAAAGGAGCCATTTTCGTCGGGAAGGAAGGCCCGGGCAGGGGGTGATGTGAGATCCATCCCGTTGTCACCACCATCGTCCGTCCCCGCCGTCTCCGTTCCCGTCTCATCCCTCGGTGGAGGGGATGGAGGTGAAGGATGGAAGGGTGGGGGAGGATGGACTCGTCTCTGCTTGTTCAGAGGACTCCCAGACGGCCCAGGCGTCGCTGGATCATCCACCGTCCATCTCGGTGCACAGGGTTTGCAGTGCCAGCAAAATGTCATCCTGCCTGTCCGTCGTAGGTTGCATTGGTTGGGACGGGAGCGCAGGAAGTGGTGTGGTGTCTGGTTCTTCTTTGAGTTGCCGCTCTTCGTCGGCTCCACCCTCGCTCACGTCTGCCTCGTCGGGATCCTTCACGCGGGCACTCGCCTCGAACTTCTTGTCCAGGGCTTCCTTGATGGCAGCCAGTTCATCCTCAGAAGAGGTATCTGAGTCAGTTAGGACTACCTGACCCCCCCGCCCCTCCCGTCTCTCATCCCTTGGTTTCACAGGGGTCTTTTCGATAGGCAGGAAAGACTATTCCCTCTGGGATGGCAGGGAAACTATAGGCCTGGAGGTTGTCTCCACTGGGGACGCCTCCGCAGGCTTTGCCAGGGCCGCCATGACTCCCTCAATCGAGGCCTTAGCAGGGTGAATCTGGACCTTCACGACCATGGGCGCGTCTGAGGCCTTCACAGAGGGGGGGGGGGGGTGGCCATCACCACCTTGCTCCCCCTCGACTTTGTCTGTACTTGCCGGGGCTTCTCCCGAAGCTTGCCCGGGTTCTCCGACTGCCTTTTCACAGAACCAGAGTGTTGGCTTGTGGTTGACGGCATCGGTGACATTGCGCCCTGCCTGGCAGACGAGGAGCCTGAACCAACGGCGCTCCCGATACCCATGGACTTGCGGTACTTTGCCTTCTGTTGGGCCCCCGTCGCCAGAGCGCCCTAAAAGTTCTTAGAAGACTGTTCGAACTTCTTCTCACCTGCTGCTGGGCTCTTCCCCTCCAGCCAGTTAGTGAGCCGAGTAAGACGGTCCTTCCTTGTCCAGACGGACATGTTCTTACAGAACGCACATTATTCCTCCATGTGCGACTTGTCGGCGTGAGGGCAGTAGAGGCACACGGAGGGCTCATCTTCCTTGAAGACATTCTGTAGTCCACATCCTGGGCAGATCCTAATAAAGCTTGGATCCAATGGGCGTCATGTCTTTGTCCTGAGCCATGTCCACCCGGGTAGGCCTCAAAGATCTTCCGGAATCCTCCAAAAAGAGAAACTCGATAAAATATATCCCTTGAGGGGTATAGAAAATTCCGAAACGAGTCCCCGTTAATCCGAAGAACAATCGGTGGACCTTGAGGCTCGAATTGACCAAAAAAATAAGAGTAAAATCTTAAGAAAAAGAACCAAACGCAGTAAAAGCTTGAGAGCCAAGCACCAGGACTCCCAACACTTGAATGTGCTGTACAAATCTGAAGATGGCTGCCAGAGGAAGGGCTTAGGTAGAGTGCAATCAATGGCGGTGTGCAGTATGACCCAGAGACCAGTAGTTGGTTATCAGTACAAAGACAGTTCATAAATGAAACTGATTTTTTCTTTACTGAGGATTCCAAGCCTGACGACGGGGAATATTCATGAGCATGTGAATCCATGCCAGACCCCATGCTGGAGAAAGTAGGCAGCATAGGTGAAACCACTGCATGCATTAGTAGAATTGAATTTTGATCCATCAGACTGAAAGGCACATCAAACCGATTGTGCAGCACATTTACATTCAGAGGCCTCAGTAATCCTATTTAAGACAGGAAGCGCTGTAAAGCCCAATGTTACGGAATGGGGACTACAGGATATTCAAAACAGTACGCAAACCAGCCCCCTATTCACATATCAGAACACTGACCCCAGTCAGGACAACTGCTCTTACTGTAGGTTCCAGCACTGGCAGTTCTGGGACTGCAGGTGCAGAGTGTCCTTTAGATGACAATCTTGACAGCTGGATTTGGCAAATCTGGTCTGTCAAGAACCAAACTAATCCAAAGTTCACCAGGCTGTACTCCTCCTGATCGTGAACCGCAGAACATCAATGTCCAGGGCCCATGAGTAGAACGTTTCGTGAAACCAGGCCATGCGAGATCCAGGCAAAAGTAGAAGTCGCTACTTCGGAGGGTGGATGCCAGTAACCAGCCTACAACTATTCAGAGTTTCATTACAATGACCTCAGAAATTTAGGCCTGCCCAATGGTTGGGCCCACCAGTTCAAGGCAGGCGGGGAGTCACCAAAAACATTACCTTCATGATGATTCTGGCACTCTTCGTTCTTGTTCTCCCTCCTTTGTTGGGTATGTCTGCACCACAGAATGAATGGGAAAAAGCTTTGCCAATAAATGATGCTGTCACTTTAGGCCTTTTAGAAGGGAGCTTGGTACACAAGCATGCCTCCGTGCACCCAAACCCAGCCCACCTGCGCGATAGCAAACAAAACCTCCCAATTCCGCCGATTTTACCGCCATGGAGACTGCAGCTCAGCATATGCATAGTGGAAGAACCTGAATAACCATGAAGGCACTTTTCTCATACTCTAGCATCCTGCTCTCCCTCTTTCCCAAGTGGTTGGGAAACCAAACTGTGCAGATCCATGTAAATGGGAGGAGACAGAAGGGAATAGTTTCTTACCTGTAACTCCATTTCTCCAGCATTGATATCTTTCATGGATTCACATGCTTTGAATATTCCCCGGCGTCAGGCTGGGAATCCCCGGTACATTATATATAGACCCTTTCCCGTAGGAAAACTTTTGACGCTTATGCGTCCTATCCACCTCGTTTTGTATCATGCGTGCCCGCAACGTCAGGACGTCATGATATAAATACAGGACCCGCCCCCGCGCTCCCTCAGATTTCGGCCCACAAAGTAGTGGGGGAAGCGGTTTGCATGTTCAGGGGGAGGCAGGTGTGCGCATGTGAATCCATGAAAGATACCAATGCTGGAGAAATGGAGTTACAGGTAAGAAACTATTCCCTTCTCCAGCATTGGATCTTTCATGGATTCACATGCTTAGAATAGATTACATAGCAGTACACCCCCAAGAGAGGGGGCGTGCATGCAAACCCATATACTTTCTTCGCAAAGCCCGTTCCCTATGATCATGTATACATTAGTAATCGTTAACATAGGAAAACGAACCACATACAGTCATAAATTCCACAGGATGCAACCCCTCAGTCGGGGCTTACCTTATTGGAATAGGTGTCGGAGCACCGCCTGTCCCATCCTGGTATCTTCGGCATGTTGCTGCGACAGGCAGTAATGGCGGGTAAAGGTGTGTGTAGCCGCCCAGGTAGCCGCCATGCAGATGTCCCCCAGAGGGACTCCGGCCCACAGTGCCGTCGACGATGCCGCTGCTCTAGTTGAATGAGCTCTTGGCCGTCGTAGAAGAGGCTTCCCTGCCCTGGAATGGCAGTACGAAATGGTAGATGACACCCATCTTGACAGTCCTTGCTTAGAAATGGCTTTTCCTCTAGCACCCAAACCATAGGCCACGAACAGTTGTCTTGTTTCTCTGAATGGTTGCGTACGATGAAGCCCTTTTTACATCCAATGTGTGTAACGTGCGCTCCGCTACCGAGCATGGCTCCGGAAAGAACGTAGACAACACGATAGAGGAGTGTTTATGGAACACCGAAGGAGCTTTCGGTATGAACTGTGGGTTAGTGGCAAGGGCTACCTTGTTCTTGAAAAATCGTAAGTATGGTGGGTCTACCATTAGAGCCTGAACTTCTGAAATACGTCGGGCTGAAGTGATGGCCACCCGGAAGGCCAATTTTCACGACAAAAACTTCAGAGACGATGATGACATTGGCTCAAAAGGAGGCTTCAGAAGAGACGTTAAGACCAGATTGAGGCTCCACTCCGGTGGAAATTTCTTCTCTGGAGGGAAACTCCGAAAGAGGCCTTTAAGGAAGTGCTTAATCAGGCGGTCGCTGAACAATGGTGTCGAATGCCGTCGATGAGTAAACCTGGAAATGGCGGCCAGGTGTACTTTTATTGACGATACCGATAGGCCCTTTTGAGCTAAGAACAGCAAGTATGGCAGGAGCTGTTCCGGCTTAATCGATTGCGGGGCCAACCCTGGTTGATCCTCACACCACTGACAGAAACTTCTCCATTTGTAAGTGTATGAGGCGTTTGTGGAAGCCGCTCTTGCCGCTTGCAGGATACGCCGACAGTCCTCCGGAATCGTTAGCCGACCGAATTCGGCGAAGTCAGGAGCCAGGCCGTCAACTTGAGGCTGTCCGGGTCGTGATGCCAAACTACACCCTCCTGTCGAGACAGAAGGTCGGGGGTCTTCTGGAATCTCATCGGTTCCGCCACAGCTAAGTGTAGCAGGTCTGAAAACCACACCTGTCTGGCCCAGTACGGGGCCACCAGAATTACTCGACATGGGTACCTGAGGATCCATTGCAACATCCTCCGGACAAGGGGAAATGGCGGGAATGCGTACAGGAATTTGTTTGACCATGGGAAGGAGAACGCATCCCCCAGTGAGCCCTGCTGAGGCCATCTGCTTGCGTACTGATGGCATTTCCTGTTCTTCGTCGCGAACAAATCTATGGAAGGATGTCCCCATTTCTTGAATACTTGCTGTAGTTGTTGGTCGTTCAGCACCCATTCGTGAACTTCGTTCATTTCTCTGCTGAGGGCATCGGCTTCCACATTTCTCACGCCTGGTAGGTGGAACGCCAAGATTTGCATGTTGTGTTGTAGGGCCCAATGCCAGATTTTCTGTGCCTCCGTCGATAGGGACCTGGAACGTGTCCCTCCTTGTTTCCTCAAGTAGAACATCATAGTGGTGTTGTCCGTCATGACACGCACCACAGAGTCCCTCAGTTGAGGAAGAAAAGATTTCAGAGCCCATCTCACTGCTCTCAGTTCTAGCAGGTTGATATGCAGGGAGGACTCCTGCAACGACCACTGGCCTTGTACCTGTAATGTATCCAGATGAGCTCCCCATCCGCTCAGCGATGCATCCGTCACCACCGTCTTCTGGAACTCCGGTTCCACCAGAGGCATTCCTTTCGTTAGATGAGTAGAAACTCTCCAACAACAGAGTGCTTGTACCAGTTGTTCGTCGATGATCAGTCTGTCGGACCAGCGACCTTGGCTCTGCGCCCAACGGTCCGCTAGAAATTCCTGGCAAGGCCTCAAACAGACGGCAGTTGTTTATCAACGGAATGCAGGATGACATGGTCCCTAGCAGGGACATGTATTTGCGCACCGACACCCTGGTACCACATCTCAATTCCGACGCCTTGCTTTGTAGCTTCTGTATTCTTTCGCTGGATGGTCTTACCAGACTTGTGTGCGTATGAAACTCCGCTCCTAGAAAGACCAAGGTCCTCGAAGGCTCTACGGAGGACTTGCTGAAGTTTATCGCGAAGCCCAGTTCCTGTAAGAGGGACATCGTGGCCCCCAGACTTTTTCGTGTTTGTTCCATGGACGAGCCTCTGACCAGCCAGTCGTCTAGATAGGGATAGACATGGTGACCGTCCTTCCTTAAATGGGCCGCTATGGGGGCCAAGCACTTGGTGAACGTCCTGGGGGAGGACTTGAGACCGAACGGGAGGACCTTGAACTGAAAATGCTTTCGCCCGACGACGAACCTTAAATATCTCCTGTGTCGTGGGCGTATTGGGATGTGAAAATAGGCGTCTTGAAGGTCTAGTGACGACAGATAATCCATGGGTTGCACCGACCTGATAACCTCCTGGAGCTTTAGCATTTTGAACTTTAGGCTCTTTAGCCATTTGTTGAGTACCCTCAGGTCGAGAATGGGCCTCCATTTTCCATTTGGCTTCTTGACAACGAAGAACCGGGAATAAACTCTGTGTCCTTCCTGTGCCACAGGAACTCTCTCTACCGCTCCTTTTCGCAACATAAGCGCCGCCTCTTGTCGTAGAATTCGGAGGTGGGGCTGGGTCGAAAATACAGGCGGAAGACGTGGAGGCTTGTCTCTGAATTGTAGCGCATGACCCATGCGAATCGTGTCTAGAACCCATCGATCTGTGGTGATGCATTTCCATTGGTCGAAGTGATGAGACTCGTCCCCCCAGGACGTTCCGAAGGCCGTCATTGGTTGCTGGTTTGCTTGTTCTTCGTCGACGAGGGACCCGAGCTTCGCCGCCTGGAAGCTTGATAGTCTCTGCTTCTACGTGCCGATTGGGACGCTCGTCTGAACCCTTGTGAAGAGTACGAGGGCCTGTTAAATCCACGGTCCCTCGAGGCTCCAAAGCGGGAGTTTCCAGAAGCACCCCTAAAGGGGCGAAAAGAGCGAAAGTTTCTACCCGTTTGGAGGGCGCCGAGGGACCTAGCAGTATCCGTGTCTTCCTTCATCCCCTTCAACGCTTCGTCAACCTTTTCGCAAAACAGGTGTTCCCCTTCACATGGCATGTCAAGGACTTTGTACTGGACTTCAGGACGGAAAGTAGTACATTTGAGCCACGCTTGTCGACGAAGTACTACGCCATGGTTGATTTGTTTGAATCCAGACTCTGCTAGGTCAACTGCGATATTAATTGCGTGGTTCGAGGCCTCTTCGCCTTCCCGCAACAGTAACATGGCTGCTTTCCGGTGTTCGTCTGGCAGGTGTTCTAGGATAGGGGCTAGTTTGTGCCACATTTCTCTATCGTATCGTGACACGATCGCTAAGGAATTGGCTGCTCTTACCGTCGTCGCACCGACCGAGAGCACCTTTTTTCCAAAGGCGTCTTGCCTCCTAGCCTCGCTTTCTGGTGGAGTTGAACATTTTTGCTGTACCCTGGCCTTCCTAGCCGCTGCCGCCGACACCACCGAGTCAGACAGAGGTTGTGATGTTAGACATTTTGGAGTGGACTCCGGAGCTTTAAACTTTTTCTCAATCCGCCCCTTTATAGCTGGCTCCGAGAACGGATGGCGCATCGTCTTGGGACCTTCCTGCCACACGTGGTCCAGAATTGGGATGGCAAATACCGATTTCCTCCTTTGACCCATATGGTCAAAAAGGAAACAGTCTTTCTTCTGCTCCTCAGGAATCAAGCCGAACTCGGAACAAGCTTTTCCCATCATTGCATGGAAGGCTCCCACATCATCCGGAGGAGATGGCTGTGACTGGCTCCTCGTAGACTCTACCTCTACATCCGAATTCCATGTTGGGTCCCTCGAAGGTGACAGGGAGATGTCTGACCCTGAGTCACCCAGTATAGAATCGGACTCCGACAACTCACCCTCCTCCTGCACTCGAGGACGATCTTTTACTGCCTGAGGAGTCGATTTGTTTTTAGTCGTCGAGCGAGCCGCACAAGTGTGCTCGTCGACGGGAGGTACAGAAAAAGGTGACGACGAAGTCCCAGGTTGAGGGATCTGCGTATCCAGCCGCTGCAGGAGCTTCTGAAGAGTATTAAGCACATCCAGAGACAAAACTGCCTGGGGGTTCAATAACGTCGATGATATAGGTACCATACCCCCACTCGCACTCGTCGCCGTCGCCGACGTGGAAGGCCGTAAGCCTAAATCTGATGGCTGCAGAACCGTGCCACCTTCTCCTTCCACCGAGCAGGCCGTGTCTGGCTGCAGTAAGACCTCAGGGGGGATCGGGTCATAGACCTCTGGCAGCCAAGCCATAGACTGAGTCTCCGTCGACGAAGGAATCCCAACCGCTGCTGCCTGAACGGTAATAGGCATCGTCAATGACACCGAGGTCGACGAGCAAGTTGTCGTCGTCGAGCCCTTAGACTTCATCGCCGATTTCAATGCCGACTTCCCGGCTGAAACATCTCGACTCACGGAAGACCTGGGACGGTCCCCTGAGGAGGATTTTGACAGCGCTTGCCTCTCCGTCTTAGATGAGGAGGAGGAGGAGGAGGGCTTTTTATGTGATGAGGAGGACCCAGCATGCTTCCCCTTATGCTTGTCCTCAGCGCGGTTTTCTGCTGGCCGTACCTTTTTCGATGGAGGTTCCGACTTGCTCCTGGAGGCCGTGGAGCCAACTTCCGACGCCGGGTAGGCACCCGCTACGTCATTAAGCCAGTCGACCAGCCTTCTTTTACGGTCCTTAAGGGTTTTTTGGGAGAAACCCTGGCATATCTCACATGTATCCGCCGTGTGGTGCGGGTGGAGACAGATACAATCCATGTGGGCATCTCCCTCATAAACTTTTTTGAGGCCACATGTCGCACAAGGGCGAAATAACGCTTTTCCAGACATTCTCCAGAATTTGTACGTCGCTGAAGCGAAACAGAAAAAACAACCTAGTTTCCACTAGCAGTAATCACGAGGATCCCACTACTTTGAAAGACGGTTGAAATCTGAGGGAGCGCGGGGGCGGGTCCTGTATTTATATCATGACGTCCTGACGGTGCGGGCACGCATGATACAAAACGAGGTGGATAGGACGCATAAGCGTCGAAAAAGTTTTCCTACGGGAAAGGGTCTATATATAATGTACCGGGGATTCCCAGCCTGACGACGGGGAATATTCAAAGCATGTGAATCCATGAAAGATCCAATGCTGGAGAATATGCCCGGTTAGAGTTCAAGCAAAATGTTTGCGTAAAGCTTGCTGGCCAAAGAAAGAAACCCTACTTGAGCATGCATCCAAAGAATAGTTAGAGAAAAAGAGTTAGGGTAAACCGCTATTGAGTGCGCTTGGACAATTTCTTGTTGTGCCGCAGTAGTTAGTATAGGTCCTATTGCTGACCTAAAATGGGAAAACAATAACGTGTCTAACTGGTTTACTGCGCTTACCAAATAGTAAAATGCTTTAATTGAGGAGTTAAAGCAATACATTTCAAAGCTCTATATAGCATTTGCTTAAAGGTAATAACAGAACTGTCTAAAAAGTATATAGTTCAGTACTCGCTTTGCAACCCAAGTGTTCCTTTAACATTGTATAGATACAGGAAAACTCCTTAGAGCATTTTACTATTTGTTGAGCGCAGTAAACCAGTTAGACCCATTATTGTTTATCATCCAAAGAATAGTGTTTACCAAAAGCATGAGGAGAGCCCAGGTGGATGCCCCACAGATACCTGTGGACAGGGAGAAATCTCAGTAAGGCCACTGATGCTGCCTTAGTCCTGGTAGAATGAGTGCAAGGTCCTCCAACAAACTTGAGACTAGAAAGCTGCAAGTTTTCAAAATACAAGAGACTATCCACCTACAGATGATGGCTTTGGCTGCCTTGTTTCCAGCTGAAAGATCACCATAGATGATAAAAAGGCTGATTTCATGGAAGACTTAATTCTGTCCAGATAGAACTTTAAAGTTCTTGCCACATTGAGCTTGTGCAAAGTCATGTATGCCGAGGAAGTGTGAGTGATCGGGTGGAAGACCAGCAAAACAATCTCAGGATCCAAATGAAAATCAGGCAAGATCTTGGCGATGAATTAAGGCACAGTACAGAGAAGGACCCGATCCTTACTAAAGCAAGGAGGACAGACGTTAAGCACATATCAATACACTAGCCTTATAATTATAAAGGCACCCAAGACCATATACTACAACTTCAGAATGCCAGCCCTAGCCTGTAAAAAGTCTCTTGTAGCCTTTAGGTGTCCCAAAAAGTTCCTGAGGAAAGACGTGAGTAGTCACAGAGGGCACATTCCACTGGTATTTGGATTTACACATTTATAAATCATGGGGGGATGGGTGGCCATGGTCCATGCTGTGAGGACGTGTCTGGCGTGAGCTCCTACTCCGATCCTAAAGTTGATCCTTTCTGTGGTGTGTAGGATCCTGTATGTGGCCCGATTTGCACATTGGTGCATTGCTGAAGTGAATCGCCAGCCTTGTGCAGGATTTGGGGCAAATGGCGGTGCTGCTTGGAGACTCTGTACAGCGGGCAGCCTGCTTGTGCCTAGTGACGGTAAGATGGTGAGCATGAGAAATTGTTGAGTGCTGTGGCCAAGGGGAGGAGTGCTTGTGCAGCTGGGGAACACTGTGTGGGCTCCCCCGATTAGGTCGTCTAGAAACTGGGATACAGAGGGACGCAGACTTAAAGCTGTCAGGAATGCCAGCATAACGGCACAGAGCTGAAGTGGGGTGCCTAAACGAAGAGTGGGAGCGGATGTCAAGTATCGTGGGCAGCATATATGATATGATCTTGTGCGCTGAAAATTGTTGTATTGCTGCGCAGCAGTTTAAACCCATGTAATATGATGAGGGTTGTTTAGCTCCCAAGGAATGCGCACACAACCAAAAAAATTAAAGTGCTCAATTGGGTGTAGTTTAGTGCAATTCAAACAGCCGACACGTATTTTGAGCAAAAGCTCTTCTTCCAAGGCTGCAAAATTATGAACATATTTTGTACATTTTTGACAAAGTGTTAGGATGAGCAACAATTGGACCTGAGACAGAGCCAAAGACCATACAGTAAGCATTAGGGTGGCATATAAAATAAACGTCACAAAATTTCCCAACAAGATATGGCAAATTGATTAACATTGCAGAGTATAATAATACAACATGGCACAATAAAATTAAACATGAAAGGATATATAGTCCATTGATCATTGAAGTTATCGAATCGTTGAATCAATGCCATGTGTAAAAAGGGAAAGAAAGAGAAATGTGCATGAATGATGGGAATGGCCCCGTAAATACAAAGCTCGTCACACTTGTGTCTAACTGCATTACAGTTATAAGGAAATTTACCTGAGAAGGCTTGGCACTAGTTCTAATGCGTGGGGAAAAACAAGGAACAAGAGACACAAGGTGTTTGTATTTCAGTGGACAATTTGGATGTTTGTAAAAGCCCTAATTGGTTGGCTTTCATAAATTTGTCAAAATTAAATTGCTTGTCCAAAGCAGGTTTACCCAAATTAACTTGCATCTATTCTTACCTTTATATATGGTAGATAGATCTCCAATAAATTTGCAATTGCGGCTCTGCTGCAAGCGGAAGAAAACTGTTAGCCGCTTAGCATATGAAGAATTAAATAGCACATGAGAGGATAATATATAAATTGTTAAACCATACCTATATAAACGCATGTGCGTATCCAAACGTAGCTGACAGGTAGACCCATTGCGATATAATGGAGTAAGAATGGAGCAGGCACGCGGCATCGGGTAGAGGGGGAGACAGGAGAGGAAATATCTAATTAGTCAAATGATTGACACTCGCGAAGGCGAGACGGTCATATGCGCATAGACCCAGGGCGAATAGTCCGTATGGGTCGGCGCGAAAGGCCTGCACTTACCGGCGTTTCCACCCGACTGATGAGATAGAGCCTCGCACGTGATGTCTGAGCTCGTATTTACAATGCGGCCAGCGCCATGTGAACAACTAGAGCTACAACGTGAGCTTGTGGCGGCTATGTTGGGTGTAGGCCCAAGACCTATTCTATATGCACAGGTGTGCGGCTAAGTTAAAGTTCAGGAACCAGTAATATCATTAGAGTTAAATTAAGGGACACATTCCATGTACATGGGGATGCCGCCGAAGAGTAATTCGGGGAATGAGACTATATTTGAGTAGTACCCAGCAATGTTCACACGAAGCGTTAGCAATGAAGTCCTGTTATAAGTCCAAAATATTTGGTTATAAGTCACCTGAGAGACCTAATAAGTACGGTCACTGCCAGGGATTAACCTGATTAACGGATAAGGAAGATATAAACGGCCGTGATTAGTGGTCCCAATGTCCCCCAATTCTCGATGCTACGTACTTGCAACCCAATAGAAGTAGGAAAATTACACTAAACAATGGTCAAGCCATAGTTTGATTAGAAGTGATCAGTATTGTACATACTGGACAGTTCCCATCATTTATCTATAAGTATGTATGGAGCCCCATACTAGTCCGATGTAGGGAATACGCACAGACTTCAGAGAAACACAGATAGTTCATGACCGCTGTTGAGGCCATTGGATACAGTTCGATAAAGACAAATTAACCGTGCTTCCAATTGTCTCAATTTGAGGGTAAGGTTACATCCACGTTGTGGTACGGACACTTTGGCCATGCCCACAATTTTGATCTGTGACTTGTCATCAAGCTGATGGGATTTTTGCCAGTGCATGGCAAGTGGATATTTAGACTTCTGGTTTGAAATAGTACATAGATGTTCGTGTATTCTCATTTTGAGAGGTCTGATAGTACTACCAATGTATAATTTCCCCATAGGCATAGAATGCAATAGACACAGAATTTTGAATTGCAATTAATGAAAGAATTCACTTTGAACATTCCAAGTTTACCAAAGTCGATATTTGAAGTCTCGAGTGCATAGCAACACATTGAACATCTTCCACATTTGTGGAAATGGTGGTTAGCTCTCTGAGAGAGCCAGTTTATGGCAGGTTGACGGTTAGACATAAATGACGGTGACAGGATGTTTTTGAGGTTGCTTGCTTTGCTGTAAATAAAATTTGGAGTTTCATCCAACCATGGTGAAATCTCATGGTCTAGCTGTAATAAGTGCCAGTGGCATCGAACAATTTTGTATAGCTTTGAGCTATCTGTGTTATACCTTGTAATGAATTTCAATTTATTATTGGGGTAGAGTTGTGTCTAATTTTAGGGGTGAGTAGATCCACCCTCTTCATGTTATGTGCAGATTGTTGAGCTTGAGTTACTATACTGCGGTCATAACCTCTTGTTTGGAATTTCTCACGTAAGAATGCACATTCTTGTATGAAGTCCATATCATTTGAACAATTCCTGCGAGCATGAATAAAATTCACCTTTCGGTATATTCTTGATAACAGATTTTTTATGACAACTGGAGGCCTGTAAGATTGGGTTGACTGAGGTTGCCTTGCGAAATGTTTTAGTGACGACTGAATTATCTACCAAGGTGATAGTTAGATCTAAAAAGTTAATGCTGCTGGCACTGAATTCATGTGTAAATGAGATACCCCAATCATTGTTGGGCTTTGTAAACCACTTGAATAACAGATCAACTGTAACCGTCCAAACCAAAAACACATTTATATAGTGTTTCCAGAAATGGATAAATTCAACAAACGGGTTATCTGCAAATGCAAATTGTTCCTCAAATTGATGCATGAAAAAGTTGGCAAGTGCCGGGGCATAGCTAGGTCCCATGGCTACACCGATTTTCTGTTTGTAGTAGCAAATATTAAACAGGAATACATTATTAGTGAAAGCACAACATCTCTTTGACCATTAAAATATGTTCAAAATAGGATGCAGTGTGTTTACGGTAAATAAAGTCGACACTTGCAATTGCTTTTGCATGATTAATAGAAGTATACAAGGCTTTGACATCGAGCGTGACCAACAGCATCCCAGGAATGACTGCCATTTCTGATAGAATTTGCAGTATATGCATTGTATCCCGCAGAAAGGTGGGGATTGAATTAACTAAAGCTGCTAGACATTCATTGATATAGATGGAAATGGGCTCCATGATCCTCCCACCCCCACTTAGGATGGGTCTCCCTTCAGGTATATGTATGAATTGATTGTGTATCTTAGGCAAAAAGTATGCAGTTGGCATGACAGGACCGTTAACAAGTAGAAACCGTTTTTCAACGTCTGTTAATAAGCCGCGTGAGTGCCAGTTACATAATAGTTCACTCACTGTTTTGCGAAGTTGGGGCAAGGGGTTGGCTGAAAGTTCTTCATAACAGCCAGGGGAGTGTAGATGTTCTAAGCCCTTGTCAATGTAATCTTGTTTGTCCATCAAAACCACATTGCCCGCTTTATCTGCTTCCTTGATAATTATCGCATCATTCTCCATTAGTTTGCGTAGTGCAGATTGTTCAGCTGAAGATAAATTATGTTTAGCACTGTTACATTTTTTGCCTCTGGAGTTATCCTCCAGGCGATGGATGTCATTGGTTACTGCCTGATGGAATGTATCTATTGTGTTATCTTTCGGAAAAATTGGCACAAATTTCTATTTGCTTGAAAGTTCTTTAATTTTCAGATTTTGTTGTTGTATATCCAAATCTTTCATTAAGTCACTCATATTCATCATAGGATTATGTTCACATTCATCCAAGGACATCAAAACATGAGTGTTATGCATCATTTGCAGTGTAATGTCTGATGGACAGGGTATTGCAGGTTTGGTCTTGTAATATTTTACTTGGGTCGCAAAATATTTTTGGAGTTTAAGTTTACGAATGAACTTAAACAGATCGATTTGTATCTGAACATACTCATTGTAGCCCGAAGGGGCAAATGAAAGTCCTTTGTTGAGTACTGCACATTCACACGGGGAGAGTGAATAACTGCTCAAAAGTTTATCGAGTCTGATTTCTCAGATTCTGCTGGTAGGATGACCTGGTTACTCGGCATTGCGGTGGAGGTGCGTTTCCTCCTGTTGGGTTTGCCACCCCTTGTGCCCCTATGTTTTGGCCTCGGGTGGAGGTATTTGACGCGAGTGGTACTTGAAAGCGAACTTTTTTCATGGCGGCCAGTGCAGCTTGCCAGTTGCCTTTTTTGAAACGACGTATCTGTTCCAAAAAAGCCGACAAATGTATATTACTTGCATCTCCTGTCGAGTTTCGGAATCTGTAGGTATCTCTTCATCCATAGGATCCGAGTCATTAACAGGTATGTCTAACCCTGGAGCTCGGTTAATGCTTGGTCTTTCGCTATCGATGTCAGAACTTGCAGGAGAGGATGCTACGCTGCTAGTTCTAGATTTGGAAACTTCGTCATATTTAGGCTGATAGGTGTAAACTCTATTGTCTCTAGTCCCCATCATCGCGTGAGAATTTTCTGGACTTTCGGAGTTTGACATCATCTTGGTGTCTACGCAGGCGACTGTATAGAGTGTTATAGTTTGTCAATGGTGGCACTAGGTGCTTCGTAAAGGGCTATTTCTTCCTTGAGAGCATCAATTTGTATAACAGTCCTGGCATGTTCACGTTTTGCATGCTCGATGAGTAATTTGGACATATTGTTAGAACTGGTAGTTCAGTTGGCTTCCCAATCAGTTGCGAGATCACCATCCTCCGGATTGTCAAAATCCGGCAGAATAAGTATCCGCAAGCCTCTGGGAATTTCATTTTCTTGTAAGTAATGTTCTAATGTAGTTCTTTCCCAGAATTTATTAATTTCTTTTGTACGAAGGCGTTCTAATTTGATAAATGTGGATCTAAGATCCTCAGACTCCGAGGTGCATCTTTTAAAAGGGTTCAGAGATGAGCCTCTAGGTGCGAACAGGGCTTTTATATCATCATCTCTGGTAAGTAAGTATTCAGCGGCTTGTGCCATTATGCCAACTAAATTCAAGGGGTGAGAGTCCGGCAGCCAGTCCTCGGTGTCCACAAATAAAGAGATTGTGGCAGAAAAGGACAATTGAGGTTTTGGCGCACTTGACAAAGAGTAAGATGGTTCTCTGTACAAAATATGTTCATAATTTTGCAGCCTTGGAAGAAGAGCTTTTGCTTGAAACACGTGTCGGCTGTTTGAATTGCATTAAACTACGCCCAATTGAGCACTTTAATTTTTTAGTTGTGTGCGCAATCCTTGGGAGCTAAACAACCCTCATCATATTCTATTTATGTGTACACTGTTGGGAGGGTGTTCACACACTGCTCCCATTTGCTGCCCGTCAACCATCTTACTCTTTGTCAAGTGCGCCAAAACCTCAATTGTCCTTTTCTGCCACAATCTCGTTTTTTTTTTTTTTAAATTTCACTTTTATTGATTTTTAAAGGCTTGGCAGTCACATAAATGCAGCTTACATCTCTTGGTTACAAAGAAAGCGGGCATGTAAGTAGTATACCAATCACTTATTTCGCATACCTGAAGAAAACCAAACCATTGTTTCCGAACATATCCCACCCCTAATTCCCACCCCCCGCACATGATATCAGACCCGAAATTAGAGAGAGCATTAAACAACACCAATAAACCGTCATTTCAATCATGGCAGTGGGCATAAAAGTCGCGCATTGATTCAACAGACACGTACTCGAGTCAATCCAAGCGTTAAACCTTAATAGCTTTAGATATAGCGTGAGTCAGACACATTTCACAAAGCATATACGGAGCGAAACTCCGACCAGGTGTTCTCTACCGTGGGACGATCCCCATGCAATGCCGCAGTCAGGCACTCCATTCTGTAGATGCTCAATGCGACTGCTCGCCATTCACTCTTGCTAGGGAGCGTGGGTCTCTTCCATGTCATAGTAAGGCATGCTCGAGCAGCCATCAATAGGCCCTGCACCATTTTGCATGCCACCACTATCTTATCCCCGTCCTCAGTTAAGGAAAACAAAACGAGCAGTGGATGCGTCTCTCTTTCCTCCCCGTCAAGGTCCCTGATCCAGCTAAGGACTTCTGACCAATAGAGTTAGACCTTTGCGCATCCCCACCACATATGCCAATAATCGGCCCGCCTCCCACATCCCCTCCAACAATTCGGGCTTACTCCCTGGTACATCTTGGCCAGCCGGGCAGGGTCGTATTGCCATCTGTATAATAGTTTGATAGCATGTAATTTGTATTGACACGATAGGGAAGATCTCGCCGTTCTTCTGCACATTTGTAACCATAGTTTTGGGGAGACTTGCCTGCCCATATCAGCTTCCCATTTGCCCTTGAGTGTCAAGGAGGGTTTAATATCGATTTCAATGAGTGCGAGGTACATAGCACTGATCAAACCTTTGGAGCTAGTGCATAAATCAAGGATCTTTTCAAACGGTGTGAGGTCTCTTTGTAACTGTTGTTTCCATATGGGTCTGGACATTACCCCCTTGAGTCTAAGATACAGGAAGACCGAGAGGCTACCTATGCCGAGGGCTTCCTGCAACTCCTGAATGGTAATAAAGGAGTCATTGCGGCGCAGTTGCCCTGCCCTTTCCAGCCCCGCCTGATACCATGCTTCATAACTCCCTGGCTCAGGAATAGCGTCGCGGATCCCTGGTGACCAGAGATGTCCCAGTGGGGCGGGCCATGTAGTGACACCCACCATTTTCCTCCCTGGTTTCCATATCGACCATATCGTGCCTATGATGGGGTGGGATTTGACAGTGTTACCTAGTTGTGTTCCAGGCACCCATAGCCATTTACTCATAATAAAGGGACGGAGGTGATAGTTATCAAGCGCTATCCACTGGGGTTCTGACTGCTGCCTGAAATGTGGGACAAGGACCCTAAGCTGAGTGGCTCTGTAGTATGTCTCAATATCTGGGAGACCCACCCCAGCGTTATCCTTTCTAAGTTGAAGGAGGGATCTCGGGATTCTTGGCTTTTGGCCTTGCCATAGAAAGGTTAATATCAATTTCCTTGTGTCTGTAAAGTAGTCTGGGGGCATTTTAATAGGGAGCATTTGAAATAGATACAATAGTTTAGGGAGCAGGACCATTTTTACAGCATTTAGACGCCCTAGCCACGAAATGGTAAGTTTGGACCACCTTTGGACATCTTTCTGGAGAGCAAGGGACATTGGGGAGAAGTTGGCCTCATACAGGGATCCAAGGTCACGGGTGACGTTAATGCCCAGGTACCGGAGCGTAGTGAGGCTGACCTTAACTCCCAGGGGGGCGAAGCGCTCGGCATCCACGTCTCTGCGGCTATCTATTGGAAGGAGGACAGACTTGCCCGTATTGATTTTCAGTCCCGCAAGCGCTCCATATTCCTCAATAATACTAAATGCTGCCGGGATCGAGTCTAAGGGGTCGGTCACATGTAGCAAAATATCATCAGCATATAGGCCCAATTTATATTCCCGGTCGCCCACTGTGATACCCTTAACTCTGGTGTCATTTCTCAGTTTTTGTGCCAGTGGTTCCAGAGACATCACAAATAGGATCGCTGACAGTGGGCAACCTTGCCTTGTGCCTCTCTCAAGGGGAAACCAACGAGAGTATCCCCCGTTCACCGCCACGGACGTCACGGGGGAGCTATAGAGTGCTTTAATGGCACGGGAAAGCTGTGGTCCCAGCCCGTATGAACTCAGTACCCTCTCCAGGAATTCCCAGGAGACCCAGTCAAAGGCCTTCTCGGCATCCAGAGACAGAAGGGACGGGTCTCCCTCCATCTCCTTCGCTTCATGGATTAAATGCAGCGTTTTTCTCATTGTATCCGCGCCCTGTCTGCCAAGGACGAAGCCAACTTGGTCGGAGTTTATCAGTCTGGGGAGGAATGTCTCTAACCAGGCTGCAATCACTCTGGCGTAAATCTTCGCATCGATATTAAGCAAGGAGATGGGGCGGTAAGAGCTACAGTGTCTGGGGTCACGGCCCTCTTTTGAAATGACCGCGAGGAGGGCTTGTGAAAAGAATGGAGGTGCATGGCCTGTGATAAATATGTGGTTAAACAGTGAAGTAAGAAAAGGAGCAATAAAGGGGGAGAACGTTTTATAGAACCCAGGTGTGAATCCGTCATCCCCTGGAGCTTTCCCTGTTTTCAACCTCTTGATGGCCTCTATGACTTCTTCTTCAAGGACAGGCATGTCTAAGGAATCCGCTTCAGTGGGTGTTAGTGTGGGGATCCGTAATTCTTTCAGATATGTGTCTATACTTCCTACGGGGGGGGGCGGGTCACACGTATATAGGTCTTCGTAAAAATAGGCAAATGCTTCCTGTATGTCCTCGGGGGCTGTGACTACCGTGTCTGTGAGAGTGCCATCCAGTCTCTCGATCGTTTCAACCCATCTCTCCACTTTTTGCGCGCGGAGGCGGGCCGCCAAGAGAGCGTCGGCCCTGTCACCCTTCTCATAGTACTTTTGCTTAAGATATTGCAGGGTCTGGGCCGTCTTACCGGCAATGAGTATTCTCAACTCTTCCCTGAGACGGCGGACTTCGGCAATATGTGCAGACCTCTCGGATGGGGATGACTGTGCCATATCCTGGGCCCTCCCAAGCCTTTCCCTTATATCTGTCTCCACCAGGGCACGTTCACGTTTTTTATCGGCTCCCTCTTTTATTAGTATTCCCCTCAGCGTCGCTTTGGCGGCCTCCCAAACGTGTGTCTTCCCCACCTCCCCCGTATCATTGGTAAGGAAAAACTGTTTGATTTCAGTCTCAAGGTTTTCTCTGAAGACCAAATCGGCCCATAAAGAATCATTACATCTCCATTTGGAGTTTCGTGGGGTTAGATCGTGCCAGGGTATATCCACCATCACCATATCGTCGTCCGTCCATGCGGAGGTTTGTATACTAGCTGCCTGCATTATACGCAAGAGATGCTCTGAGAGAAAAATGTAATCAATGCGCGTAAGCGTATCATGGGGGAGGGAATGGAAGGTGAAGCCTCTCTCCAACGGGTGTAAGTGACGCCAGGAATCAGTGAGGCCAAAGAGGTCAAGGGACAGTTTGATGCTTGCCTCGTTTGGGGTACCGGGTGGGTCTGCTGCGTCTGCTTTAGATTGTCTGTTTAAGGAGCTGTCCATCCATATATTAAAATCCCCGCCGAGGACCGTGTGTCCTCTGGCCATTCCAAAGACCTTTTGTCAGGCTGAGATCCTGGTGTCTGCAGAAGCTGCTGAGCCCCCGACAATCCACCCAAAATGTGGCACTCTGAGCTGATACTATAAACTGCTCAGTTTACCTCACTTCCAGGGGAAAGGGGGAAGGGACAAATTAACAAACACCAGGCTGGAAACTAAGACTAGCTGGTTCTTCACCTGTGGTAAAACAAACATATAATACACCTTGTTATTCATGAGGCACTATACTAACCTTAAGTATCAATATCCTTTACCAAATAAAGTAAAAACCATACCTGGAACTTCTCTACAAAATGCCCAGAGAAGTGATAAGCTGACTAGACTTCCTTACTAGTTGACTTGAATCTCAACGATCATTCAGCCTTCTTAGTAGGTCCATGAATGTGAAATTAACTTTGCAGGTAATCTTCTTTAAACTCAAGAAGCTTGAACAAAGTCTTAAGTTCATTAAAAGTAAATGGAAGTTCTAGTGTTTCTGGAAAGTATTTATATTTCTTAAAAATTTCTTTTTAGAGTGTTTTTACTTAAATAAACAGTTCTTGAAACTTGCGTCAAAAATCTCACGTGGAAATCTCTTGAACTCGCATAGGGATCCAAACTGAGTGAAGATCGTTGAAACGCTGTAGATTAAACCGCAGGAAAAAAAAACCACACGCGCTTTTTCCAAAATGCGAAAACACTCACACGCGCTAAGTCGAAACCGCAGGAAAAAATCCACACGCGATTAAACGAAAACACGCACACGCACTGAAGTTCAACCGCGGGAAATATCCACACGCGCTTAGTCCAAGATGCGAGCACACGCGCTGACGACAAACCGCGGGTAAAAATCCACACGCGCTTAGTCCAAGATGCGAGCACACGCGCTGACGACAAACCGCGGGTAAAAATCCACACGCGCTTAGTCCACGATGCGATCACACGCACACGCGCTAAAGTCGGAAAAGCAGGAAAAATCCACACGCGCTTAAAACAAGATGCACACGCGCGGAAATCCAACCGCGGGTAGAAAAAACACACGCACAAGAGTATCACGCGACACCAAAGAGCTCGCGCTAGATACTCAAGCGAAGACTCTCACGCGCAGGCTTCTGTTAACGGAAAAACCACGCGCTTGATAGAAAACGTAGCGTAGCAAAGCCAAACATGCGACAGCAATATAGTTCTAAGTAAATATTTTTCATATGAACTTGAAAATCAGATTAAATCTTCTACAATGACATTATAGAAAGAGTCTTGAGTTTTAAAAGGACTTATCTTGTGAAGAGTCTTTGAAACTTTTTTCTTCTTGGATAACTCGAAATCTTCTTACTCCTGTTCAGTGCCAAAATGAATCTCCGCAAGATTCCTGTTTGCTTTTCCAAAATAAGCCGCTCGACCGCTTGAAACTTGAAACCCCTGAACAAGTTAAGCAGGAGCAGCTTAATACACGACCTCTCAGCTGGGCAAAGATGATGAAAGGCAGTTTAGAATGTTCATTGTCTTCCCTATAAACAATCACCAGCCAATCAGAACTTAGACTGAGGACCTCCATCTTGGCTTGGGGCATTCTCCATAGACTGCAATGAATGTTAAGGGCAAAATTGGCTGTTTTAAAATTAAACTCATAATAACTTCCAAAAACCTTTCTATACTAATTTTCCCCAGACCTAATGTCTCAGAATATGTCACTGTATCCTAACAGTACCTGACACTTTTCACTGATTCTATGCAGAAATCTGTTTTGCCCCTGGTTAGGTGCGTAGAGCGTAGCGAGGGTGACTATCGTGCCCCTTATGTTAGCAATGACTATGAGAGCCCTCCCCTCCTGATCTGTCCATGTCTCCATAATTGTGCTCCGCAGGCTTTTGCCGATTATGATTCCCACTCCCGCTTTCTTCAAGGTGCCCGAGTTCCAAAAGGTGGGCCCAACCTCCCGTGATGGGATCATTCTCTCCTCACCCTTCCGATATCTCGTTTCCTGAAGAAAGAGAATGTCGATCTTCGATCTCTTAAATTCCCTGGCCACCATAGATCTCTTGGTGGGGGAGTTCAGCCCCTTAACATTAAGCGTGCAGATACGTATCGTATCCGTGGAGAGTGTGTGTGTCATTTTAGGTCATGTACGTGTATGTGCACCTCGAGTGCGCCTGCGTCAGTGCCATCGCCGTGTGTGGAGCCCTCGCATTCATGGGTATTGTGCCATTTCTCCCTTCAAGTCTGAGTTGTGCTCGATGAAATATTGCCCACCCGCCCCACCCCCCCCGCCCCCTCCCATCTTCTTTA
The DNA here is from genome assembly GCF_040938575.1 of Ambystoma mexicanum. Lineage (NCBI taxonomy): Eukaryota > Metazoa > Chordata > Amphibia > Caudata > Ambystomatidae > Ambystoma > Ambystoma mexicanum. The sequence continues at coordinate 987,269,972 of NC_090936.1, forward strand.
TGATCGGCGCCCGATCCGCCTGGGTTAACCTCACCCAGTCGAACTCGGACCATCAGTGGGGACCGCAAGAACAAGCAGTCCCATCCCACTACAAGCAAACATAACAGTGAGCCCCCAACAAACAAATCATACAAAAACCTGAGTAAACCGCAGCTTCGAAATGGTACTATCGACTCCCCCCAGAATGTCTATGCTGCATGGATATTACCTCATATCCTTCACCAAGTTCACCGTGCAAACAGAATCGAGTGCTCAATGCACATAGGTAGGTTGACATATTGCAGTCGAGGAACGCCTTGAGGAAGACGTATGCAACCATGATCCTCAATGAGCAAATATCACCCCAGTCGACACCTCGACCTGGTTTCGCGCGGCCCCGGGTGGGGTCCCAAATGGAGTGATCGGGGAAAGCGCCCATCTGAAGAAGCCATTTTTTCCAGCAATTGAGCACACACAACGCCTGTCCAAGTTAGTGCTCCATGTCACGCGAGTCATTCATCCTCTGAAATTTCCTGGAACCCTGAATACGCCTCCGACGGGGACCCTTGATGCGCCATTCAGCTTCCTTTATATTTGGATCTCCCTGGGAGGGCTCCCCTACGTGGTCGCCCAGGAGGTCAGCTGTGCAGTCTGTAATTTCCTTCTCCGAAGCGAGCTTTATCGTCGAGCCTTGCCACTCGAAGGTGAGAGAGAACGGGTACCCCCATCGATATCTGCTTCCCTTGTCTTTCAGCATCCTCGTAATTGGGATACATTTTCTCCTCAGGGCAAGCGTGAGGGATGATAAGTCCTGATAGAGACAGACAGTCGCGTCACCGATGGTGAGTGGCGGGGCATTTCTAGCTTTTTCCAAGATGCGGGCCCTATCAGCGTAGTTATGAAATCTGACTAGGACCGAACGCGGGCCTCCTGCCCTGCCTCCTGCTCTGTGGATGCGGTCGATTTTGGGTTCGTCTACCAGGTCATCCTTAAAGAGGAGTTTCAGGATGTTGTGAATGGATTGTTTCAGGTCAAGATCAGTCTCTCCTTTTTCAGGAATGCCGTGAACACGTATGTTGTTACGACGTTCTCTATTTTCAAGATCGTCCACCTTCAGCTTTATTTCCTCTTCCCTATGCTCTAATTCTGCAATACGAAGGTCCATCTGTGTTTCCAGTGTATTTAAGGAGGTTTGATTGTGTTCGAGCTGTTCCACTCTGTCATCCATTTTATCCATCCTTTGCGTAATCTTGTCAATCCGACTCCCTATGTCTGCCCTCATGCTTCTCATTTCCTTGAGTAGATCAGCTACGTCCCCTTTAGTTGCTGCGGCCTCAGATCCTTGGGAGGCCATCATTTGCTCGTCCGGGCCCCGGGGGTCGTCTTGCGATGGGGCAAACTTGTACTTTGCCAGTTTGTCCATAGGGTCCATGGGTAGTGGGGTCACAACCACACAATGGAGTGCTCTCAGGGCAGCTTCTGTGCCGTTGAGGCCTGCGGCCGCGTCCGGAGATCCCCGGCCAGGCGGAGTGACAGTTCGATGGGACCAGCAGGAGCAGTGGCCGACGATGGGGGCCGAGGAGGGCACACGCCCTGGAGACCAGGGGCCTAACCCTCAGCCCACTGCAGCCTGGAGGGAAGAGAAGTGCGTAGTGCCGGTACCCCGGAATGGGGATGCGTCTGCCCCACGGGTTCGGTATATCCTCGTAGAGAAGGCCTTCCTCCGCCGCCGCCCGGGCGAGGACCCGCGCACCGGCCACAGCCTAAAGTCTTACGCGTCCAAACCCGTGGCGGGCTCACTCCTTGTAGACTTCCTGCAGGTCAGGTGTGGCCTGTGCGTCTTTTAAGTTGCACGCACCTTCTCGCGGGGTTCAGCCGAGTCGAGGGTCCGCGAAGTCGCAGGTTTCCTGGGACCGTGTCAGTGCAACGCGTGCTGGAAGCTTCCAGGCCTCGCGCGTCTTCCTTCGGTATGACGCAGAAGAGTATTTCTCCGGAATGGAAGGTCCGATTTTGGTCGGAGTTGGGACCAGACGGTGCCTGGGTGGTTCCGACACTGGGTTCCGACGCTATTTTAGCCGGCGGGGGTCTCGTGGTGGGGGCTCAACCCACTTTTCGGGACCCTTGCGCAGAGCTCACACGGAGAACGTCTCCATCCGTGCGCCCCCTGGTGGCCAGTCACAATCTCGTTTTTAAACCCATGTAACACTTACAGTCTTCAGACTTTTGGCACAGACTTTGGGGCTGGCGGATCATTGCCGAAGGAGATGGATCACCCTGCAGGCGCTTGTGCAGCTTGCCCTGAGCAGGTGTTGATCCTTAGATTGGCGCGTTACAAATTCCATATCATATCAGGTGGCAGGAGTATATCCAGCTTCCCCTCTTTCCAGCAGAACTTCAGTGCTGGCGGAGTGGTGGTCTGCGCGCCCCCAGCTGTTAATCTGGTCACATTTTAAAGAGAGACAGGAGCTCTCCCGGGAGAGGACCTGGTGCCGCAGCCACCTTGCGACATGAATGTGGGCACACTGCCCTGCTGCCCTTTAACTGTTACCCAATTGGGATAGACCCTGGACGAGTGCTCACTTGCCACCTGGGAACGACCTACCGCCAACAGGGTTGGCCTTACTAACTGCACAAGAGCACTCGTTGTGTAGATACCTTGCTGCCATGCCTTGCTGCCTGGCACTACACTGTGTAGCGCTGTGTGCAGTTACTGTACGCCCCTGGTATGTCGACTACGAAGCATAGTGGAATCCTTCACAAAGGGTAAGCAGCAAGATCTTGCAGCGCTGATTGAGGAAGAACAGCGGGATGTATTGCCAGCCAGGGGGAGACCCACGATAAGATCCTACTGATTCCACTAGAAACACTTGTGTACAGGTGCATTATAAATGATGCATCATATCATATTTGCAGCAATTGTGGCTTCGACCTCGCTGGAGGGCAAGATAGAAGAGATAAAGATTTACGTGCACCTCTTAAGACAAGACGTGTAATCCCTGGCTGAGAGAGTTACAGCCACAGAGTTGCTATTGAAAGAGAATGTGACTCTTACCTCTGATTTGGAGTCCAGAGTGCACGCCCTGGATGCTAGAAATACCACAGAGGAGCTACAGGCTGTGGACGCAGAGGGGAGATCGCAGATAAATATTCGTCTCCGGGGCCTCCCGGAAGGTGAGGAGGGGCCCATCCCTACCTACTCAATAGAGAATTTGATTCTGCAAGAAGTCAGTCCCAGGAAACTGTCCCAAGGCTTTACAATTGAAAGGGCACACCGTTCTTTGCTGAGGACGCCACTGGAATGTGCCAATCCGTGGCCCATTATTGCAAGGGTCCTCAACTTCAGAGACAGTGATGTGATCCTGCAAAGCTGCATACAACGAGGTCATTCAACGACTGCTATCCTCCCAGACTGCATGCCTTTGGTCCCGAAACTGAGAAATGTTTGTCCGGACAAAAGGAGAGGCTTTGTATGCTGGGCCTTAAATATATGCTCATTTACCCGGCTAAGCTGAAAGTGCTTTATAAAGGAATGGCAATTTTCTTTGACACTTAGGAGGGCACAAACTCTTGGATGGACCACAATGGCATGAAGATCGGGTCTACGGATGACGGCCACGACAAACAAGGGAAGAGTCCTTGAGCCCATTGATGTTTTGACCCCAGCTGCTGTAAGCAGACTGTTAAGCTATGTACGCACACACCACTGCTGACTGGGGATGCAATCTGCAGCGGGAGCACTGCGCTATTCCGCCAGTGTGTAGGATGTTTGACCGCCCCAGATCACCACCTATAGTTGGTACCCGGCTCCTGCTGGTACCCTTTGCTGTCACCTCTATGGCAACGTCTCGTATTGTGGTAACTACTAGACCCGAACAGCATGATGCTGTTGAGCTTTGTTGCTGCCTCACTGTTTGGGGTGATTGCAATTTCTTATGGATTGGTTGGTTTTTGCTGTTACCTTCTTTTGTAGGCATCTGTGAAATTGTAGGAATTGGTGGGGAATGTGGTACGGGAGGGGAACGGTGCCCAGGATTTATCTCATTGAACAGGGAGCCTGGCGGGTGGGGGATAGCCGCTGTCGGCAGGGCGAGGCGGTTCCACGACCCTGTAAGGGTACTGTAGTTGCTTGCGAGGCCAACACGCTACTTAGATGGCAATGCTTAAGGTGCTGACATGGAATGTCAGGGGGATGGGCTCCTACTTACGACAGAACCGAGTGAGGTCCTAACTTTGAGGAAGAAAATATTGATTACACGTCTAGAAGAAACACCTGCTTCCTGTGGAGCAGGAGAGGGTGGTGGCCAGGTGGGGAGGGGCGGCATATGGGTCCACATACTCGCAATATGCCAGGGGTTTCTTGGTGTGAATTAATGATGCTGTTCCCTTCTGGGTACTTGACGTTGACACAGACAATGAGGGTAATTGTGTCAGTGCATGGCTACGTCAAACACCAGGAAATATACATAGTGAACGCCTATTCTCCCAATCAGGTGATATCTGCCTTTCCTTGCCCTTTGATAGATTAGCGTGCCTACAGGATACACTGTTCCTTTGAGGGTGCTGGGGGGGGCGACTAATTGTATGGTGGACCCTGTTCAAGACAGGTCTGACTCCAGACAGGCTCGGCTGTCTACCGCCTCAGCAACTCGTAATGTTATTCTGACTAACCTGTCGCTGGCGGGCACTGAATGCGGAAAGACAGGGTTTTTCATATTACTCTGCCTACCTGTGAAGGCATCATGAAGCCGGACACAGGCAACAGACTTCTATTTCAAACTAAAACACTTTATTAAATCAAATGTCAGAATGGTTGAAGGCCTATTTTGACCTATGCTAAGGTGGGATTTCCCCATCGAAATGAAACTAAGGAAAGTCTGAGTCAAATAGTCCCACTTGAAAGGCTGTCTGTGTCCACAACCTATACTTGCCCTCACCATTTAGACTAAGAATGTGTAAGGATGTTAATAACCAAAGAAGCAAATTTCAACTCAAAGTTCGGTGCTTCTTCCAACTCTCTTTCTCCAAGTGTAAGATAGTCCCACAAAAGTCAAGATCATTTCTCTCGAGCGCCAAACGACAAAGTTCAAAATATTCCTCGGGGTTTGTCTCAGGCAATGCAGTTCAAAACAAAAAAAAGGGGTCTTGAGACCTCGCTCTCAAGACAACATGAACAGATTTTTCAGTCTCAGGGCACTGTTTCCTAAGACTTCAACTTCACTGTACTTGTCTTAGTTAGTTTTACCAGATGGTTTTACTAATATTCTGGGTCTTCAGTATTCAGGGTTCACTGGTCTAGGCGCAATTGTCAGACCGCAGTGTCCACCCATTACAGGTTGTGCAACCAGGATCCCAGGGCTTTTCAGTCCCCTGCTGGAGTGCATTACAATGTTCCTCTGCACTTGCTCCTTTGCACCAAGGTGTTTCTGCTTAATGTCTTTTGGTTTACCTGCTGGCCTTTTATACAAAGTTCCACTCTTTTTGGCTTCTCCTAGTTAGCCTTTTGGGTTATACCTTAATGTTAATTTTGAGCTTCACATGTAAATTGCTTAATAGAGTTTTAATATGCTTTGAATGAGAGTTGTTCCAGATTCAATGGTTACTTGTGTTGTTTAAGGTTTAAGTTTTCATTCTGAAAAAAACACTCTTGTTATTTGAAATGCACTGTTGGTTTAAATATAAATTTGCTTTCAGTCTGTATTCAAAGGTGACGAAAAAAAAAAAAACACACCTTTAGCACATTTTACAATAAACTGTACCATCGTGGAACGCCTGTCGACCCAGAAGAGAAGTGTTCGGTATGCTCCCTGTTTAATCTGCCCCAGCTGACCACTGAACAGGCCTACACCCTTCAACTACCACTGAGGAAGAGATAGGTGGGATGATTATTTCCTTGGCGACCGGGAAGACTTTGGGGGGAGACTGACTCCCAACCCGAGTTCTATAAAGAATTTAACACAACTCTTACCCCTATTCTGCTCAGAGTCTTTGAGGAGGCATACAAAATGGGCCAGATTCCAAAAAGCAAGCGAGAGACGTTGATGGTTCCCATATTGAAATATGGGAAGCAGGTAGACTTATGAAAAATCCTATCGACCTTTGGCAATGTCAAATCAGGATGTATAAATCCTCACATCGCTGCTAGCTGGACGCCTTAAGCGAGTAATTGCCACTTTAATTCACGAGAACCAGACAGGCTTTGTCCCCGGCCATCTACAACACATCACTGACCAGACTTAACGCACATTATGCTGTGTACAGAGTAGAGTCTTTAGATGCAATTAAAGCATTTGACTCAGTTTACTGGAATGGATATATGCAGCGTTAGGGGGATTTGGGATTGGCAAGGGCTTTATTTGATGGGTCATGTTGTACTCTGAACCAGTGGCAAGGGTCAGAACGGGTAAGCAGGTATCTGGGACATACAGAGGCACTAGACAGGGCTGCCCACTGTTGCCAATGCTTTACATACTGGCACTGGAGCCACTGGCTGTATTTCTACAGAGAATGTTTTTGGAGGCCAGAATCAATGTGGGTGGGTCTACACATGTCATTTCCCTCTATGCTGATATTCTCGTGTAGCTTGGTGAGCCTGAACACAATCTGCCTATGGTCCTGGAAGTTCCGGACAACTTTTCCGGATTGCCCGGTATATCCTTCAGTAGACAGAAGACGTGCCTTTTTCCCCCTGGTGGGACTGCGTCACTATGACACTCAAGACTTACCGGACCTGATACTACTGTGGGAGGTGCCACACACACACACAAAAAAGCGTATGCATATCAAGAACACAGTCAGGTTGTTGGATGGGGTGAAGTGATCCATGATGTTTTGAAGTAGACTGCCCCTGTCGTTAATGGGATATGTAGAACTGGTAAAAATGGTTGTGCTGCCACACCCATTATACTCTTTCGCCAATGTGCACTATTTTATTGCAGCTGCTTTCTTGAACTCCATGACTCAGGATTTCATGTGGGGGCATGTCAGACATAAAATATCCCTGACCACCCTATGCATGTCTTATGCAGATGTGCAGCTGCCATAGTTAAAACCCTACTACCTAGCTGCCCAGCTCCGATAAGTTGCTGGCTGGCTTACCGACGAACCAACAACAGAATCTAACTTGATGAGGGCGATGGCACACCCTGCAGTGCTGAAGGACGACCTGTGGACAACAGACCACAGTCTTAAGCAAGCGTCACTCATGATTAGACTTGGAAGACAGGCGTGGGAAAGATCCATGAGAGTGCTTAGGCTGTAGAGCCCTTAGTCTCTGTACGTGCCCATGACGGCAGAAGCATGCTTGGGTGTCGAAGATCTAGCAGTTGCTAGGAAGTGGGTTGGTTTGGGGCACACTTCATGGGGAGATATGTAGCAGTGGGGACATTTAGGGACTTGACACAGACGGAGGGGCTTCCCAAAGGTCAATTTGTAAGGTATCTAAAGCTTATTGAAATTGCAAAATGTATTTGGCCCGATTGGCCTGGGGAACCGGAGCCTACTAATTATTGTATGAATTGGAGGACAGCTGGAGGCCTGTATACAGGCTGTATGGGAGCTTATTGAATGCGGCATACGAGAGAGGCATGATATTGAGAATGCAATGGGAAACTGATTTGGGTCAGGCACAGAGCGACAGTCAATGGGACAGTGCACTATACTTTGTAAAAAGGATCTGCGGTAATGCCAGATTTCACCTTCTCCAGCTTAACCTGTTACATAGATCGATCTGGCAAGAGGCACTACGAACTGGAAGAAGGGAAAGTTCCATAGATATAATGACCTGCAATCTGATACTACAGGACCTATTTGTCTCCCCAGATGATAGACCCCACTGAACCAGATCCCCCTGTGAACATTTGAGAAGCACTGGATGGTGCACAGGAACAATCACTGTCAGACATACAACGACCTCGAGGTCTCCCATGGCGTAGCACATCTGGACGATTAATCGCCTATGACCAGTTGATGTAGCATGTTCATGTTTGGGCTGGGTTTACCTTAATGTTGGGTTAAGGAGGGAGGCAGGTTGGGTAAGAGTAAGAAGGCATCGAGGTATATTAAAATGATATGTTTTTTGTGATTCATTAAACTTGTAAACTAAAACACATTTTTAAAAAACCCTGTTCCATCGATCAAACATGACTCCCAGTAGAGTTGCCAAATGTTATGCCAAGGTGCTGCATAACTGCCTATGGTGTAATAGGGACAGTGCGCACATTATACACATGTTTTGGAATTGCCTGAAAGTGTGTGCCTTTTGGAATCAGATAAGAGTCGGCATGTACAAGAGCAGGAGTTTGTGGTTATCAGTGGTCCCCAATGGAATGTTTACTGGCTGCCTATCCCAGACCAGGCACAAATAGGCACATGGTCAAATTCATGGACCTGGCTTGTGTGTTAGCCAAGAGGAGAACATTAATGGCGTGGAAGCATTAAAGGGGCCCACAGTATCACCTCTGGCGGAGTGACCTCAAGATATGGAGTACAGCTGAAACCACACTTGGTTCAGGGCCATGAGGAAAGGTATCAGAGAATCCACTGAGAACATAGCAGCTTGGAATGCACTCCTCTTTGCAATGTTTAGCCACCGTGAACACCTGGGTGCTCCATTATACAGACATAAGAGCTAATGTGAGATACACTCAGAACCTGGCTCCACATAAATATAGGCAATTTGAGAGCACATGGCCACGTCCTCCCTGTACATAGATAGATGTGGCACCGAGTATGCGCACTAACTCCTATTTGGACGCTGAATGATAAGCAATACTTGATGTCTTGTTTGTTTCTTTTTCTTTGTTGTTATTGTTACCCATTTTTGAAGATCTGATTACTGCTTTGATTCTTGTATGATGTTAATGCCTACGGAGTACAATGATACAAAACGAATGAAGAAAATACAAAACCAAAAAAAAAAGGGAACATTTTATTTGTAAAGAAATTAGGTGAGCGTTCACAGTGGAAAGGAAAATAGAGCAGGGAAGAGGTAGATGGCTCCAGTTTTTGGGAGCTAGCAAAGAAAAGGAGCGGAAACGAGATTGCCTACATGGTTGTTTAGAAACTGTTAAAAGAAAAAGATTGGGAACGAAGTGATCGCGCAGGGATGCAGAAGGAAACTAGAAAGGAGAGGAGAGGTAGGGCAGGAGGGGCAAGACCATGTGTGCATTTGTAGACGATGCATAAGAAATGAAAACATAGCCGAGATTCCAAGGAAAGCCAAGGGAGAGTCAAGAAATATAGCAATGAACAGAGCGAAGAAAAAGGTGTCAATAGAGGAATTGAAGATTGAGTGAAGAGGGGCTAATCTAAAGTCAGGGAGACCAATTGGGGGAGCAGAACAGCTGTCAAAACATGAGAAAACTAAAGTAGTGATGAGAAGTTCAGTAGCACTGAAAGAAAGACTGAAATTAAGGGGCAAGCTTTCTGAATATTGTCGAGCAATAAACAGGAGCAAGAAATAAGAGATGTGGATGGAAAACAAGAAAGAAGAGCAAACTGCAACACCAAGATCTTGTGCGTGTAGAGAAATATGAATTAGGAAATGTGAGGAACTCATGGTGACAACAAAAGACAGACAAGTGATCACTGTTCACAGGTATTAATTGAACAATGAATTCTGTATGCAGGGTGGAAAAACTCCTATTCTAAACCTAAATCTAAGAAGGGAGCAAGCGTCAACCAGCAAATGAAAAATAAGGCAGTCCAAGTGGCGTGGAGTCAAAATAAGAAGGGCCTATAGTAAGCAACCGATTGCCCACCTTATAAAAAGAACAAAAAAGGGGTGTGGTATAGTTCTCAAGAAAAGAAAGATGTGTTCTTAAATAATATGTCAGGATGCAATAGTCTGTCTTCCTTCCCCACGTTTTGGACACGGGGTAAGATGGGAGCTTGGAGCACAGTACAGTGCCTGGCTTCTCCAGCACGAGACAACAGTTCCAATCACAGTTCTCAGTACAGTCTATGGCCAAGCCTTGTTTCCGGTGAAAGTCTCTTGCCTTCGAGGCCTGATATGATCAAACGACGAAAACAAATGTTCCTTTAACAAATTAAAGTTTGTTTCCAATGTTCACTGGATAACAAGTTCACCCCTGGGTGCCCCCTCTTCTGGGAGCTGACCATTCTCAATTGTTTATCACAATGTACCAAAGTTCTTTTATCAAACAGCTTTGGGTGATCGCTTCACCCCTGGATCTCCCTCGGACCTCTCTTGACTTCCTTTTCACTTTACTCTCAGGTGTTACAGGATTCACTTCGCTTGTTTGCGCTCTGTGCAGGATTCACGTCCCTTGCTTTCTCTCAATGCGGGCTTCACTTCTCTTGCTTTCAAAGTGCTTGTAGATCAAAGTATTGATTCTACAGGGATCTTGCTTGACCCTCTATATGACCACTTTGACCTATTTTGCTGGTCCTCACACTTTTTACAGTTCGTTCAAAGTTCATCAGTTTTGGTTCAAAAGTTGCCACTTTGCGATTCCTACTCAACACAGCCCGGTTCTTATCGGTGCTCCCCTTGACTCACCGGCTGTGATGAACCGCTCGGCTGTTTCCTTTTTGGATTCAAGGCCGGTACCCTGGGTGCGGGAGCTTCCCTCGCTGCTTCTTATTGGCATAGGTTTGCCCCATGTACCGTTGACATCTCCTGCAGGACACTTGTGCTATTGTTCGCAGTCTTAGGCTCTCTTCCACGAAGGCTCTGTGGGAATGGGACAAAAAGGGCAAGGTCACTTCTCTCCTCGCCACCCTCTCACTTCCTGCCACCTTTCTCTTGAACTGCTGCGTGGTAGCAGTCTTGTCATGCTGTCTTCCGTGCTCGTCTTGCTTGTACTGCGCCCTCTAGCTCCACCTCTTATCCCTGTGGGGAAAGGAATGGGCTGTCAGGTGTGGGTGTTTCTGATCAATTGCCTGACTTTGCCTGACCCTTGTATTGGGACATGTCAGGTGAACGGCTTTGGTATGTGTCCTTTGTGTTGTGCAAAGCCATTAGTTAGAAAAAGGGTTGGCGGCAGTGGTTTGGAATGTCCTAGGTGAGAGGATGGGGAAAAGTCATCAAAGGAAGCCACATCCCACCCGTTGGTGTCCCACTCCCTAAGGACCCCCCCTCCTCCCCTCACTGGTCCACCCCCAAGAATTGGATCAAATAGCGATGGCCGTGTCCTGGCCACCTGGAAGACAGATCCTAGAGGTTTAAACAGGGAGAAACCTTCAGGTTTCTCACAAGAATAGGGAAAGGAAAATGGAGAGGACAAAGGATAGAGAAATTGAGAATTTCAGTTACTGAACCTTTGAGATGCAGAAAATGGGAATGCATACATATTTGGATAGAGAGAAGGTAGTGATCTTAGCATTGATAGAGTATGAATACTCGGAAAAGGATCGATCTGAGAGTTGGGTCCATAGAAGTGGCGAGAATGACCAAAAGAACAATAAGAAACTACACTCCCAATTAACTGTGTGCCAGAAAGTGGATGGGTCATCTATGTTAAAAGCACTTTGGGAGCGATAATAAGTGAATCAAATGGAAATGGGAACGATGCGATGATGTGGAAATGTACAACGACTATAATCTCCTTGGTAAATATAATAAGAAAACTGCCTAAGTCAAGAGCAGCAGGACCAGATAGTACCTGTAATGCATTGTTACAGAAGGCCCCAAAACTATGGGCCAGGGTACTACTTATTATATTCCAGTGGATTGGGAGACAAGGTAAGCTGGCAGAGTCATGGAAGAAAAGTATAATACTGCCCATATACAAGAAAGGCCCACGTAAAGACCCTGCTAACTACAGGATGTTGGCTATGCTAGACATTCTGGTTAAAATATTCACTAAGATTCTGTTAATCGATTTAAACCAATGGATTACTAAATGTGGTGTTCTGCCTGATAATCAATCTGGCTTTAGAGCAGGATCATCTACAACACAACATTGTAAATTAAGTAACTGCCATAGAATATTCGTGCAAGGTCCGTGGGCTGTCTGTATATGCTAGTTTTATAGACTTTTCAGCGGCATTTGATACCATCACACGAAGTAAGCTATCGGCCAAACTCAAAGAATGAGGAATACCGCCTGGGTTATTGTATATGATACAACTGCGTTATACCAATACGTCGGTTCGAGTGCGTCTTGACCTAGAAGGGAGACCATCAGAAGCCATACCCACTATACGTGGAGTTAAAGGCTGAACCTTTGCGGCCATCCTATGCAACCTATACTTGGCAGACTTTTTAAACGAGGCTTGTAACAGTCAGACATTTGATATAAAGATAGGCACAGTTAAGCTTGGCTGGCTAGGCTGATAACCTTGTCTTGATTGACTATACACCTAAGGGCCTCCAAGTAAAATTAGATCAATTACTATAAGTTTGCAAAAGAGAATGATTGGGTTATAAATGCTGAAAAAACAAAAGTAATGAAGTTTGACTCCAAACATCTTATTAGAAATCAAAAAACAAAATGGATGATAGAAACAAGACAGCTTGAGGTTGTGACGAATATAAGTATCTGGGCGTGGTTATAGATAATAAGCTTAACTGGAAAAAACACTGGTGTGAAACAAGGCGGAAATGTATGATAGCCACCATGGCGCTAAGCAAATTTATCAGTAACCAAGGAGACTTCTCTGTGAACACTGTTACCACACTATATTCTGCCAAAATTGTAATGTGGTTATTATATGGTGCTGAACTATGGGGAAGTTGTTTTAAGAAAGAGTTGAAAGCATTTGAAGCCAAAGTGCTGAGGATATTGTTGAGGATGCCAAAGAACCTTTCAAACAAATATATATTGCTGGAATGTGGACTGATAAGTGTGAATAGTCGTATTGAACTAAAGGTGGCTATGCTATATGTGAAATTGAACAGACTTACTAATGGTACATTTGTGATAAAGGTTATGGAACAATATGGCTGTTCAACCACCACAGTGAATTTTGTTACCATAAATAGGTGGAGAAAGGTATATGTAAGTGGACAAAAAATGATAATGATGGCTGGTTGCTGTTCTCTCTTGCACAGATTAAGCAGAAATTAAAAAGATTAATCTGTGAATTAGACTATGAACAGATGACAGTAAACCTGGGAGAAAAAGTAAACAGTGGTCCATTCTTAAATCAACTGATGTCCCGGGAAGGCAAACCCACCTATCAATATGCATTTCCAGAGTGCAACACAATTCGTTGGTATCTAAAATTTAAATTCAACATCTGTAACATATTAGTAATACTAGGTGCGAAAAATGGTATTCATAAAGATGCTAGATATTGTAGACTATGCGGGGTAAAGACATTGGAAACAGCCCAACAAATAATATGTGAATGTGAAAGTCTTGATGAAATACAATAATACGTGTATAAGTGCAATATGTCTGAAATGTGGTTGAGTCTTATGGCCGGAAATGATATGAACTTAATTTTTTACTTGATGAAGTTTTATGTGATGATTTTAGAGATTTTAACAGAACTATCAAATGGTGCACTGATGTTTTTACAGTGATATTTTAACCTGTGATTGACAAAGACGTATGATTGTATAGTACTCTCTGGGAATAATCTTGTGATTTTATGTGAAACTGTAATTGTTATATGCATATTAAATTAATAAACAATATCAGCAAGAGAAGAGATATAGAGTGAGAAGAGGGCCATGAACCGAACCTTGGGGGGACACCATTTTGCAATGGAAAGAAGGAAGACATGTTTCTGGCCCAGGTGCATGAAAAGGAGTGTCCGAGAGGTTAGAATGCAACCATTTAAGAACAGAACCAGAAAGATCTAGAGAAGAAAGAGAAGATCGTGATTAACAGTGGAAAGTGCTGCCTGGAGATCAATAAGACTGAGCATAGCGGTCTGAGAGTAAAGAGTTCAAGGACAATTTACATGGAATGAAGAGGATGAAACCCAGATTACCAATGAGGAGGCAGTCAATCAAGTTAAGCAGTAAATTGAGAATAGATACCCCTTTGAGACTTTGAGAGAAAGAAGAGAAAAAGGTCAAATGTTAACAGGAAACTAGGGACGGTTCCTTAAGAATCAGGAATACTGCATGCTTGACCCCAGCCCACCCATTAGAGCACAAGCAACATTGAAACTCTGGGGGCTGTCAAATCATGAACAGTTTGATGAATCAAGGGTATTTGCCCTTTCTCCCCAGGAGCCAGCCCCTTTGAGGTTAGGGAGGCGAGTCTGCTCTGCAAGACTTTTCCCGGAGGGGTCTGGGCAAGTGGGAACCTACTGGGAGTGGCCCCCCCTTAGGGGAGAAGGACTCCAGGAACTCCCCATGCAGGTCACATTATCTGCATATATCGGACTGCCTCCAGTAAAGAATAACATGCCCTCCTTTTGTTTGGCTCCAGGCAATGCTGGATCAACCACGAAGCCTGAAAGAAAAAGGGAATATCCCTATAAGAACAAACTTGTGTGTAAGAAGAACGAGTGGATCAGAGAAAAGAGCCATACGCAAGGGAAGCCCTCTGACATAGCTACGTCTTGAAGGGGCGGAGCAAAGTGGAGCCACAGGAGCCTGCAGCAATTCAAAAAGCAGAGACGCCAGAGACCCAGCAACCCAAATAGTGGAAAAGCTGCTGTCGTGACAAAGCTAGGATGCCCTTCAGACATGGTTGCGTGACCATGGAAGCACTGTGGTCAGTCTAATGACACCGATACCTGTGGAAGTGGGAATGCTGAAATCTCCTGCCAGCAAGCATTCTCTGAACGCGGCCAGCTATAAAGATGCCGAGAGCGGGGCGGTTGCAAAGCCCGGAGCATGGAGACGAGGAACCGAAGCAGTATACCCATGCGAGCGCCCAATCTCGAAAGGCCACCCATGACAAACAAAGGTACCCTGGTGGAATGGAGAAGGGGGTGACCACAAGGGGAACATGCCCTAAGTGAAGGAGCGTGTGAAAACTATGATGTGGATACATTGAAAAAACAAAAATATATATCCCAGGAGAAACCAATGAAAGTTTATGTTTATATGTTTGTATAGCGCCGCAGCCCGCAGGCATCAGGGCGCTTAACATGGAAACGCCAACAAAAGTAAACGACAGGACACGCAGGCCCTGTTAATAGGTAGAGGTCCTGAGGGCAAGTTCATCTAAAGAGGGCTGTTTTCAACATCTTTCTGAACTTAAGATAATTCGGTTCTCGTCTAGGTTGAAGTGGGAGTTCATTCCATCTTAGGGAGGCTTTAACAGGAAATGCTCGGCCCAGTCCGTTTACTTTATTTGCAGTTCCTGATTGAATTAAGTCTTTATTTTCAGACCTTAGGCTCCTGCCAGGAGTATATGGGATGATTTGAGTTTTCAAATACTCAGGAGCTGTTCCATATAAACAATGGTGGTCTAAGGTCATAGCCTTAAAAGTAATGCGGTCTTGAATCGGTAACCAGTGGAGGACTTTCCTCTCTTTAGTTATATGATCCCTTTTGGTTTTACTGGCGATAGTCCTGACCGCATTATACTGGACAATTTGGCATTCCTTAATGCATTTTGTACTGGCTCCCATCATGAGCGAATTTCCATACTCCAATCTGGACAAGACAATGGCTCTGGCTAAAATGGAGATTTTTGTTGATTCAAATGAGGTCTAATTCTTAAGAATTCTTAATGGTACCGGCAAGTTTGCTTTAAATAGGCAACATGTGCGTCTGCTTCCAGAGAGGCCTGTAAGTAAACACCAAGGGTCTTTACTTTCTCTGACATGTTGACTGTGGTATTTTTTAATTTCAAATGCCTTATAGGTTGGATCAAGATTGGATCTTGATTGAGTAGAGCCAAAGACCATGAGTTCCGTTTTCCCTACACTGTGGCACATCCAGTTGGACTTCATCCATGCCTCAATGGAGTTATAGATTTTATTAAGTTTGTCATTGTCAGTAGTGTGGCTGTCAGTTAACTCCATAACTAGCTGCGTGTCATCTGCAAAATTAGTGAAAAATATACCCATGTTGGTAAGGCGGGTGCAAAGACAACGCATGTTGATATTAAAAAGAAGGGGTTGAGAAACTGGCTCCCTGGAGTACACCACAATCTACTGGTTGAAGGTCTGAAGAGGGTTCGCCCCATTGTATCTTGGAACTCCCATTACCAAGAAACAAAGAGATCCAATCAATGGCCTCTTGTGAGCAGTTTCCTGCCTTGTCCAGGGCCTCTCGGAGCTTCTGGTGGTCCAGCAAATCAAAAGCAGCTGAGATGTCTAGTAATATGAGTAACCTCATTTACTCCTGTCCATTATCTCCAGCATTTTATTCTGAAGATCCAACAATGCTGATTCAGTTCCATGTGCCTCTCTGAAGCCGGAGTGTTGGACATGCAGAACATTGTTTTGATCAATGTATTTAGGTAACTGTGCTGTGGCAAATTTGTCCAAGATCTTTAACAAAAAGTTGCAGTTGGTAATAGGACTAAGGCTTACTGGATCGCGTTGGTCTAGACCAGGTTTTTTTTTACTAAAGGAATGACAGAAGTAGGCACTTGTCATGATGCCCGCTCCCGGGGAGCCGGTTCAAGCCCTGCGTCCCCGAAAGCGGACATCTAGTCCCCAAGGAAGGACCCAGCAACCCCATATAGGGGCCCTTTGGACAGTGTCCGGGCGCCTATGGCGCCAGGCTCATAAAAGACATCAGTCCTGGTGCCATAGGCGGCAGGCTCATTATGGGAGTGCTTGGGTGCACTTACCTGATGCAGACCATGCTGCAGGATCCCGGACTCCTTGAGGCCTGAAAGGAACTACTTCACCTGTGGGACTAATTTACCATCCGGGCGTGGTCGGGGAAGGATACATACCTGGAACTTCTTCCAAGGCTATTTAAACCCCACCCGAACAGCCACACGTGCTTCGCGTTGTTCTGCATCTAGCAGCTGGACGCTCACCGTGTCTGCTCCTGCATCCTGACATCTGCCACGCCTGCCAGCATCCTGGATCACCTGCAAAGGAAGAGAAGAAGAGAACAGAAGAAGGAAAAGTCCTTACCTGCTAAATCTGCATCCCGGAGACATCTCGCCGACAATCCTGAAAAGGAAGACTTATTTAAAAGTTAATCGCGTCGATCGCTGCAGCGCTGCATTCCACTCACCTTTACAGGGCGCCTCCATGTTCAGCAGCGATCATCCGGATTCGCAGTGACGCCCCAGCGCCTAGAGAGAAAAAGACAACAAAGGTGAGAGAAAAAAGGGAAGCTAACCTCCATGTCAAGACTTACCTGTTGGGTCATTCCCTTTTCATTTCGGGTCCGCGCCGCATCCTGGCATTTCCGGACCCCGGCCCCTAAGGGGAAAAAGAGACATCAGCGTTAATGAGCGAATGAAAAGACATTACCAAAAAAAACACTCATTAAAGACTTACCTGATTTCTACAAGGATTTCACCTCTCATCTTGGGTCGGTGCCTGTTCCCCGGCATTCCGTACCCCGGCCCCTATGGGGAAAAAGACACTAGCATTAGTACATTAATGCATGGACACAAGGGGAACCTCTTATCAAAAAACTTATCTGGAAGCCAAGCAAGTTTGGTTCTCACCAATCCGAAAATCCAGTGAAGTAACTGGATACCAACGCTCCCCTGCATCAGAAGCAGGATGGAGAGCTTGTCCTTCCAGACCCTAGGGTGAGACGCTACGGGGAATCACAGAAGGGTTTCGAGGAGGGTGAGAGGGGAAAGTGGGAGGCCGATTGCATTACCCCGCAGACAGTTAATCCCCTATTTTCGCCTACAGAAGGAAACTTCTGCGAGCCAGACAAGCCAGATTTGGGGGCCCGGTCCAGTCCGTCTTCCGAACCCTGCGCATCACCTTAGAAGAGGTCACAGCAGCGCGAACCAGGCCAGCGCCTCCGTGGGAGTCAGGTGAGCGTTACAGCACTGAGATCTCTAAAGGAGGCATTGACCATACATCAAAGAAGAGGGGCGAATAGTTTGGTGTTGTCGAGAATCAATTTGAGGCAAAATATTTTCTGTACATGAAGGGCATTTAGTTTCTGATAAGATCATCATCTCCTCTACAGAAACTGGGGAGAAGTGAAATTTCACTTTTTCGGAATAATTTGGTTCTATAACAGAGTCCAGTTTTGATGGTGCATAGTTGGTTGTAATACATGATCTAATACTTTCCCTTGCCTTTGATATTGTATTAGAGAAAGTGAGTGGTGATATTAAGCACACGGCCTCGAGAAAGCTGGAAAAAGTATCCTATGAAGGACGAAGAAGGTTCTCAAAGTTAGCTGTTGAAGAGTCATGATTGCATAGTGAGTCAGGGACTCAGAGAAAGAGTAGTGACCCCTGGAGTTGTGGTGCCTCACCCATGAAAAAGATAGCAAACCACAGAATGGTAGAGTGGAAAGAGTGAAATACTCAAAAACAGAGGAAGGATTTTAAGAGGCTCTCTTAAGAAAACCATTAAGGAAAGTACTGAGAATACTGACAAACATTACACCATGTGCAACACCAGACCTATGAGTAGTTAGCAGGAGCACATATATAAGACACTAAGAACCAGCAGGGACCATCATAATTAACTTTTTTAGAGGACGACATTTTCATATCTGATATATATATGAACTAAGAGAACCCCAAAGTAAAAGGGAAGCAGCCAGGAGAGTGACATCCTTCTGGCAAACTTTACTTATTAGTATTAGTTGTAGATTAGGTTTTGGACAGGGGACATTTTTGAGTTGGACATCCTGAGGATAGACGAGCCCCTTTCCTTTTAGATAGGTAACATCCCTGTAGCAATAGGGTGAGATAGGTCTCTATTATTTTAAATAAATAAAAACCAAATGTGTCCAACTACTCCTTCTGACCCACCACAAAATCCAGTTCAGGTACAGCCATGCCCTAACACAAGGTCTAAGACAGTGGTCTTCAACCTTGAGTACATAATTGTTTTTGCCCCCCACCCCCTACCTTCCACCTAGGGGTTGGCTCCTCAGAGGGGGCCCAAGGGATGTCAAGGGGGGGACCCAGACTCTTTATAATATAAGCAGCCATCTTAATCATGGTTTTATATTAAAGGCTCACCTTAATCCCTTTTTAAAGAGTATGCCCCCACCCCTCTTGACATATTTCCGCCCCCGCCAACTTTGAAGACCACTGGTCTAAGGTGTGAACTGGGACCGTCTTCAGTCGATTACCCATCCTAAACCAGTTCCTTGCGTACACAGTTACTTCCCGGGCTCTGGCCACAACCTGTCAAGCCCGGTAGGAAGACGACCAACAAAATGGCCAGCATTTTCAGTATTTTAGTGCACAAAGGGCTGCCAGGCTGCATAAATAAAAGACCAAAAAGAATGGAAAAACAAGGTTTTCTAGCACTACTCTAGTAGGAGACCGAGTCTGCATTGATAGCCTTAAAGAATCGCAAATGCCCCAAACCTAATCGAGTTAAGTCGGGAGTACATTTGAAAAATACCTTGTTACCAGTAATCCATTCAGGGTCACCTAATAATCAACATATATGCTAGAAGCCCCATTTAAGTAGATGGGAAATGTGCAAAAACAAACATTTTTATTTCACATGGAAAAACAAAGAATGTTCTTCACAAGGATTCAGATACTCAGTCGGCAGCTCTCCATCTTCACCATTTATCAGTAAGCCCACTGCTGCAGCAGAGCAGAATGCTGATCTAAATATGATACCCAATGAGGTTCTAGAATTTGCAGCACTCAATGAGAACCTCTCATCTCATGCCTATGCATCCTTCTCTATACAACATGCTACAGCAGCCTGACAGTTCACAAGTCTGTACATAAAGCAGTAGTTTAGTGGCATTTGCATATGTGGATGGATTGGTGGCAGCTGTGAAGGAGTGAGAACTATACACTAGGAGTACTTGAATCAATATGAATGTGCAGGTTTTGCTACGTTTGTTACACTTGTGTCCACTTACTATCTTTTCCAACTTGTAAGGGCAGACTGCACTGTAAAATCCGACTGGGGCAAAGGTGACAGCATTTGTTAAGCGCCTTCAAGCGACAACAGTTACTCTATACCTGCTTACTAAAAGAATTATCCACCTCGAGAAATTCTCCAGGGAATTGTGTTTACAGAACACTTGGTGTGTAGCCAACGTGACTGCCCCACAGATCACAGAAATTGGTACATGCAATTGGAAAACAACTAGTGCCACCTTAGTTGTGGTAGAATATGCATGCAGTCTCTCAGAACCAGGAAGCCCACGCAACCTGCAGGACTTTCAAAGCCAGTACACAGTCCATCTGACAATGGTAGCTTTGGCTGGCTTCAGTCAAGTTGAAAACCTGTCGTAAAAGAAGTGTCTATGGTGTGAAAAGACCTGGCCACACCCAAATGTTACACATCCTCTTCCGTTGTAGAATGATGTGATTTGCACTCAAAAACATACATAAATATTCTGGTTCTAAGGGAAATTGTAAAGAACTGCGTGAAGTAACTGTTTGGAATAAAGAGATCAGCATGGAAGGCTGTAGGAGATTTACAGAATGAAGTCTGCAACGCACGTAACATCCTGATACAGATGTCGGCTTTAAGAGACGCAGTCTTTTAGGACCGGAGGGTTGAGATTGCAGGAAGCAACAGGATCAAAAGTATTTCTCATTAATCAATATATAACCACATTAAAGTACAAATGAGAGAGCAGATGTCTAATAAGGGTATAGAGCCATCAAAATGGTGCTTGATGGATCCATTTTGCAAGAAGAAAACATTCTCACCACTGTTTAAATATGCTGCAATAGCTGAGAAAGTAAGCCATTCTACATGCCAGTACTGTCCAAATAGGATATAAAAGAAACACATTGTTTCCAATTGTAGTCAATGGGTTGACAATGTGCTCCAAAGCACAATTAATAATTGATCCGTTTTCTTCTGCAGTTTGCTTGTTGGATCCTTTATGGCTGCACTCTATTTGAATGTTGAACACAGAAATCCCCTCAAGTGTTTTAACTAGATTCTCGGGTACCCAGCTCTCAAGATGAGCAATGACACTGAGGGGTGGAGAACCAACCATTACTCTTGAGAAAGATGGCCTTTGCTTGTGGGAAGATCCAGAAAGACACTAACAGTAGATCAGGCTACCAAAACTGGAAATGCCCTCCTGGTGCATCTAAAATAGTATTCTAGTACATTGTGAATGAGAGCCGTCGGAGGGAAGGCAGAGTAACTAGTTTGAACAAACCAGCAGCACAGCCAACGTTTGCCATCCATGATACTTTAGATCAACATTTTGAGTTTCACCTTGTGAAAAATAAGTGAGTGAACCCCACTACAGAACACATTTCCTAAACAAAATCTTATTTGAGTCCCCAATTGCAAGGAGAGGACAAAGACAGTTTGTCTGCTTTTGTTGTTGACACACTGAACATGTGCCACCATGGGAAAGATTTGCAATTGCCACAATCCTTAATCAAGTTGCATCTTGTAATGGAGACAGACCTTCTGCGGGCCTCCTCATTGCTATTCTGAATATAATAGCAAATTACATCACTTGCATAAGCCAAATTCTTGAAGGAATTCCTGTCGCCAGATGCCTGATCAAATGGGGTGAAAGAGTAAAAGGCCTGATTTTAATCAACACATATTGGAATCCTGTGAATAAGAGTGTTTTATCGATTCTGGATGATTTGCCAGCATACATCTCATACTGTGATGACGTTATAATGATGGGGGACGATTTCAATGCATACTGCTCCCCTTTAGACAGACAATCGGAAAAACAAATCTGAATAAGGGTAATGGTGAATTATGGGATGCTTGGTTTTCGGAATGGAATCTGATCATTCTCAATGGGAATGTTGGTGATGTGGCTCCCACATCCACATGGTCCAATGGAAATGCTGTGTCGACTTTTGACTATATTATAGTGTCAGTAGAACTACATCATTTTTGCTCATTGTTTGAAGCGGTATTTATGAAGCACAGCGACCACAAAGCTTTGCATGCCAATTTTGTGATTGACAGTATTCCACCTGACACTATGTGTTCACAACATCTCCAAGTATCCACCCAAGAGTACCGGGTAGAGAGTTTTGCAAAACAAGGGAGAACATTAAATTACAAACTAAATAACATATTAGAATATTGTTACGAAGTGGCAACAAACCATCTAAGCGCTCCTGGGAGCTATGTTGAATTCCTTTGGGATTTAGATCAGCTTCAAGTTAAAATAGATTTTAAACCGAAACACCACCGGCATCCTTTTGATGAGGAAACATACAACAAAAAGAAAGAGTTAAGAAGAAATCTAAGAGCAGTAAAGAAAGAAGGCCTCAAAGGTGGTTAGAAAAGAATCCAAAAAAAGCTTAGCAATAGTTATCGTCAGTGGTCCCGCATGCAGAGACTCGCACATAGCATCCATAATGGTCATACAATGCTAAAAGCCCTTCTACCGTTACAATCTAGAACCTTTTGGCTGATCATTAATGGTCAAACTCGAATCCCAAGCGATGCAACAAGCCTGTCCCATCTCAAACCACGCCTGGGTGGAATATTTCCGAGAAATCCCTGAAATCCCTGACATGTCTTTAGCTACCTCTAAAGACAGTAAGGTTGGAATCACCTGGTTTCTCAATGTATCACAAACGAAAATTGAGTCTCCAAGTGTAAAATCCTCGAGATCCAGAGCAGCAGGCCCCAACAGGCTAACAAAAAGTATTCTTAAATCAGACGTCTCAATCTAGTCAAGCATCACTTACGATCTATTTGCAAATATCATAAAGAGCCATTTACTGCCAGAGTCATGGAAGCGGGCCATTGTCATCCCGATTTATAAAAAGGGGGACAGAACAGAGTCATGCAATTATCGCCCCATTGCCCTGCTTGACTGACAGAAAAATCTTTGCAGGTCTAGTACTCAAAGATTTAGCAAACTGGGCTGAGAGTAAAATGATTATTGCCAAACAACAAACTGGCTTTAGGAAAGGCCGATCTACCATATGGAATGGCCTAATTATCTGTAGACTTAAAGATCAAAATACTTCTTCCAAAGCAAACTCCACATATATAGCCCTGATCCACCTCAAAGCATTTGATTTAGTCAATAGAGCCAAATTATGAAAAAAACTAAGAATTTGGGATATTTTTCGGAGGGCTTGCTGGCAATCATTATCGCTCTTCATCACCAAACAACGTTCCGAGTGAGACTGAATTTTAGAGGAGATCTGTCCTCCGAAATAACACCGGAGTAAGACAAGGGTGCATATTAGCTGCATACCTATCCAATCTCTATATGGCAGAGCTAGCAGAATTATTCTTGGCTCACTCACTTGTCTGTCCTAGGATCGGTAACCACCCTGTCCACTTCCTAGCATATGCGGATGACATTGCCTTAATAGATCACACTCCTGTTGGTCTCAAACATCTCCTCAAGGCTTTGGAAAAATATGCAGAGATAAATGAATTAGTGATTAAACCAGCCAAATCACAATGATTTTTAGTAATTGGTCTAAAAGTAGGACATTTCATAACTGGCGCTTGAATGACCAAAGCTTGCCCGTTGTGAAAATCAAATGAAATCTTTGGATTTTAACCTCAGATCTACCAAATCGATGAAAGATCTTAATGACGAATTGGAATCAAAAACTACCCAATTCATTAGTCAACAAAAAAAGATTTTGAAAAATCTCTGTAGATTCTCGCTATTACCCATAATAAAGTTCTATAAGGGGAAAGTTATACCTTCAATCTTCTACGGCTTAGAACTCAGAGTGCAGGCAAAATTAATTGGGCAAAAATTGAAGGTCGCATATGGAAAACCTCAATATACCCCAGGTCTCTCTCTATTGCGCGTATAAGATATGAATTGGGCTTGTACTCACTCCAATCCTATTTCCAATGGAAACTACTACTCGTATATCAATCCATCTTAGATCCCGTTAAACATTCTCTATACGATAATCTAGGCGACCATATGAACTTATCAAAGAGTCCGTTCTTGTCCAATCTGAAAAGCGATGTAGAGCAAATATTACAGAATTGTGAGGTTACTAGTGAAACGCCAATTTTAAATTCTGATAAAGCAAAGCGTGCTCTGTTAAGAACAGATTGGATAACAACCAGAGTGCAATTATGTAAACTCAAGAGTTCAAATAAACTCAGTGTTTGTGAAAAATCCTGCAAATACATATTGCCATATTTAAGAAGATTTCCAAACACCTAATAGCATGCCCAATTATTAAGGTTCCGACTAAACCTAGTAAAAACAAAATGAGACTGAGAATATAGAAAAATCTTGACCAAAACGCTGGGGAATGTGATTTATGTGGGGAAGGTTATGTCCAAGACATCAGATATCTCCTAATAACTTGTACAGGAACACTGGCAATGAGAGAAATACTTTGCTAGATTTGTACACCACAGAGTGGATCAACACTCTTTTGGCACAGGCTTTCAGCAAGTAAAGAAATCTTATCAATTGAGTTATTGACATTGCTGAACGAATTGGAGTTCATAAAAATTGCCTTATGAAGCACATTAGGAGTTACAAACTAACGGTCCACTTTTGACCTGCCAATTTATATTAAGACGAAGTACAGTATATCATGTTGTGCGGATTACTCATTTTATCTTTTATGCTAATCTTTATTATTTTTTCCTTTTGTTGTATTTTCAGGTCCTTTTCATTGGTTGTTTCTATTGTCATTGTTTATAAATTAATCAACTGATGAATCTGTGCAAAAAGTCAGAATTTGACTGAAATCACAATAAAATATTAAATGAATAAAAGAAATTTGCCAAGTGCCAAAACGGAATTTCCAAAAGGCACAGAGAACAAGGGGGTAAGGGGGAAAAGAGCGAAAGAGCAGACGGGACACAAACCGCACAGCATCCTGACCAATCCAAGTCGCTAGATGACGTGCACCAGAAAACTCCAGCGCTAGCCAGTGCACAGAGAGGTCAAGCAATGTTCACATGCTCAACCAAAAGGATGATGTAGTCACCTGCAAGTGTGCCACAGAGTGGCTCCCTCCTCAGATCAGCATTGCAAATCGCCTGAAGAGCCCTCGCACGAACAGTTTCATTAATGTAGCGGGACACCATTGCCTGAAACCAGCGCACACATGTAAGGAAAAAAGGGGTGGGGCTTAAAAACCCTTTTGTTTGATTTCTTGCTAATACCTTCCCTGGGGCAAAGCCAGGCAGTGGTTGGCCAAGGGAACCAGTGGATAGGGAAGGGGAAGGATAATGGGGGTGCAGGCTATTCGGTGAAGTCAAAAGAAGACGAACAGACCAAGCGGAGGAAGGATGGTGTAGAAGAGCGTGGAGGTGAATAGCTGAAGGAGTATGCATAGTGAGGTTTTGGTTGATGGAGGAAAGTGGTATTGTGGTTTGAATGCGTGTGCAAGATGTGTGATGTGATGGAGGGAGAGCAGGAAGTGAATGGGGAGGTTACTGGGGAAATGAAGAGTGCGTAATAAAAAATACTGGGTGGAGAGTAGTGCAACGTAGTGTGGAAGGGGGCAGAGGGAGTGGAAGAGTAGTATGGTGGAGGGGAGAGTAACAGTGTGGAGAGGGGAGAAAAGTTTTCTTTATGGTAAAAATGGTTTATTAAAAACCTTATGCAACTCAGTCAACAGTAAAACATTATTCATTACATAGTAACACTCCTAAAATCATTTTTACATTTTGAATTCTTAACACAATTCATCATAATAGTAGTAGAGTGGAGGGACAGAGTAATAGTAGAGTGGATGGGGAGAGTAGTAGAGAGGTGCAGAGAAAGGATGAAGAATAGTAGAGAGTGCAATCGTTCGGAGGGTGGAAGAAGGTATTCGAAAGAGGAACATGGGAGGGAAAGGAGAGGAAGTGTGAGGGAGAGAGGAGAGACAGTGGGTGGAATAGTAGGGAGGATAGTAAAAGAAAAAAAAGGGAGAGACGCCAGACTAGTAGGTACAGGAGTACCAGGACATGGAAGGAAAGGACACAGTGGTGCCGGAGTGTCTGAAAGGAACCAATCCTTACCTTATAAAGCATAGGGGAACTTCAATAAGGGACCATCCAGATTGATCCGAGGGAGATTAGAGAGAGAAGGTGTTTGTCTTTAGGCCATCATCATCAGACAGTATCTTAGATATTAGTGGTTATCAATCTTTGGCGACTACCCTTGGGAAGAGGGACGTATGGGTTAGGAAGGGAATGGCCCACACTGCACTAAATAGGAGGGTGAGGTATGGGTCTTCGAGATCTGCAACTTAACAAGCCCCTTGGCTATGCTTTAAATGAAAACACGTGAACTGTACTTGAGGCAATCTGTGGCACGGTTTAGAGGAACTCAATCTTTTGCACTGGAGACCCATTGGATTTCCTCTAGTATACTGAAATCTGAAGGTGAACAGTTTATTTGTTGCATGCCTTTTAAACATTCTATGAAAGGAGTTGTCTGGAAAAGGCTCTGAATAGCCAAACGTCCCGGTTAGGGTACAAATTAATCCCCTGAAGCTTGAGGTGCACCACCACTACAGTTGGGGCCTCCATGGACACCTTCTGGACATTGTTCAGACTCAAAGGGTTCTTTCCTGATGCGGACATGAAAAAAAGCATCCAGACACTAATCACTTGAAAAATCTCAAAGATATCTAGACTCTTTACTATGTGGAAAGTTTCCAACAGCATGATAAGGGGGTAGTTTCTTACCTGAAACTCCATTTCTCCAGCGTTGGTATCTTTCATGGATTCACATGTTGTGAATATTCCGTCGTCAGGCTGGGAATCCCCGGCTACTTTGATTTAGTCATTTTCCAATGGAAAGAACTTGACCCCTCAAGTGTCCCATCAACGTTGTTGTGGGTGCTTTTGGTCCCCACCAATAGGATGATGCGTGTATAGCTCCACCCCATTAGCTTCCCCTCAGATTTTAACCACTCCAGCTGGAGGATAACCCCCTGTAGAGGATGTTTGACTGAAGGGGAAGATTGGAGGTTGCATGTAAATCCATGAAAGATACCAACGTTGTAGAAGAACAAGTTACTTACCAACTCGTAACGTTCTTTCAACTGGCTGTTCCTCAAACGTATTCCTCATATTTGACATGTAATGTCCACAGCTTGGCTGCTTCAGATATTTTTCGGCAGAGGGCACCCTGTGTCGATGGCGTCGGGTCGATGGCCCTCGAAGGCCTCAGTCGATGGTGACGTCATCGGATGTTGTAAGTAGCACGCACAGCGCCCGTAGGCTCAGTTCACGTTCCCCCCCCCCCTCTCATTTTGTAGCCGATGTGCCCATAATACAGCTCTGACTGTACTCAGCCTTGTTGGAACGAAAGCTGTAATAGCATGGGAAATTCTTCAGAGGGGTAGGCTGGGAGGGCTATGAGGAATACATTGGAGGAACATTCAGTCGAAAGAATGTTACCAGTTGGTAAGTAACTTGTTGTTCGAATGGATTGTGTCCTCCAACGTATTCCTCAGATCGAAATTTGGTTGCACACTATACACCCAATATGGATGCAGCTACCCAACGGTTTGGAAATGGACAAAAGAACTCAGTATAAGAACTATCCAGAGCCTAAATGGCTGTACGACGGGTGATATTCCGCCGAAAGAAACGTGGAAAAAGGGTTCAGAGTGGCAGATACTCGACTACTTCTTTGTATCAGAGAATTTCAAGCCTTACATAAAATTGCTTGTAGTAAAGTCAGCAGACTCGAGTGATCATAATCTTCTAATTTTAGAAATGGAAGGTCCCCATTACACCCCAACACAACCCAGCTCAAAAAATGTAAGAGTACTTTGCGGTAGGAACGGATTTAGATTAACATCAAACAACTTAATGGCCCTAAGAGAGACCCTTGATGTGTCTCCCTCAAGAGTGGACCTCGACTATCCAAATTTCCTAAGCCTGCATGTAGAAAAAAAATTTTGGAAAAAAGCCTGCATTTCAACACCAACATAAATTTGATCCTGCAGTGTTTGAAAGGAAAAATCAGCTGGATAAATTAAAAAGGACCTGGCATAAAAAGCACTTTGATAAACATCTAGAAGCTCTTCAAAAGGGCAAAAATAACAAACATCTAATAACCCAAAAGGACGTAGAAAATATGTTCCAGCGAATAGTTGCAGAAAATTAGCGTGAATTCTGGAGGATTATGAATTCCACAGAGGCGCCTCAGAAATCCCTGCAAGCAAATCCCATCTCAGCAGGGGATTGGATCACTCCTTTTAGCAACCTCTTTTCAATAAGCTTATGGCTAGTGCAGATACTGATGCCAACGGTATGCCAAGTCACTCCTGGACTTTAGATACAATCAGGGATAACATCTTGACCCTGATCAAATCCTCAAGTACCTTCAGAGCTGGAGTTCCAGATGGTCTCACAAATATGACCCTGAAGAATC
Organism: Ambystoma mexicanum; assembly: GCF_040938575.1. Taxonomy (NCBI): domain Eukaryota; kingdom Metazoa; phylum Chordata; class Amphibia; order Caudata; family Ambystomatidae; genus Ambystoma; species Ambystoma mexicanum. The sequence goes on from NC_090936.1 coordinate 987,298,248, forward strand.
ATCCAGAAGAATGGGCATCTTTCAAGCACCATTTGTTTGAAATCAAAACTGCGGAGGGAAATACCAGCTTCATGGAGAACATTATCGTTCCCATGTTTAAGAAGGGCGATAGGTCATTACTGTAGACCTATCGCCCGTCTTGATGTTATGGGAAAGATATTTGCAGCCCTGATTCTGAAGCAATTGACAATCTGGCTACGGGAAACTAAACACGAGACCCGTGGCAGTCAGGATTTGAAAAGGGTGTTGGAACTTCTTTGAAGTTGTCTTATAAACCTGCTGAAATTAAGATCTTCACAGAGAAACAGTAAGAAACTATCTGGCATCAGTCGACCTATCTAGGGCTTTCGATTCGGTCAACCATCAAACCCTATGGAGCAAACTACAGGTTAGGGGCTGCCCTTGTGACATCTTGGAAGCCATAACATTTCTGCACACCCAAACCTCTGTGCGCCTAAGATTGAATAATAGAGATTTGACTGACCCAATTTTCTCTTTTATTGGGTGAAAACAAGGTTGCTGCCTAGCAGCGGCCATCTTTAACTTGCATATCTTGGACATGGAAGACGCATTTAAGAATATCCTTTTTTTCCACTCCTACCATCAATGGAATACAAGTTAACAGATTGCTATATGCAGATGACTTCATTATTATGGATGAAACACAAATAGGGTTGCAGCGACAGCTGGAAGCACTATCTAGGTTTCTGGGTGCAAATGACAAAGGAAAACTCTGCTAAAATCAAGTGTACTGATTTATGGCAGGAAATCTGGTGTTAAAGTGAAAAGCAGTGGTTGGTATATTGAAGGCTCAAAGATCCCAGTGATAAAAAATGACACATTTGGAGTATCAATAAATGACAGTAGTAGATGTTCATCATGCGGTGGACCAGAGGAGGAAAATGAAAAATGCCTTACTGTCCAGGCTAAGATCATTAAACGTTTTTGCAAATTCACACTCACCCCTGTCATTACCTTTTATCTCCTACACATGTGGAGTTTGTGCCTGGCTGCTGACCATTCCATTAGGTAGGTGCACTTTCTGTGCATTACTGCACCTCCAGGGGAATTATTGATCCAGAAAAACTGGAAATTGGAAGAAAAAAAAAGAAAAAAAACAATTTGCATTAAATTGTTGGAAAGGACTGTTTTGGCATTTTCATTGTGCTGCATTTTTTGAGCTTTTTAATACCTGGAGCTGCCTTGCCATTTTTGAAAGCACATGTTTTTTCCCCACTATTGCCCGCTTGACTGTTTTTTTGGCCCTTCCAAGATGGCCGCCGTGGTTTTTTGCTGTGTAGGCAGGCTGTGTTGAACCACCTCTCCCTGTGCTGCACTCCCATTGGTTGCTGAGTTTTCGTCCATCCAATCAGGGACCGGCAAGCTTCAGCCGGCCATCTCAGCAAAGGCCCACTTTTAAGGCCCCTGTCTGCGCCCTGTCCGCTTCACAACGCTAATTGGGGTCTGGGGTCCTCTCTGCACCTTAACCACAATGATGCTGCCACCTCACTCCAGGGCTGCCTGGACTTTGCCTCCTCCAGAACTATGGGTTAGTTCCCTCCTTATGGACTCACTCCTCCCGCCTTTGACTATCACTGTTCTTTCTGGTGGTTGCCCCCATGTTATCATCCTGATGTGCAGTGCTTCCTAAAACCCTTTGCTAACATCCGATTCCAAGATTGAAAAGTCAAATCTTGCCGTTTTTTCTTTATTCTAAAAAGTCAAATCTTGCTGTTTTTGCTTTCTTCTAAAAAGTCAAATCTTGCTGCCCATTGCGAAATTCTCTATTTTGGTTGTATACTGTTTCTTCGCTAACTTGCCAGCCCAGTGACCTCACCACTCTTGTGTCCCACACCTACCTGCCTTAGCCCCCCAGTATCTCCATCTCCTCGCTTCCACCCCAATGGCGCTTTCAGTTTCTCCTATCTTTTCCAACTGCTTCTCCACTGACTATCCTTCCCTTCTCACCAAGTCTGGTAGGAAGAAGTTCAAAAAGGATATCTTGGCCTCTCACCCTGGTCTTCCTATAGCCGACACCTACTCCAATGCTTCCGCCAGACAGACCCTCATCGACATCCTCTTTGTCGTTCCTTTGCCAGATCTATAGACTCCTCATATGGTCTCTGTGCTCTGCCCCATCTCCTCCTCTCCCATTAATGGTGGCACTCGCTGGGAAGTTCTCATGGCTTCCTTCAACTCCTCTAAAGTCATCATTAAGGTCTACCTAAATGGCGCTGTCATGGTCCAAGGCCCTCAGGCCAATCTCCTCCTCTTTGATAGGCGCTTCCCTCGCCTCATCAATTTCCTCTCATCTCCTGCTGTCCCCTACTCTCCCCCTTGGCTACCTTGCCCTCTCTCTTCTTCTCCTCCTCCTCCTCGTAGGGCTCTTTCTCCACCACAGGGCATACCTCTGATCTGTACCCCTCCCTGGAAGGTCTTTAAGGCTGGCATCCTTCATATTGCCACACTCAACTCTGGCTCTGCTGTCAAACACTACTCGGACATCTGCCACCTCCTTGAAGAACTAGACCTTGATGTACTTGGTCTTACTGAGACATGGTTCACGGCCAGCTCTGTCATGCGCTTTGACACTCTCCTCGCTGATGGATACAAGATCCTCTCAGCACCCAGATTGACCCGGTCCGGTGGGGGGGCCTGATCTTTCCTGAGTGGATTCCTGCCTCTATCATTCCCACTCAGACCTACTCCTCTTTTGAATGCCTGGTCTGTAGGCTTTCTCTCTCGCTTCACATTCTCTTACTGTGGTTACCATCTACCGGCCTCCTGGTCAAATCACCTCATTTCTCTGAGTGGGCAGACCTCTCCTCCTCCCTCCTGGCCTCTACCACTCAACTCCTCCTCCTCCTCTGGGACCTCAATATACATCTAGACTCTCCTTGCCCCTCCTCTGTACTCTTCCAGAACCTCTGCGACTCCCTCTCCACCCTCACCTCTGGCCGACTTACTCTGCAGGGCACACAGTCGATGTCTTGATCTCCTGTGACCTCCCCCTCTCCATCCATCTGACCACTCCTCTCTCCTAGAATCTCTCCCTCTCACCCCCCCCCCCCCCAAGCCTACCCCAACAATGCCACCTACCTTCTCAGATATCCGGCCCATGAAGCGTGTCAGTGCTGCCACTTTCTCCCCCCTCAACCTTTGGCTGTCTCACATCCTGACACAGCCCTGTCTCTGCTCTACTCCTCAATTTCTGATACGCTTGATGCTCTTGCCCCTGTCATGAGGATCCGTTTGAAGTCCAAAGCCAAGTGCAATTCCTGGTATGACTCTGACCTAGCCACACTTAAACGTAAGTGTAGGGTGGCTGAGAGGAAATGGAGGACTTCCTGTTCATCCTCTGACAAACTGGCCTGTCGCCTGCTACAAAAGGCAATGCCGACTGTCCTCACCAAGAAGAGTCCACATTCAAGCTCATGTCTCTGCAGCATCTAACAACTCGGCCGAACTCTTTAAAATTTGCAAGGAGCTGGCCAACCCTGTTGCAGTCTATCCCTCCTGTTGCCTCCCAGGCTCTTTGCAAAGCCTTTGCCACTCCATTTCAAAAACCCAGGACATCCTGTCCACCCACACCCCTCCCAATCTGTGCTGGCTGACCCTCCTTTAGCCACCCCCCGCCCCACTATCCTTCTCGTCCTTTCCTCTTTTCTCCCCTGACGAGGTCGCTAGACAAGTCTGATCTATGAAAGCCTCGTCAAAACAGGTTCATCCCTGTTCCTCTAAAACCATCAAGGACCACATTCACCCCCTCGCTCCGGCCCTTGCTGAATTTTGCAACTACTCCTTTGCCTCAGGATCCTTCCCTCTCCCCTCTGAAGCACTCGCTTGTGCATCCTCTTCTCAAGAAACCCACAGCTGATCCTTCTTGTCCAGCTAACTACCGCCCAATTCCCATTACTCGCTTTCTTGGCAAACTCCTGGAAAAGTTGGCCATCTCTCAGCTTAACCTTCATTCCAATTCTGTTGGCAGTCTCCATGACCACCAGTCTGGCTTCAGAGCTGCCAGAAGCACAGAAACTGTGCTCCTGAAGATTTGTGAAGATCTGCTCTCCAACCTTGACTCTAACATTGCCTCTGACCTCATCCTGCTCTATCTCTTCTGCCTTCGACAGGAGTCCGGCCAAAGGATCGAAAACAAAAAGGATCGAATGCCTTTTGTTCGACACCAAAATGCCCGAAAAAAAAGGGTTGAATGTTTTTTTTAATTTATTTTTTTAGTTTGGCATGCATAAAAAGAAAATGGGGGTTGGGGGAGGGAGCCCATATATATCCGTGAAAACCTGGGTATCACTGATCAGGCTCTGGCCTGGCTGACCTCTTTCCTCTCAGATCGACCCTGCCAGGTCCAACTTGGGCCCGTTGTCATGATCTCTGCTTCCAAAAGGTCAGGGTTTTCCCAACTCCCTTGGAAGCAGATCCATAACCCAGGTTCCGAGTGCCAACCAGTCCCAATTGGGACCTTTTGGACCCAGTCCTGGCGCCAGTGGCACCAGGCTCATAAATATGCATAGTCCCAGCGCTGGAAGCGCCGGGCTCATAATGCTTGGGTGGATTTACCTTCAGCAGACCATGCTGCTTACTTGCCTGCCAGTTGAGCCTCTGATCCTCTTCTGTTTGGAACTACTTTTCCTGTTGGGTGGGGCTGGAGCCACTCCCTAGATTCAGAACAATGGAACTCTTCTGGAAGGCAGGAACTCTTTTCTTACCAGGAACTCTTTTCTTACTTAGGCGTGGCTGTGGAAGGAGACACCTAAGCACTACAGGAGGCTATTTAAACCACACCCGGTGGATGAATCTTGCTTTGCGTTATTCTGCAACCTCTGCAGCAGAACGCTCATCGTGTCTTCTGCATCCGGTCCTGGGCCTAAGGAAAAAGGCTTACCATCCTGAATCCAGTCTTCAGCAACACCTATAAAGACAAGAAAGAACAGGTTAGCATTCCGGCATCTGAAAGGCAAAGGCTTACCATCCTGAATCCAGTCTTCAGCAACACCTATAAAGACAACAGGTTAGCATTCCGGCATCTGAAAGGCAAAGGCTTACCTACTCTTCGTGCGCTCCGGAGGTCTTCACACTGCATTCCGGCATCTGAAAGACAAAAGTTTACCAACTCTTCGCACGCTCCGGAGGCCTTCGGCGCTGCATCCCGCATCTGAAAGACAAAACAAGTTGCGTTTATAGACATTGGGGAACTTTAATACTCACGTGCCATTACTCCTTTCCACATCTAATCCAGTGGGTATTCCGGCACCCTGCAGCCGCTCCGAACTCGTACCTGCAAAATAAAAAGACAGTTAGAGCGCATTGTGAAGCAGGCAACAAGCGCTTACTTACGTGCTTCCAGGCGCTTCTATTCATCACACGGGCTCCATCTTCAACTCACTTCAGCCCGTCATCCGCCATCGCCGGAACCCTGCAAAACAAGAGACATCATTACTAAAGACTTTAAAGACATTTGAATGACTCGAAACTTACCGTTCGTGCAGTAAACGACGGACAGCAGTCCTCTGAAGTCAAGAGGCCTGCGCTACCTATCCAGTGAAGAAACTGGTTACAGCACCCTGCCCCGAGGCAGATGGAGAGCTCGGCATTCACTTACCTAAGGTGAGAGCGTTAACCTTTGGGGGTCTACAGGAGAGGAGAAGAGGAAAGAGATAGGACACCCCAATAACCCCAGTTCATTAACCCCATATTTTCTATCTGCAGACATCTTACTCTACACGTCAGGCATACAGTGCACAGAGGTCCAGCCCAAAGAGCCAACCGGGTGCTACACATCACCTTTGAAGATACGGTAGTCGCCCAGTCAAGACCGGCGCCTCTGCGAGAATCAGGTGAGCGTTACACCCGTCCTTTCATCCATCTTCCTCTCTACCTGTGGTGTTCCCCAGGGGTCTAACCTCTCGCCCTGGCTTTTCAACCAATATCTGGCAACTCTCGCCCACTGCATTGCCACTTTCTGCTCAAATTTCCAGTGCTACGCCGACGACAACTCCTTTTCAGGCTGCCCTCTGCCACCTCTCTCTCTCATCTCTGATTGCCTAACTGCCATTCAAGATTGGTGTGCCGCCAATGATCTTTGAATGCCAGCAAGACGGAGATCATCCTCATCGGCACAACCTTCACCATCCTTTCCCCTCGCCCTCTGGCCGGCCTCTCTTCACCCTCCTCCTACCCCCACCTGCGAGGCTAAGAACATCGGCATCATCTTTGACTCCACTCTTTCCTTCTGCGCCCACATCTGAGGTCTCTAAAAAGTCAAATTTCCAACTGCACCTCCTCAGGAAGGAGAGGAAAGGCAGGTACTCTGCCTTTCCTCTCCTTCCCCCAGAAGCTCATGGTATCTCAAGCTCTGGTTCTCTCTAGCTTGGACTATTTTAACAGCCTCTTTCTAAATCTACCTTCCTCTACTCTCTGCCCTCTGCAACTAATCCAGAACAGGAATGCGAGACCTCAAGCCCTGGGATCGTATGTCTCCAGCTCTGGAATCTCTCCATTGGCTCCCATTGGATGCAAAGATTAAATTCAAAACCCTCTGCACTGCCCACAAGGCTTTCTGGGGCCTGGGTCCAAAATACCTTCAGCTATCCCTCTACAAATACCTCCCCTCTCGAGCTCTTCGCTCCTCTACCTCCAACTCCCTCAGGGTCAGTCGTTTTTCAAAGAAACTAGCTGGGGGTAGATCTCTGTCTTCGGCTGGGGCCTTCTCTGGAACAGCCTCCCTGCCACTCTAAAACTTGAGAACCATCTCCAGTTCTGGAAGCACCTCAAGACCTTCCTCTTTTCTTCTGCCTTCGCTCCCCCTCTCCCCTGCTGATCTGTTCTCGCTTGGCACCGTGCACCTGGCCACCCTCTGTCCTCCGGGCCCAAGTACCTGCTCACCCTGCCACCCTCCCGCACTGCCTCCAGGCGACCCCTTGCACTGGGGTCTGTATCTGTACCCATACTGCCCACCCCTTTTTTTCTTCCTGCACTTATCAGACCTACTCTGTCTGCTGCCTTAAACCTAGCACTTGTAAGTTGCTGGCTGCACAAACTGTTTGTTGCCTTTATTATTTATCCGTTTCTCCTCTGCTTCGCACTTTCCACTTCTCCCCCTTCCATGCACTTTTCCCCTCCCCTCTCCCATGCACTTGCACGTTCTCAATGTCACTGGGCCTAGTAAGATCGCCGTTTTGTTCTCCCCTGTTCCCCTCCCCTGCATTGTCGCGCTCTGAAAACCTTGTGCACGAGCGCGATAGAAATAAAATATCAATATCGCACCAAAGTCACTGTCATGCCGCCTTCGGGCGACCATAGCCTATATAAATGAAGATAACATAACTCCCAAATTGACATGGCTCTGAAGGCTCCTTGTCTCTGCCTTGGAAAATCTGGAATGCACTGGAGGGTATGTTTTGGAGACACGTCCTTTTTTAACCTAAATCCATGCCAGTCGCTATCATTAGAAGAGAGTCGGGCATAACATCTTTATATACACAAACTGTTTGGAAGAGCCTCTGCTTTTATCAAAAATGTCTGTTACCACCAACAGAAGGAGGGTTTACCATTAGTGCGGGAAGTGACCGCCTTCTAGAGGAACGGGGACCCAAATGCATGAGAATTTTAAGTCATTGTGTGAGAAATAACCAGTCCTTAATGGAAAATCCTGAGTGTGTCAAGAAGGCTCTATTTGATCAAGAGACAGCTCGCACTCCATTCTTGAGAATGATATTGAATTTACTACCTACTAAGGAATTGCTCGAGGCTAGGAAACCAGCGGCTAATAGGTGTTACTGCTGTGGACTATGCAGTTACCCATATGAATCTCTTAAACATCTAATCATGAATTGTTCAGGAATTGAGGATGCAAGAACAAACTTGATCAAAACATTTTCCGAATACAGCACACTTATTCAGTCGGAAATTTGGTCCCCTTTAATTCAAGGGTCCAAAACTTCAGTGACCTTTGCTTTATTGGAATTTGTCAGGCTTATACTTGCAGAAATTGAAGCAACACTCATGTCTTTAAAAGTATTTGCTTTTGGTAAACTTTATTCTTTTCTTCCTTTTTCTTTAGTCTTTTGTGGATGCTGTGTTAATTCCTATGTTTAAACATAATAAAATAGCTGAAAGGTTTCAAACAGAAACTAGATGCTAATAAAATTTAAAAAAGTATAAAGAAAGATCCTCTTTTTAGGGAAGATGCAATGGAAGACAGATGGACATGTCTAGAAGTCCGGGTACCACGCTCTCCTGGCCCAATCAGGAGCAATGAGTATCATGTGGGTCCGAACCTCCGTAACCTCCTGAGCACTTTAAGAACGATGGGGATCGGAGGAAACGCGTACAGAAGCGGAAATAAGCAATCCACAACGACTGCAACACCTAGAGCTGCTGTCGGAGGAAATTCCCTTGAGCAGTAGCTCTCACACTTCCGGTTGGCACTGGTTGCAAACCGGTCCACCTGCAGGGATCCCCCAAGGGCAAAGATCTCTTGAACTTCCTGAGCCGTTTCCCACTCGTGGGAGACTGCGCTCTGCCTACTCAGAGTGTCCGCCGCGGTGTTCTCCGCTCCGGCAAGATGAATTGCCCAGAACCAGAGCTGCATGGTCTCTCTGTACAGTGGCAGTGACCCTATACTTCCTCTCTTGTTGAGGTAATGCATCGCCACCATGCTATCAGGACATTCTTCCCCTGTACACACAGCAGGAAAGCCTTCAGTGCTAGCCTTACTGCTCTCAGCTCCAAAAAACTGATGTGTAGTTTGGACTCGGATGGAGACCAACGACCACTGATGGTCAAATCGTTGGCGTGAGCACCCCATCCTGTGAGGGAAGCGTCCATCACTACAGCTATCTCCACCCATGGTTGCCAAAAAGGTTCCCCTTCATGAGATTTTCCTCGCAGGACTACCACAGAACATCCTGTGAGACCCTGACCGGAACCTGAAGGAGATAGGACACAATGGTTCCAATTCTCAGGCAAGATGTCGTGAGAGCCCATTGAAGGGATCTCATTCTCACGCAGGCCTACGGCACCAGAAAAATGCAAGATGCCATGGGGCCAAGCAACCTTAAGAATTTGAAATCTGGAAGACTCTGGGCATGCTGAAATTTGGTTACCATCTGAAGAATGTGTCGAGCCCTCACCTTGGGTGGCGAGCACTTCCAATGATGTGTCCAACACTGCCCCAATGTACTGGAGCTGTTGGGAAGGCGGCATTTGTGACTTCCTGAAATTGAGGGAGGAGCCCAATTCCTGAAGGGAGTGTCAGGTGACGTTGAGATGATCCGAGGCTTGTTTGGGAGAATGCGCCCTGATTAGCCAATCGTCCAAGTAGGGGTAGACATGAATCCTGCCTCTCCTGATATGCGCTGCCACCACCACCAGGAGTTGTGTTGAGTTTGGTGAAGACCTTCGGGCGGAGGTCAACCCGAATGGCACCAACTGCGAACCGCAGATATTTCCTGTGCTTGAGATGGATCGGCACATGAAAATAAGCATCATGCAGGTCCAATGACACCAACCAAGCCTGAAGTTGGAGGGCCTGAAGGATCTGAGAGTGTGACCATCTTGAATTTATCCTTCCCGAGGAACTTGTTCAAGAATCTCAAGTCCAAAATGGGTCTCAGTCCTCTGTCTTTTTTGGGAATCAGAAATTACGGGGAATACCTACCCTTGTTCCTCTCCGCCACAGGCACTGGTTCTATAGCACCTTACTCGAGCAGGATCAATATCTCCTTCACAAGGAGAAGAACTAGAATCCTATAAGAGTGCTTCCCCGGTTGATTGTCGGGAGGCCATCGCATAAAAGGTAGGCAGTAGCCGTGGGCTATTGTTTCCAGAGCCCACTCTTCTTGATGCTGAGACAGCCTGCCCCCTACCGGCAAGCAATGACCCAAGGCCTCAGAGTGGTTTTGAAGCGGCTGCTGCAACGACTGATGGCAAAGAGGCGGCTGCTGCTTGAGCGGGCTAGGCACCTCTACCTCGTCCACCACGAGGAAACCTACATTGGCCCTTGCCTCTCGCCCTTCCAAATGAAGAGTAGAAGCGAAAAGATTTACACCCCTTCACTTTTGTCCAAGAGGGTGAAGAGGCTGAAGTTGCTGGACAGCTGCGCCCAAAGACTTGGCGGCTGCCTTCGAGGTCTGCAACTTCAAGGCTCTCATCAGCCTTGCTGCCAAAAAGATGACACCGTCAAAGGGCATGTTCAGAAGTTGAGCCTGCACATCTGGGACAAAACCCAGCTTCCGCAATCATGCAAACCTGTGCATCACGGTGTCGTAGCCATGGACCAGCCGACACCATCTGCAGTATCCCCACCCAGACTAAAGGGATTCACACATGGCTGACTTGCCATCCTGAACAATAGTCAGAAAGCCATCCCTTTTGGGAATGAGCTCCATTGCCAATGAAATGCAATTCCACAGAGTGTGCAAAAACTTTGCCAAAGCACAAGTGGAGTTGGCCGACTTTAACGCCATACTTCAAGCTGAAAATACCTTGCGTGTCGATCCATCCACACGCTTATCGTCCCTATGAAGAGGGATGGTAGGGTACGCCGCCTTGTTCGAGGTAGCCGTGGCTGCCTGGACCAGCAAACTCTCTGGAGTGGGTCAAGTGGACAGGTAGCCGGGGTCACTACAAGATGGGAGGTATTTCCTCACCAGAGACTTGTTCACCGCCAAATTAGTCTCTGGGCGTCCCAATTCACAGCCGCCCTCTTTTGCAGAGCAATGTGAAATGGCAACACAGGGTCTGTAGGCAGCCCCAGATCTAAAATGTCTGTAAAATCACCCTGATCAAAGTGCACAGGAGGTCTGTACCACTCTCGACATAAGTTGCCTATAGGAGGAATCGGCATGCTTCCCTGGGTCTGGCTTGCCGAACTCCAGCTCAGATTAAGTGTCAATACCAAGGGCATTGTGTAAAGTGTCACAAAGATCCTCCATCCGACTCTCCCTCTAAATGAGGCAGTCTGGTACATTAGGGGTCCCAAACTGAAGACGAAAGGGGCATCCTCATCAGATCTTTCCTCCTCCACATAAATGGAAGTGAGAGCCTTGAAGACATCTTTCTTAGGCAGAGGAGTACACCTCTTTTCAGTCACAGTCTTCAAAGACTTAGAAATTGCCTTCCTCAGGGGGTACACTGTCACAGGGACCTGCACAGGCAAAAATCGGCTCAGACGGCACTGACTGCGTTGATGGCTCCAACATAGTCTGCGTCAATAGCGTAGACGGCATAGTGGGCCTGACCGGGGTCAAAGACCCGACAGGCACATTAGACTGGCATGGCGATGATGGCGTTGATGCCCTCGAGGACTTCAAAGGTTTTGCCGGTAATGAATACCTTGACCTGGCACACCCCAAGTGATCTTTCGATGCCTTGTCCGAACGGGGCCTCAAAGGCTCTTGGGGTTTAACACGCCGTTTACCCGGGCTCGAAGGCGTGCAAGTATCCGGCCGAGACTGTTCCTCGACAGCTTCGTCAGAAGGCACGGGTGGAACTGTGCCTTGTTTATGAAATATTTTCATCATCTTCACCCATATAGCTTCCCACTCCGCTGGGGCTGGTGATTTGGACGGGCATGGAGTCCAACGAAGACAACGAGGAAGGCGACCGATGGTGCCATTTCCTTGAACGCCTCGATGAGGACAAGTGGCGTGAACCACTCCTAGAACTTGACCGCTTGGACTTCATCTGAGGAGAGTCGCCTCTCGACTCATCTGTCGAAAGTCCAGCAGACCAGGACTTCTGGGGTTTGGACACCTTGCCTACCTTGAGTTTTCCCTTTCGTGCCCACAACACTTTTCCAGTCATCAACTGCCACTTTGAGCACGCATCCGTATCGTGGCTCTCGCCGAGGCACCATGGACAAACCCGATGCAGATCTGTGATTGACATCTAGGAGCCGCAGTCCCGACATTTCTTGAAGCCAGACCGCAGGGTAGAAGAAAAAGACATAACTGGTAACTTCAATCGAAACCATGAGGCACGCCGAGTTTCACGAAGCAAACAAGTTTGCGGAAAAAACAGAACGGAGGCTACGGGAGCCGTGCAGGCTACATATAACATCCAATGAAGTCATCCTCGACGGAGGCCTTCAAGGGACATCGTCCGGATGCCTTCCACGCAGGGCGCCCTCTGCCGAAAAAGTTCAGAAGCAGCCAAGCTGTGGATATTACATCTCAAAGATGAAAAATACGTGGAGGACACAATCTATTTGAAATGGAGTAACAGGTAAGAAACTACTCCTTTCTCCAGCATTGTATATTTCATGGATTCAGATGCAGTGAATAGATTTTATAGCGGTATACATGCTAGGAGGAGATAAAACAGGCAAACAAAGATTAGACACTTTTGCATTTTTCTGTGTTTATGCAGGTATAAGAAAAACACCCCGGAAGCTGCAGGGCTTACCTTCCTGGAACAGCCGATAAAGGACTTCCCATCCCATCTGCACATCTTCAGCGTGCTGCTGTTGTAGGCAGTAGTGCTTGGTAAATGGGTGAGGCACTGCCCATGTTGCCGCCTGGCAAATGTCTTTGATGGGGACTCCCAACCCGAGAGCCACTGAGGCAGCTGTGGCCCTTGTAGAGTGCGTCCTAGCTGCAGTCTGCAGTGGCCTGTTGGCCTTTGCGCAGCAGAAGGAAATCACAGGCTATCCACCTTGCGATGCCTTGTTTTGTGATGGCATTCCCCTTGTTTTACTAGCCAAAGGAGACAAAGTTGTTTTTGTTGCTCTAAAAGATTTTGTAAGGTCCAGATAATATTTCAACACACTTTTTACATCTAGAGTGTAGAGCTCTCTCTGCTGGGGATGTGGCTGCGCACACCATGTACAGAACCTTTTCCATTTGTGGTTGTAGGAAATGTTCGTGGAAGGAGCCCTAGCTGCAGCTAGTATGCGCTGGCAGTCTTGCAGGATGTTGAGGTGGTTGAATTCGGCATGATCAGGACCCACGCTGTTAGTTTGCTCGACGGAGCCTGGGTCGTGATGTAGAATCACTCCGTTCTGCGATAGATCAGGGTGAGATCCCAGATGAATTGGAAGGTCCGCCACCAGTTGAACGAGGTCCGAGAACCAGGTTTGTCTGGGCAAGTACAGTTCCACCAGAATTATTTTGCAATGATCTATTTGATTTTCCCCTGGATTGTTTTCCCAATGAGGGAAGGGAGGAAATGCATATGCGAACATGCCAGTGCATGGGAACGAGAATGCATCCCTTTGAGAGCTGGGATTTGGAATCCACCTCGCAAATTTCTTGCACTGCTTGTTGCCCTGTGTGGCAACGAGGTCTAGAGGAGGATGACACCATTCCGAGAAGAATCTGGACACTTGGTTGTTGTCAGTCTCACAAATGGCAACTGCACAAGTCCCAGCTGAGGGTGTCAGTTTGCTTGTTGTGTATCCCCGGGAGGTGGAAGACTTGCAACCGAATGTTGTTGGGAATTGCCTGGTGCCAAATGGTCTGCGCTTCTTGATACAGGGTGTTTGACCGTGTTCCGCCTTGTTTGCGCAGATATAACATTGTGGTGGTATTGTCCGTGAGGATTCGCACTACTGAATTCCTGATTAGAGGGAGGAAAGACTTTAGGGCCCAATGTACTGCCCATAGTTCCAGGACATTTACCTGGAGGTTGGATTCTTCAGGAGTTCACAAGCCTTTGACTTGATGCTTGTCTAGGTGAGCTCCCCACCTCACCAGGGATGCATCGGTTACGATTGTGAGATGGTAATTGGGTTCTACAAGGGGCTTCCCTTTGGAGATGTTGTCGAGGACTGTCCACCATTGTGAGTTTGAGAGTGAGTGATGGTAATTTTGTCTGAAAAGGAGCCGTGTGTTTGCGACCATGTGGTAGCTGGAAATCTTTGTACTGGCTGCATTTTTAGCCTGCAATTGGGTACTAGTGGAATGCAGGACAACATGGTCCCTACTAGAGCAATCCATTTGCGCACTGTGATTTCTTTGTTTGGAGTGAAGGAATGTGTCAGGGTTATTCATTTTTATCCTCTTTCGGAGGAGGGATTGACGTGGCTTTGGTCCGTGAGAAATTGAGAGCCCAGGAACACCAAACGATTTGATGGATATGTGAAAGATTTGTCGTAATTGATTGCAAATCCCAATTGTTGGACAAGTGTGTCCGGTTGTCTCGGAGAAACCGTGGCTTGTTGATATGCTGGTTTGCAAACCAACCAGGAGTCTAGGTTTGATGATGGCCCTGTTGTGGTGGCCCTGTTTTTTAAGAAAAGCTGCCACTGGTGCTAGGCATTTTGTGAACGTCCTGGGGGCTGATTTGAGGACTTGAAATTGGTAATGACTTTCGCCGATCTTGAATCTGAGATACTTTTGGTGTTTTGGATGTATCGGGATATGGAAGCACGCATCTTTGAGGTGTAACGCTGATAGATATTCATGGGATTATATGGCCTTTATGACTTCTTGTAGTGTGACCATCTTGAACTTTTGCTTTATATTTTTAACTTTTGCAAGTCCAGGATTGGATGCCACTTCGTCTGGTTTCTTGACGACTAAGTATCTGAAGTACACCCCTTTTCCCTTTGCAGGATGAGGAACTCTTTCGATTACTCGTTTCTTTAACATTTGACGCACTTCCTGTAGTAGAATTGGAAGGTGAGGGTGCGATACACCTTTATGGGAAGTAACGTTTTCTGTGCGCGCTTGAATTCCAACAAGTGGCTGTGCTGGATGGCATCTAGCACCCCTCTGTCTTTTGTAATTGCTTGCCACTTATGGAGAGGAAACGCCACATTTCCTCCCACTTGTGTGTCCCCAAGGCAGTCATTGTTGGGCCTTGTTCTGTCTACCTCTTTGAGAGGTGGTTGATCCACATTTGCGCTGTCCGTGGTGATACTCCCTGCTACGCTGTGAGGACTGATGGTTTCTCTTGAAACCCTGAGAGTAGTATCCAGGGATGCCGTTGTTTTGTTGTCCCTTGAGGACGAGAACCTAGAAGGACAATCTCTTGGCGCAAGTCAGTGCAACGTAGCTGTTAACGCTCACCTGTCGATCTGAACTGGACAGCTGTGGTCTCCACCAATGTGACGCGTAGTGCCGAGATGACAGACTGGACTGGCCCACCCAGCTTTGTTTGCTTGGCCCGTAGGAGTATTCTTCTGCAAATGGAGAAAGGGAATTAACCACCCGTGGAGTTGAGCGTTAACCCCCATCCCCGCTGTTCTCCCCACTGATCACCTTTAATGCCCCCTCTTATAGTCTCACCCGATGGTTTGGAAAGATGAGCTCTCGATCCTGCATTGAGCGCAGGGGCGCGTAGATAACCAGTTACTTCACTGGTTCGAAGGAATTGGTGAGTTACAGAATAATATTGACTCAGATTTCTGGCAAGACGCCGTAAGTATATAGTTCGTAAGAGTTCAAATGTCTGACTTTCACTCTTGTCCGATTCCTTGCAGGTTGAAGCTTGACCGTAGCGAAGAGTTCCTCGTGGCTACCGGTCCAGGTAAGGATTTGTATTATCCAACACAGTTCGATAAAATAATGTCAGTATGTAACCTGTTGCTTTCTCCCTTACTCAGGTGCTAAGAGAAATGATGAAGTCTCTGGGAATAATGCCTCCAGCAGTAAAATTAGGTAAGTATTGTGGTGAGGAGGATTCCCCTTGTTTGTCCCTTTGTTTCACCTTGCTGTCCTTTTGTTCCCCTTAGGGGCCGGGGTACGGCGAAGATGAGGTGGAGGCTGTGCCGACCCGTGAAGAGGAATAGTACCCCCGGCGGTAAAATCAGGTAAGTCTATGGAGGGTAACTAATATTGCCTCTGTATTCCCTTGGCTCACCTTGCAGTTCTTGTGTTCCCCTTAGGTGCCGGAGTGCGGCGGGAACATGCAGAAGGATGCGGTGGATAGTAAAGATGCTGCAAAGGCCGGCGAGTTTAGCGTGGCGCTGCAGCAATCGAGGTGACGCACATAAAATAACTTCTTTCTTCCAGATCGAAGGCGCGGTGGATCGGAAATTCAGGTAAGGATCAAAGGTATTGCTCTTGTTCTAACCTTTTCTCCTTCTTTCTCCCTTTTCTAGGAGCTCCAGACTCGAGGCGGGCATGGCAGAAGACTGGATGCAGACTTGCAGGCACAGTGAGCGTTACGCTGCTGGATGCAGAATAATGCGAAGCGTGTGCTGCTCTTCGGCCGTGGTTTAAATAGCCTCCAAAGTAGTCCCAGGTAAGTATTCCTCCCTGACCCCACCCGAGTACAAAATAGTCACTAGGTAAAGTAGTCCCTTTCAAGCCTCTTTTGGCTTGGTGCTCTTGCAGCATGGTTTGCATCAGGTGAGTATTAATCTATGAGCCTGGCGCCTATGGCGCCAGGACTGCACCCAAATGGCCCCTAGCAGGGGTTGTTGGGCTTGCTTGGAATAACTTGATGCCTGCTTCCGGGGCTGCTGGACTTGATCTGGATCCCCGGGGGTAGACATGACAGCAGCCATCCGTGCCTTCTGATGACAACCCCATTACCAATTTGTTTGAATCCCTTTTCTGCGAGATCCACTGTGATGTTAATACTGTGGTTTGAGTCCTCCTCACCTTCACACACCAGTGTCATGGCTTCTTCCCTCTGTTGCGCAGGCAAGTGCTCTAATATAGGAGCCAAACGAAGCCACATTTCTCGATCGTATTGAGCAACTATTGCAAGGGCATTGGTCACTGACTGTTGCTCCGATAGCGAGCACTGTTTTACCAAAGGCATCAATTTTTCTGCCTTCATTGTCTGGGGGAGTGGCGCATTTGTGCTGTGTATGAGCCTTGCGACCCGCTGCTGCTGACACAACCGACTCTGGAGATGGTTGTGAGGCGAGACATTTTGGTGTATCTGGTGCCTTACGTTTTTTGTCTAGTCTCCCTTTAAGTGCTGGTTCATTTTAGAGTATGTAGGCCTATTGCCAAACATGATCTAGCATGGGTATAGAAAACACAGCCTCTCTGCGCTTGCCCATGTGGTCAAAAAGAAAGCAGTCTTTCTTTTCTTCTGCAGGAGTTAAACCAAATTCCTGGCATGCCTTAGATACCATGGAGTGGAAAGCCCCAATGTCATCTGGAGGAGAGAGCGGAGCTGGACTACCTTGCGTTCCTGATATGGGGTAACCGTGTCCCATGTATCGTCTCTGCGAGGGAAACTTGAAGAGGCTGTAGAGCTTGTGTCCCTCGGTAATGTGTCTTGGTCTGTATCCACTAGTTCTCCCCCCCCCTCTAGTTGGCGTATTCGCGGACTATCCCTTCATGGAGGTGGAGGTCTATGAGGAGATTGGGCTCTTGGATGCTTGTCGTGGTCCCTGGATGAATGCCCTTTATCTCTTTTTCCTGCTGACCTGGTATACCCCTGGTCTTTCCTGCATAGATGAAGCCTATGTGGCTGTGGAAGCCTGACATTGAGTTGTCCCAGCAGTGTTTGTAGAGTGGAATGCACCTCCAGGAAGAGTAAGGATTGTGGTTTTAAAAAGGGGATATTTGTGGAGTTATACCTCCTGTTCCCAAAGATGTTGATGGTAGAGCAGATGGTATATTATGCATTTTTAGAGGAGTTTCTTCTCCTCTTGAAGGGAGGCGACCAGACGGCTTGTCCTGAATACGAGGTTGGATCCTGCCTTCCTCAGAATTGGAGTCAGTGACCTCTGGGCACTCCTCTCTTGGAGGCTCAAAATCTGATGTTATTTCATGTTGTAAGATTTCATCTGGCATGATGTTGGAAATAGGATATAGGAGACACTCCTAGAGGAAGATGTCCTTGCTCTACGGGATCCCTTGTCTGGGTTTTTAGTATTCCTTTACTGCTGGATGGTATACTATCCTGTTGTATTTGGACAGGTAATTCCGTGGCTTCAGTCGTGGTAATGGTTGACTGGGTTGATGGCGGTGCAGCCTCACTCCCGGAAGATGTGTGTTTTTTGGTCGTCGATGAGTCCCAATTTCATCGTCGATCGATATCAATGACGATTTGGTCATCGGAGGATCTTTAGTGGACGACTCTTGTACAGAAGAGGAACTGTGGCCTTCTTTAAAAGTGCAAGACTCCGAGGGCGAATGGGGTTTCTTATTGGAGGATGAAGACGGGATCTTCGTGGACAACTTGGATTTGTGTTTGTCCTTCGTCAGAAAGGACGTTTGACGAGTGGGACGTAGTTTTAGTCGACGGGCGTGATCCTTTATCCATTGGTTTTGCCAATGGTGTTTGTCGATGGGACTTTAGACAATTGCTTAGACACAGAAGGGAACCCTCACTGCTGTCTGGTGTTTTTTTTAACAGGAGACTGGGAGTGTGTGTGACCTTATTGTGGCTCATTGATTATTTTGGCTCACTTGTTTTTTGTTTTTTCGCCGAAGGTTCTTCAGACTTGGACCTGTGGCTTGATGGTGACCTTTTGTCATATGGGGTGGCAGCTCTCCCACTCCTGACGAACCCGCTTCAGATGCCAGGTTTGCTCCTTCATTAAGCCAACAAATGAGGCAACGGTTTCTGTCTTTAAGGGTGTCTGTGAAAAACCCAGACAGATTTCACATTCCTCTGGTGAATGGTTAGGGTAGAGGCAGTATAAACAATCTGAATGCCTGTCACCTTCCTAAACGTTCTTCAGGCGGCAAGTGTCACAGGTCCTGAACAAGGATTTATTAGGTCCAACGGTCTCCATGTTCCGTAAACGGGACCGTCGAGGAGTCGTTGATTACTCTGGTTATAGTATAAATTGAAAAAAAATATACATTTTGTGTGGAAAGCTTTTTTCTCTTTTGAGAGAAGCACTTGAGGAATCCCATCAGCTAGAAAGATGGCTGAAATCTGAGGGGGAAGCTGCCGGGGTGGAGCTATACACTCAACGTCCTATTGGTGGGGACCAAAAGCACCCACAACGACATCGATGGGACACTCAAGGTGTCAAAGATTTTCCATAGTAACCAGGGATTCCCAGCGTGACGGGGAATATTCACAGCATGTGAATCCATGCAAGATCCAATTGCTGGAGAAGATTTAGAAATGCCATGTCCAGAATGAGCGTCCTGCCGCAGATTTTCTGGGGACTAAGTAGTACCGCATATACAATTGTAACAATCTGTGTTCCGGAACTTAATGGCATCTAGAGACCACAGCTTATTAATTTCTAGGAGGATTTTGTGGGGGCCCTCTTGGGTTGAGGTAAAACTGGCTAATCCTACCCCCTCCTGCTGGGGAAATGTTTTTTTTTAAAAAAGGGGATGTCTATGGGGGGGAATGGAAGTGGTTGGGAGCCAGTACTTAAAAGGTATTCAGATACCTTGGTGGGTTTCACCTTTGACCAGAAACATGGTTTACGCATTGGCAGGATGGCTTGACTTAATGGTCTTCAGTGCCAGCGAAAAGCATGAGGTGGGAATAAAAGCCTTAGAAATCGGAGCGATTAAGGAAAAGGAACTTGTCACTGCTAGGTGCAAAGAGGGTTTTCTCATTATAAAGGGAGGATCAACACCTTGCTGCGCACACCTGTTTCAAGCTTGGAAGCCTTCATGTATTTATGTTGCCTAATGATGACATTCAAGCACCCGGGGCATTGTAAGGGCAGTAGTGCAAGTCCATTCCATGTTGACAGATGCTGAAAAGAATTTTTGAATGAAAGGTATGCAGAAATGAAAACTCCTCTGGTAGCAAATGTTTGCTTCATTTGGCAAATTCAGAATTGTGACTGGTAGCTGGATACAATGGGGGCAGAATTATTCTGCATCCAAGCCAGGTCACTATTCTGGAATATTTTATTTCCAGCCATGTATCAACAATGCTCCCACTATGCAGAGAGTGGCAACTCTGCAAAGTGTTAATTTGCCCCTTACCCAGAGACGCATTGACAACCGCAGATTTGGCAGACAGTGCACTGGACAGTAACAGGTGCCTTCTTGGTTGATTTATATGCAATACAAGCTCCAAATAAGTTTTTTGGTGAGATTGGTGTTTTTTTTGATGGGGGTCAAGCCTAATGGCCCTCAAAGGATTTGTCATCACACCCCTAAATTTGCAACTTGGCGATAGAGGTAGTGCCGCTTCAGGAAGAGTATGTATCCACTACATCAGCCATCTTAGGAGGAGCTTTCGATACATACGCCCTGAGGGAGTTCAGACGGACTATCCAGGGGGACTAGCTCCCGAGGATGAACTAGAACAGGAGCAACAGTGACCCAAAGCTTAACAGGTAACAAGTCCAAGGAGTTAGAGTCAACCAAAAGGCAGCCAGTCTCCCCTTCCTCTTCATGAGAGGAACAATGAAAATATATGGACAAACAAAGCAAGATTCCACAAGACAAACAGAATGGCAAATGTCTGAGGTTAAGGGTGGCTGAACTGGCGCCATAAAACCTGGCAGCTGCTGGTTATTAAAGGTCACATTGCATGTACAGGGAATGCGCTCTTTGAAGCATGTGTCTTGCGACATGTGACCGCAGCAGTGAAAGGAGGTATTGTAAAATTGTCCGCGTCAAATGCCTACTTTCACTCCAAAAAATAAAAGTGATAATTTTGAAAAATCACTCCGAAGATCTGAATCACAAAAAAAAAAAAAAACGGGTCCAAAAAGGATTGCAAGAGCAGTTAATTGGCCTGACCACTAATCAGAAAAAAACAGGATCTGTGGTTTGTGGCCCAATGTAAAGGGGAATTAGATAATAGAGCAGGAGGCTTGCACACAGAAAATTACTAATTCTACAGCTGAATTGTGCAAGATCCTTGAAGCTGCTTTCTGGCCAGACTAGCTCAAGGAGGAAGCTTACCAACAATTTGGGACGGTGGGAGCTTGTTATGGACATAAGACTACGTTTGAGATCAAAATAGTTGAACAAGCAAAGAGAGAAGAGTGGAAATTCAGCAACATATCTGAAAGTGGGAACCTATATGGACCAGCCAGAATGAAGGGCAGATTTGCGAAGACCCTCATTTAAGACGTACATAATGAAAAAGAACAAGACACAGAAAAGAAGTGTCTAGATGTGTTTTGTCACCTTGAAATGCAAGAGGAAAAAGGACACCTTGAGAGATGCTTTTCTGCTAGCCAGTGGCATGTTCCAGATACAGTGTCATGTGAAGCAAAACAAGAGAAAAGTGGCTGCTACTGATTCTGCTTCGTGACAACATGCACCAGCAATGTAACCAGACAACTGTTCGAGACGCCTTGTAAATCTCACCTTCACTACGTTGGTACCATCTGCAGCAGACACAAAATAAAATGGCAGGTTGAACTTCTTGGCAAAGTTGAAACTTTTCTGAGTGACTTTCAAATCCACTGTGAAGGGCAAAAGACATTTATGAAACATTGAAATGAGACTTATGTACTTTTTTGCCACTTTGAGCTTCACAAAACATTTCACGCTTTCAAGTGGGTCTGCTTAGCAGAGACGCAGCAGGAAGAAGACACAATGAATACGGGAATATTTATCAAGGTAATCCTAGAAGGGATGAAGTTTAAACCATCAAGAACCAAAACCCTGAGGGTTTGCAAATCCATAGAACACGGAGCATTATGACACACTGAGCAATGGGCCATATGTTGAGTCTTTTGTTGAATCGTGCACCGAGGTTGGAAACATAGGGCACCAGAGCTTCATGTATTACAATGACAAAAACACATTCATGTTTCCAGTGTGGAAAGATCACAAATGTTTCAGTATTTTGGTCCTCAAGAGTAAACCATCAAGACTACTTTGTTGAAAATTAGAACATTATTGAAACTACAATACATTATGTTCTATTACCTGCAGTATTAGTACAGTAGGGTATAGAAAAGTAGGGCTGGTTTGTCTTACTTTCAGACTAGGGCTCATGATAACCTCACTGCCCTTCATTGCACCACCCAGCTTCTTTATACCCCCCCCTACCCCCATGATGCCAGCTTCCACTATTCCGGTGCACCACAGCAGCAAACCTGTCGTTTAGGGATTCCGGCGCCAAATTCTACTAATATTTCCCAGAAATTGAATTGTGCAAATAACACCATACTTTGAATTTGAATCCAGTAGTTTTGCCATTGTGTAATTAAAGCGATAAAATAATAATAATGGTGTATGCCTCCTAATGCTACATATTGTATTTGGAAAATGCCCATCAATGGCTGGCATTGCATGAATGTAACAGTGCATTGGTAACTATCACTATCATCGGGTACTGTATTACTGCTAGTTACGTCCTATGAATAACTTGGCGTAGGGATTGGGATAACTGCTGGATAAATGTTATGTTACGTTATTGGGTTTTATACAGCACAGCTGCTGCCATTTTCACGATCTCTTAGCTTTCTGGGATTCGAAGTATCAGAGGAAGCAGTGCACGGCTGCTATGATGTAATGCTGATGCAGTCCGATTATGTGTGTGTACTTATCTAGTGGTTTTTGAGTCATGGCCTGGGTGTGAAGAGATGGATATATATGTTTACCTGGTCGCTATTTATTGTGGGGCATTTGAGAGTTACGTTTGTGTGGGTGATCTGAAAGTTAAGTGTCTTGGCTTCCAAGAGTGGCAAAAAAAAAAGTCTTGCCCACATGGGAGCAACTAGGACGAGCGTCATCGACTCTGTTCATCTTGTTGACCACCTTCCTCATGAGGAGCTGGTGGAAAAGCGTACGCAAACATCCCTGACCAGTTCATCCACAGGGCGTTCCCCTGGGAGTCTGGTTGGGGGAACCTGGATGCAAATCCTGGCATTGTCTGTTTTCGCTTGTGACAAATAAGTCTATAGTGGGGAAACCCCATTGAGAGAAGATATTTTCTACGACCTCTCTGTGTAGAACCCATTCGTGTTCCTCTGGGAGGAAGTCTCTGCTCAGAGCATCAGCTAGGGAATTGAGCTCCCCTGGAACATGTGATGACAGGAAGATGTTCGGTCTCAGTGCCCATATCCATATTTTCTGGGCAAGCTTGGACAGATTTGGCGAACGAGTCCCTCCTTGCTTGTTCAGGTAGAACATGGCTGTTGTGCTGTCCGTCCGGATTTGCACTGACAGGTTTAGTAGGTGGGACTCAAACGCTTGAAGCGCTCTGAATACTGCCAGAAGCTCTAGCAGGTTGATGTGGTTCTTGGCCACTGAGGGAGACCAAAGACCCTGAGCTGTGTGGTGGAGATGGTGGGCTCCCCACCCCGTCAGACATGCATCGGTAGGGACTACTGCCTGTACTTCGGGATCGTAAAAGGGTTTTCCCTGTGCAAGATTCTCTTGTCCACCAGTGAAGGCATTGTACTAGTGTTGGCGAAACGACCACTAGATCGTCCCACTGACCACTTGCCCGAGACCACTGTTTCGCCAACCATTCCTGCATGGGACGCATGCGCAGGCGCGCGTGAGGGACCAGGTAAATAGATGACGCCATCATGCCCAGCAAACGCATTGCGTACCGTTATTTGGTGACCGGACTGATATTGCGGAATTTGCAGTAGTATATTCCGAATTCTTTCCTCTGAAGGAAATGGCAACCCCTCTTGAGTATCTAGGATAGCTCCTAGGAACTGTTTGGAGGTGCTTGGCACCAGGCTTGACTTTTTCTCGTTGATTGAGAAGCCTAATTCGTGGAGGTCGATAGTCCTTTGAATGTTTATTCTGCAAATTACTGGGGTTTCCCCCGTTATGAGCCAGTCGTCCAGATAAGGGTACACCGGGATTGCCTCCCTGCATAGGTGTGCAGCTGCCACCACCAGTACCTTGGTGAATACCCTTGGTGCCGAAGCTATCCCAAAGGGCAGTACCTTGAACTGGTAGTGCCGACTGTCCACCTTGAAGCGCAAGTACTTTCTGCGCGCTGGGAACATGGAAATATGAAAATAGGCATCTTTCATATCCAAGGTTGCCATGTAATCCCCTTTTTTAGGAGGGGGATTACCTCTTGTAGCGTAGTCATACGAAACTTTTGGGGCTTGACATACTTGTTGGCAGGCCGTAAGTCCAATACTGGGCGCATTGTCAAATCTTTTTTTGGCACAAGGAAGTAAGTTGAATAAATACCCTTGTTTACCTGGTGTCCCAGGACGAGTTCCATCGCGTCCTTTGCTAGCAGATTGGCGATCTCCGAGGAGAATCTTTTGATGTTCTAGAGAGTGTACTCTTTGTCGTGGAGGATGGTTCCGGGGACGCTGCAGTAGTTCTATACAGTACCCTGCGGATACTATTGACAGCACCCATCTGTCTGATGGGATCCCTTCCCAAGCCTGGGTGAAGTTGGAAATGCGTCCCCCTACTGGGGTTGCGTGAGAAGGGACCCTGAACTGAGCGTCACTGCTTTGGTGGAGGCGTGCCGCCTCCTTTACTGGGGCTGCCTCTGCCTTTACCACGTCCTCTCCTATTACCCCTGCCGTAACCCTGGGTAGACTGTTGTTCCACTGTGTACCCTGCCCCTGGGAATAGTTTGATCCTCTCTGGGAATTTTGGCCGCGTGGGCGACAAAAATTACTATTCCCTCTCTGGTTAGGGGGTTTATTGGTTAACTGGCCAAGGGACTGGAGTGTCTCGTTTTCGTCCTTGGCATTCTTTAGCGCGTCCTCGACCGCCTTACCAAACAGATCGACTTCCACCGGTTTGTCCAACAATGATGCCTGGGTTTCTGCCTTAAAACCAGACTGCCATAACCATGCATGTCTCTTGATAACGGTACCTTCCGCTATCAATCTGCCTGCGTTGTCCGCAGCGTCAAAAGTTGCTTTTAAAATGCAACTAGACACGGCTCTACCCTCTCCGGAAATTCATGCTAACTGGCCCTTTAAGGGTTCTGGTGCAGAGGCTATGAGTGCCGCGACTTCTTCCCACTGATGGCAGTTGTAGCTGGCCAACAGGGTTGTGGAGTTTGCAATCCTTGCCTGATAGGCGGACGTTGAGGCTACTTTCCTGACGAAACCATATAGTTTTTTGCTCTCCTTGTCTGGAGGAGCTTCGGACGATGACAAGGGTGTTCTAGCCCTCTTACGAGTGTTAGTGACAACTAGGGAGTCTGGCTTCAGATGTCCTCTTGTATAGAGGGGGTCAGACAGGGCTGCCCTAAAAAGTTTTTCAACTCTGGGATTGACTGCTCTGGTGAGGTTCGGGTTCACCAGGGACGGGTCTATTCTTTGCTGAATAGACTTAAGGATAGGGATGGTCTGGGCAACAGGCCTCCTTTCTCCTAACTCCTCGGCGAAGTCCCTCTCTTCCTGGACACCGGGGTGTCAATATGGAAATGTTCTGCTGCTCGTGCAAGAACCTCGTTCAGGAGGTGTTTGTTATCGACAGGGGAGTCGGTAACCAGGGCTTCCTTCTCTACCAGGGAATCTACTCTGTAGGTTTCAGGGTCCTGCTCTTCCTCTTCTTGGTCCTCAATATCCCCATAGTAGCCCGTCCCGGTTTGCTCTTCTATCATGCCAAAATCTTGGTCCTCACCAAAGGAAGTCTCTCCTTGATACAGTGAGTATGGCCGTGAGTATGGTTGTACCTCGAAGGGGTCCGTAGACCTCAGCGGTGTCTCAAACCGGGGTTTCTTACTCGGGGGGGATAGGATCATTAGAGCCCTTGTAGGCCCTTGTTGATTATATGAAAGGAAATGGTCTGGATTTTTATCGTAAAAGTCTGCCAAAGAAGACATCCTTGACATGACCCTATCTATGTCATCACTCGACCATTTTTTGGAACTGGGAATGACTCTCAGAAAGTCTAGGAGACGTATCTTGAGTAGATTTGCTGGTTTTAGAAATATCAGCAGACCTGGTCTTGTCTGTCTGTTTAGGTGTGGAGTGTTTCACAGGTGTGGAAGAGTGCAGAGGCTGCTTCTTCTGCTGTTTTCCCCCCTCCCCGTGAGTGGAAAAGTTTTTTCCCTGTCCCTTTGTGGCTCCGGAGGTTTTCGACGCCTGGCTTCGAGGATCGGGGGTGGAGTCCCTGTCCTTCGAACGTGGGGGCGTGCTGATCTTGTCTGTGGGCTCCGACTCCTGGAGAGCGGCCTGGGGGTGGAAGTCGTCTTCGTCATCCGACGATCGAACTTCTGTTAGCCTAGGGAGCGAGGCACTCTTGGCAAGAGTGGATGATTGCCTGGAGTCATGCGGCGATCTCGATCGAGAACGCCCAGAGGACACCGATTCGGACCGTTCTGTCTGTGCCTCTTTCCGAGAGCTCGACTTAGTCGAGTCTCGGTTGGACTTCGTGTGTTTTGTGCGAGTGGTGGGTGAAGCGCTTGTGTCGCTGGGGGTCTTCCCCATAGCCGCCCTGTCGGACGACCTTCCGAGGCCGGGGACCTGCTCTCGGCTGTCTTTCGACGCCGTAATGCCCTCACCGTCCGAAAGCACGGCGTCGCTGCCATCGCTGAAGGCGCCCTCCGCTGCCATGGCCGCCTGCCTGGCGTGGTGGGCCCAACGCTTCGTCGAACGGTCCTTAAGTGCCTTAGGTTTAAACCTACTACACGCTCTGCAATTCGTTTCGGGGTGGTCCCTCGGCAAGCAGAGATTGCACGTGGCGTGCCTGTCGACCCAAGGGTATTTGCGATTGCACTTGGGGCAGAATTGAAAAGGGGTACCCTCCATATGCACCTTGAGGCAGCGGGCTGGTAAGTGTAGGAAATGTATAAGGTGTACCTATATACCAAGAGTGTAGAGTATGTCCAACCCCCCACTCTCCCTACTTGCAGGGCCGAGGCCAGAGGCCTTCCGAGACCCAAATCCGTCGTTTAGCAGCCGACAGTCGATTTCTTCTCCAAGCCGGCGTCGAGTGTCGAAGTTCGACCTTGGGATGGGGAAAGGAAGTAAATTAATCAATATTTTAGCAAAAGTATGGCTAAGGCCAGGGGACTCCGCAAAATGCTTCCGACCAGTATGGCGGAAAAAAACAATCTGAGGATCCTAGACGCGTGAGGGATCTTGGGTACAGTGGACGTCACACTAGGGATAGTATTACTGGCACGCCCTGTGTCGACGCCCATTTTCGAGTTTCGAAAAACAAACTAATACTCCGCAGCTTCCACTAGATGTCGGCCTATGCACAGCATGTGATCTAAGCAGATTCCACCTCAGAAATATATATATCTTGTGCTTATGAACACTAAGATCTGTATGGCCTTGCGGTTAAGTCTTCGGTCTTGCAGTCCAGCTGGCCTGGGTTCAAGACGGCAGCAATGTTTTATTTTTCATTTTATTAAAATAGTGAGGACGTTGTGCCCAAATGGTCACTCCAAACTGGGCGCTCCAAAGCGGGTCTTCTGGCCAAATGTCTGACAAATCGTCCCACGCCGAACTTGCAGCGCTGAAATGTCCTGCGGCCCATAGATCTTATAAAATCTGTGGTGTCTAGCCCCACCCTCAGGATGTTCCTCGCTGTGTCCTTGTCATTCCATACCAAATGCCTGTATTCAATTTGCACCTCGGGAGGAAGTTGAGACGCTGCTGAATCTGCTGTTTTCTCAAAGGGAATGAGAATATCTAGCAAGGGTGTACGTAACGTTAACAGTCCTTAAACCGAGATACCCTGTAACAAAAGATTTTCTACCAATGCATCCAAGGCGGTACAGCTGCTGGGGCTTTTGAGCCTGCTGTTGCTGCTTTGGTCACTTGGCCCAGCTCTATGTTTTTGGGCAATGACTTTGTCCACTATGGATGAAGAGGCTGGGTTACCCCAAATGGGCTTGAAGAGATCAGCCAGAGCATTACTGAAAGGTAGGACTGGTACCTTTGGCTTCAGGAGATCTGTAACCCCTTAGGAAATTACATCCTCTGATGAAGATATTAGATTGATGGTGTCTATTGATCTGGCAACTCCAGTTATAAAGGAGCCAACATTCTTGGCTAGAGTTAGAATAGATTCCATACAAAAAAAATAAAGAAAGAAACCTAGGTTCCCTGGGCGCACTCCCTAGTCAAAACAAATAAATACTGGGTTGAAAAATAAGGGAGTGTGAACACATGAACTTAGTTCAGCATTTGCTTTATATGCGTTTGATAAAACAAATTTAGAGTACAAATTAAGATTAGGTTTGAGCAGATACGCGTTTCCAGCCACTGGGATCTTCCTCAGGACCCCTCACTCTCAAAGTCCCAACCCAAAGTGTTAGTAAAAGGTGGTGATAAATAAAACATTTGAAATTGAAATATCAAATTGTTCATAACCACATGGTAGGTAAATTAAAAATGATAGTGAATCAAACCAGTCCCAACATTGAGTGTGCAAGGATGGAAAAATAAATCTAAATCTAAAGAGACAGCATAATTAACATGTAAAACAGACAGAGGAAGAGACAGGTAAAGAAAACATGGTAAGTTGAGTTATACTGAAATGTGCTACTTCCTTCACAGCCTTTCATTCAATTTTCGAATTTATGACCGCTAGGCAAGATTGTATGAAGTAACCCTGTGGGAGACTGCACCAGCCTTGTCCTCTTGGCAATAGATACCCAACTATTGGTAGAAGGCTGTGCTACACAAGTTGGTAGAGTGACTGAGCAGCCAGACATCTCTAAAGAGGGGTAATTGTGAGCTGTTGAGATGTATCATAGAGGTTCACAAATGCAAGTAGACAAATAACACATAGGCAAGTTTTTCTAGTAGAATACTTATTTGCTTAAAGGTTTTAAGTAAGCCTTCTTTAGAAAGGGCAATTGGCAACAACATCAATACACTTCAAAAACACTTCTTCAGAATTAAGTTAAGTATATACCCTTTTGGGATGTCTCACACACTTCATACACCCAGAGGGGACTTCAATACCTAGGACACTGTGGACATTGATATATCACTTTTGATACTTAAACGCAATACTGAGTTGTGGAAAAGGAAAAGGTTAGGGAAGGAAAAAGGTTAACAAGTTCTCTGAACAGGTAAGTACTTCACAATCCCCCAATGAAGTACAAGTTTACCCTTTCTCAGCAATACAAGTATCTTATGTACCATCTATGAGGCACAGATAACCACAAAGTCAGTTTGTCAGAAGAGTCTGCAGAGAGCCAGGGCAGCCAATGTCAATTGAACGAGGTCTAGGGGATAGTAGGCACTTCTTCAGATAGCACAAAAGTCTTGAACAATTTTATATAGGGAGTTTGTCGAAAAGTAGGACTGTTGGGCCACAAACTGTAAGGCGTGTATAAGCAAAGCTGCAAGCAACTCTGCAGAAAAAGTAGCTACTGGAAGTCTCCAGTGAGAGACAAGCTACAGACCAAAAAGGTAAGTACCCCTTTAGTCAAGGCAGAACCTTAGGTTGGAAGAAGAGGATCCAGCTGGCTTCGGTTCAGGTTGCATTCCTGAAGTTCCTGGGCCTTAGTCATGGATACAAGAGGGAGGGCGTCTGGAAGACTCCTGCACTGCAGTTTGAAGGTCGTCGGCGGAAAAGGGCTCTTTCCAAATCAGCGGCACTTCGCGGCTTCAGCTACCTTTCAATAGTACCACCGCGGTTCTTGGACACCTTGTGGGCTCCGCTTACTTCTGGGGTCCAGCACTCTGAGGTGGGGCTCAGGCTTGGGTCGTCCTGCTTCAAGAGGGTCCTTAGGATCTTCCTGGAGCTCAGGGCCGGCTTAAAGACAATGCACTCGTTCCTGGTGTTCCTGTCCCGACACTCAGTTCCAGCAGCAGAAAAGAAGTACAGCCATGGGAAGGGGGTTCCAGTCAAGTTAGTCTTGGGGTCAGTTGGTCTCGCTAACCCAAAGTAAGAAGTTGTCCTTTCCAGGCTTCTCTAGTCGATCGAAATTTTGAGTTTCAGAACTGCAGCAGGGCTTCACAGGGCAAACCAACGGTCCAGGCGGATGCAGCAAGCTTCAATTCCAGTTTCTTTCTTCGGCTTCTTCGTCCAGTGGTCGAGTCTGCCTTCTGTCTGAGAGACCTCTTTTTATGCAGGTTTCTCCCAATCATTCGCAGCCTAGCTGTCACACAGCAGGGTGGCTGTCCTTCAAGCACATCCAGCCAGCCAATCACCTTTGGGTGCAGTCAGTTAACCAAGGGGACTAAGCACAGGGAGTTTTAGGAACCTCCTTCGCTTCCTGCCCTGCCAAACACACTGGAACCAGAGGCGGGTTTCAGCACTGAAGCCTGCCAAAGACAAAACGAACAAAGGGACCAAACCTGGGTTGGCGCACAGAGTAAAACCCAAGGAAGCCCACACAAGCAAGGAATGGTGAAAAAAGAAGACCGGGCCATTTTGACTAAATGGGCCCCACATTAAACCACTGCAACCAGCCATTAAATGTAGCAAGGGTAACATAAAAAATGTTACAAGAGTAAGCAGGAAAAGGGGCTACTAAGCAACCCACCCGTACACATAAGATGGGCTGTACTGGACCTACATTAGGAAAAACAGGTAAGTAAAGTCAATTTCACTTTACTACTCTTGGGAACAGTAGTTTACCCAAGAGAAGGTATTTAAACCTTAAGAGAAATCCAAGGGACTTTTCTGTGACACTGCACTGAAGGTGCTGTGTGTCACAATACAAAAAGGGGATGCCTATGGAGTTTGTCAGACTCCAAAACCAAAAGAAAGACAAAGTCCAGATCAGATCGAAGGGAATTCGCACAGAAATGAGAATTCTCTCTAACACTCGTCCCCCCCTAGACTAAGGCACGGGAGGTTTTAATCCACTCCTGGGTGAATCTCCTAATACAGTGGGTCATACTTTCTGGAGAGACCATCAGCATTTTGGTGATTACACCCTGACCTGTGTTCTATGGTGAAATCACACCATTGGAGGCTGACTGACCACCTTAACAATTTAGGATTCTCCCCCTTCATCTGCATTAACCATCTCCAGGGTTGGCAGTCTGTTTGAATTGCAAAAGTAGATCCATACAAGTATGGTCTAAACTTCTTCAGAGACCACACAATGGCAAAGCACTTGCATTCAATAGTTGCCCATCTTGTGTCACGGTCCTTCAGTTTCCTACTGATGAAGCAGTTGGGGTGTTCCCAGTCTTTCTCATCGAGCTGACTCAGAACTGCACCTATCCCTGTATTAAAAGCATCGGTCTGTACAATAAAGGATTGGTTGTAGTCCGGAGCTTTCAAGACTGGAGCTTGACAAAGGGCTTTCTTTAGTCCCTCAAAAGCCCGAGTGCACTCCTCATTCCACCTAACCTTCTTGCGGAATTTGGGTGAGGAGATCACATTCAAGGGAGAAGCTATGGTTCCCATAGTTCTCAATGAAGTTCCTATAGTAGCCAGTGATACCTAGAAAGGCTCTCACTTGGGTTTGAGTAGTAGGGGTGGCCGCCCAATCTTGTACAGCTTGTACTTTGTTAGGCAATGGCCTTATTTCTCCTCCTCCTACCTCATGTCCAAGGTAGACCACTTTGCTCTGACCATCTGACCAATTTGACATTTACTAGCCTTTATGGTCAGATGGGCCTGTTCCAAGAGCCTGGGAAACATATCCAAGGTGGTCAAGATGTTCTTCCCAAGTGGGGCTGGACACTGCAATGTCATCCAAGTATGCCATGCAGAAGTCATCCATCCTATTCAGAACTTAATTCACCATCCTCTGGAATGTAGCAAGTGCATTGTTGAGTCCAATGTCTACCCCCCTCTTGGGGTAGAAAAAACAGTTTTCTCCTTGGCATAGTCTGTCATAGCTATTTGCCAATAGCCTGAGCTCTGGTCAAATGTACTGAGGAACTTGGCTGAACCAAGATTGTCCACCAGCTCACCCTTCCTGGGTAAAGGATGGACATCAGTCATGGTGACTGCAGTAAGCTCAATAGTCCACACAGAATCTCAATTCCTTGGTTCCTGCTTTCGGCACTAGAACAACTGGACTGGCACATGGACTGGTAGATGGCTCTATTGCCACAAAAGCAAGCATCTTCTTGACCTCTTCCTTTATGTGGGCTCTTGCATGGTCTGACATCCTGTAACCCCTGCTTTTGACAGGGAGACTGTCACCAGTGAGAATATCATGCTGTTACAGAGTCAGATATGAAGAGGTTTACTCCTTCCGTTTTTTTCATCTGAATGTTTTCCCCTGAGGAGATCAGGGAGAGGCTCACTTTCCTCCTACCCCCCTGATCAGAGGCTAAAAACAAAGCTAGTTCTGCTCTGGAAACAAAAGCTTTCAGATGGTTAGTGTGATAGACCCTAAGGGTCTCCTTGGGATTGCCCAAATCCAAATTTTTGACCTCTCCAAGTTTGCCCACAACCTTGAAGGGTCCAATCCATTTCTCCTGTAAGGCCCTCTGCCTTGTAGGTACCATAACTAGAACAAGCGAAACAAAAAGGGAGTGGGGGGAGGTCTGGGAGTCTCTCTACCAGCACGAACACAGTCCATTGACCTGTTCTTGGGTGGATTGCACCTGGGAGAGTCTCAACCAAGTCTTTAGCTCATTGTCCCTTTCACAGAGGAGAAATATCCCTGCATATCGGTCTTTGTCCTGCCCTGGCGCAGTCCAGCACCGAAATGCTAGGCAATTCTCTGAACAAGAGTACCAACAGTAACCCCAGACAAGTGTTTCGGCCTAGCCGGGCCTCATCAGTGAGGTGGCGCTGTGCCTCTGTAAGAACAGTGAGCAAGGGGTCCATGTCTGGAGTCCCGTGGCAACTTAGGGTGAGACCCAAAGTTACTTTATATGCAAAACAAAGGGGGGTCTGGGAGTCTCTCTACCAGCACAAAGAAGACTGGTCAGGACAAAAAGACTGATATGCAGGGATATTTCTCCTCTGAATGTTAGGGAGAATTCTCCAGAATGGCTCATTTCCCTTACCTACCGAGTCCCTCAGTAGCTTTGATGGATTTCTAGGATTTATCTTTTCACCTGGTAAGAGTGTGAGCCTTTTTTTCCCACTCTTGCATGTGTTTTTGGTTATGTGTTGTACATTTGTATGTGTTCATGGACTGTGGAGTTACACCGACTCCATAGGCATCTTTTTATTGTGTGTCACACAGGACCTTCAGTGCAATGACACAGGGTTGTCTTTTTCAGACTTCCCACTGTAAACTCCATTTTCTGGGACTGACTGTCTCCCAGAACATGTAAAGTTGCCATTGACTTTATTAGTCTTTTTAAATTCACAGACCCAGTACAAATTATCTTCCATAGAGTACTGGAAAGGGTTGATAGTTATCCCTTTTTGTCTGTTTCTCATGGAACATTATTTTGTTCCCATTTTTTTAAGATTTGGCTGGTGGCAGTGGTACCTATCATTTTTTCCCTACCGTGGTCTATGAAAATAGCCTTGGTACTGTTTTAGGCTAAGTTAGTAGCCTCGAACTTAAGCCAGCTGGACCCTTTTTATTTTATTTCGGTTCCGGCTGGGTTTATTTGCCATTTCTTTTTGTAAAAGGTCCTTCTTGTGCTTTACTCTGCGCGCCAAACCAGGTTTGGTTCCTTTGTTCACTGCCCTTTGGAGGGTTTCTGCTCAGAAGCCCTCCTTAGGCGCCCGAGAGTCTGGTTGGGCTGAATGTGAGGGAGGGGTTTTAGGCCCCCTGAACAGGGTCTCCTTGGAGACCCAAGTCGCACTTTGGTTTGATTGGCTAGGCGACTGTCCGGCAAGGACAGCCACCCTGCTGTGTGATCGACAGCCAGGCTGTGTGAATGGGGGAAAACTGCATAAAAAACAGGTTTCTGGGACTTGGAAGGCAGAGTCGCCACTGAATCGAGAGAACCAAAGAGAAGCTGAAAGAAGAGGACACCTACCACGACTGAACCTCCCGGTGAAGCCCTGCTGCAGGTCCGAATCTTCAAACTTCAACAATAGAAGATCAGCAAGGAATCTTCTTCCCTTGAGCTGGTGGGACCAACCAGTTCACCAAACACAAAGCAAGGCTTCCCTCCCCTGGTCAAATTTGATGTACACAGTTGCAGTGAACCGGATAGCCAGGAGGACCAGACTCTGTTTGGGTTTTAAGGAGCGAACCCTTTATTCGTTGCTTTGCTCCGCTGCTGGTTTCTTCCCTTGGCAGTGCAGGACCCTCCCCCTCCAGTCTTCCTTCATAGTGTCAGTCCGACAATCGCTTCAGGAACCGTGAGCCTGTAGGATCTGCCAGGAACTTCTGCCTCAACTACAGCATTCTTCTTTCAGGAACTGTGCAAACCCAGTTCATTCCGTCCAACCGCCGTGAAGTGTTTTAAATCTTTCGCCAATCCAAGGACTTGTCCTTCTCTACTCTTTAAATAACTTTTCTTCTGACCAACTTCGTTTCGAACTCTGGCAAAGACCTAACCGCGAACTACTCTGAAATGTGTCATCCTCTGCAAAGACTCAGTTCCACTAACCTTGGCTCAGGCCTATTGATTTGATTTCTTCACTGTAGTTGCCTTTTCTAGATTGTCCTGCTTACTTACCTGTTGGTGCTGCTTAATTGTGTATAATCTTGTCTTTCCCTCCCTTTTAAATTGCTGGAGTGCCATTTTGCTCTCGCTTCATTTTGAGCTTAACTTGTTGAGAATATTTGGTGTTGTGTGGTATATTAAGAGTGTGATTTTCTGCTGCTTCACTTTAGTGGAATGTTTTACAAATGATGTGTAAATAAATGTATATTCTTTTACTCAGAAACCTTGAGTCAGTGTTTGATTGAACCATAGTAATTGCTGTCCTTTGTGTAACTATTGATATTGCTCACTTTACTCTTGAGATAAGTCTGGCTGCTCAGCCATCGCTACCCCTTTACTGTGTAGTACAGGCTTGTACCAAAGGTGAATTTGTACTGTCACTTGTAGTCTTAATTGTGTGTGGTGTTCCTAAAGGGCACTGCATATGATTCTGCCTAACAGTGAAAGGGACAGTGAGCTAAATACTTGGTTCAGACTCTCCCAGGGGCCATCCACCCAAGAACAGGTCAATGGGATGTGTTTGTGCTGGTAGAGAGCCTCCCAGACCCCCCTTTGTATTGCATAACTAGAACAAGCTGGTCTGGAGTGAACTCCACTATGTTGTCCTTCTGGTCATTCCAACTTACAAGTTATCAGAAGCTTCTGTCATCATTAGTGCCATTCTCCTTCGGAGTCCTAGCACATAGTCAGTCACTCTCACTGGCTTGAGGGAAGGAGCACTCTCCAACCCTTACTTGGATTAGGGCCAAAGGGCCTCTAACCAGATGACCATATAACAGTTCAAAGGGGCAGAAACCAACCCCTTCTTGAGGGACTTCTCTATATGCAAAGATTAGCATGGCAGTAGAAGGTCCCAATTTCTTTTAAGAGGTTCCTCTAAAGCACCTATCATGCTCTTCATAGTTCTGTTAAACCTATCCACCAACGCATTGGTTTGGGGATGGTAGGCTGTTGAGAACTTGTAGGTCACTCCACAGTTTTTCCACATGGTCTGCATGTAGTGGGACATAAAATGTGACCCCCTGTCAGAGATGACCACCTTAGGAAAACCAATGCTGGTTAAGATACCAAGGAGGGCCTTAGCCACTGCCCGAGCAGTAGCAGTCCTCATAGGTATGGCTTCGGGATACCTGGTAACATGGTCTACCACAACCAATATAAATCGGTTGCCTGAAGAAATTGGAGGGTCTAGGGGACCAACAATGTCAATCTCCACCCTCTCAAAGGAAACTCACACCACTGGGAGGGGCACTAAAGGTGCCACGTTCTTGGCTCCACTCTTACCAGAAATCTGACAAGTGTGACAGCTCTTACATAATCTACTTCAGACCCCATATTGGGCCAGTAGAAATACAGAGATAGCCTCTTTTGTATTCTTAAAACTAAAGTGAGCAGCCAGAGTAATCCCATGGCCTAACTGTAAGAACTGGGGTCTCACCTCCTGAGGCACTACAAGTCTTCTGGAGTCTCCTGGGGTAGTAGGTTCTCGGTAGAGGAGGCCATCCTCCCAGTAAAGCCTATGCTTCCCTGGCTCTTGCCCATCCAGCTGGGAAGCTGCCTGTTGGTCAAGACCTTCAAGAGTAGGACACTCTGACCTCCGATGAAGTCTGCCCTAGAGGGTCCACCTTCTGCAAGTAACATTTGCAGTTCAGGATGCAGTTCAGGATGGTCTTTAGAATCCAGATCTTGAACATAGGGAAGGGCTTCTTCCAGCTCTGTTTCACCAGTAGCCGTTTCACCACTTTCTGGTTGGTCCTCCCACTCACCCTCAGCTGGGGAAGGGGCTGCTTGGATGGCCTGGGGCTGTCCTCTCAGGGATGCCCTTGTCCTTAGAACAGGTGTAGGTGTTATACCTTTATTTCGAGCCCCCCCACCCTCCTCCGAGACCTTGGGTTTCCCCTGTCTCTTTCTTGTGCCTGGAATTAGAAGTGTGTGCTTCCTGTGGACTGGGGTTTATAGTAATCGCTAACTTTCCAAAGTTGCCTCTCTGGCCAATCTTGTTTGCTCCTGCTTCCTTTTACTGGGAGGCCTGGGGGTGCTTTATACAACTCCAAATGTTTTTAAGTCATTCCCCAACAGGACTCTCTCAGGCACCTCATTGTGTACACCGACAGGTACTGGATGAGAGCTGACAGTATTGGAACCATTTGGATTGGGCCTCCTGCAGGTTTAGTGGGACCTTTGGGTGCTTTAGCCACATCCTAATGTTTGAAAAAACTTTCATCCACCTTTGTAATGCTTGCCCCAGTGTCTTTAATGGCAGGAGTCTCCAGACCATTCACAAGTACACTGTCTTTGTAATATTCTTTTGTGTTATCTGGAATGGAGTTGTACACATCCACATTTTGTCGTTCCACACAGACCCAGTGACACAAACACTGGCTGACACGCCAATGGGGTCTTCAGCCAATAACTGAAAGTTACCACTTGCCATATGAACTTCTCTGTCTGGGATGAAGGCTAAGGAGGCAGTGTGGACCCCCTGAAGGTTTAACCTTACATCTGGGGTCCCCTGTCACATGGCCAGTAGACCCACGTGCATAGCAATTACCTAATGCTCTCTGGAATGGGGGTTTCTGCTGACATCACTCTGGTTTTGCACCAGAGGGTACACTAGACTTCGGTGTCCCTTGGAATGAACCCTTATTTTGTTTGTGGCTCTCTTTTTGATGGTTGGAATTAGAATTCTATTTTCCCTCTTTCTTGTGCTACTTACTCTCATCCTTGAGTGGCCCAGAGTACTTGTGAGTGGCTCTGTTGGCTACCCACAAGTCAGCAGCCTTTGCTAACATTTTGGGATCAATCTCTTTTGAGTCAGCCAAGTGCTGTCTCAGCACAGGAGAGCAGACATCAAAAATAGATTATAACAAACAGATTTCTTATTCCCTCAAAAGGTGCTCACTCTGTAACCCTTAACCCAACCAGCTATGTTTTTCAAACACTCACATACCCAGGTAGCTCAAGATGTACCATCAGTCTTTTTGAGGGTCCTAAACATCTAAAGGAACTGGGAAGGAATCTTTCCAAATCTGGCTATTAATGCCAGCTGCACGTATTCATACTCTTGTCTCTCAAGGACACCCAACTCCATTATAGCTTCAGATGCATTCTGGGGAGCCTAGACAAACGTCAGGGAATTAAATCATACCCTCCGAGTCCCTGAATTCCATGGTGTATTCAAATGTACCCAACCAATCCAATATATCAAGTTTCACATCAAACATTCACTGTTTCTTTGGGCAGGTGAGGCGTCATCGGACTAGAATGCCTAGAGGACCCTAGGAGGGAAGCAGATTTAAGAGAATCTTTTCAAATCTAGTGCCTATTGCATGTCCAGCTCCCTGAGTCTGATGTCCTGATGTTTGGCTTCTCTTTGAGCATCTAGTCTTTTGGCTTCCAGCTTTATTCTCTTGGTCTCAAGAGACACATTATGTGCTCAATGTTGGACCTTGTGGGGTCCCAATGGAAAAGGGTTGAGGCAAAAGTACAGGCTGTGGCAAAAAGGGGCCCCTATCCTGAGACTCGTCTACCTCTTCTGACTCCTCTTGCAGAATGGAATTAGACTCCAAGCTGTTAACCTAATTTTCCACATTTCTTGGGTCAGTAGGTGTCACAGGCCTACGACCCAAACTTTGGTGATTCAACAACCTTGTAAACAATTAATTTTTCTTTCCTTTGACAGTAAGACTCCTGACTTTACACATTTATTTCAGTTGATCTACTGTTAAAATGATCAGGGCTTCCTGTCATGATCACTGCTTCCAAGGAGCCGGGATCAGCCCAACGTCCTTGGAAGCAGGCCCCTTACCCTGATCCTAGGCACCAGCCGGTCCCCACAGGGACCTTTTGGACCTTGTCCTGGCGCCGGTGGCACCAGGCTCATCAGAAGCATCAGTCCCGGCACTGGAAGCGCCGGGCTCATCATTGGTGTGAAGGTGCTTGGGTGGACTTACCTGCGGCAGACCATGCTGCTTACTTACCAGACTCTTAGAAGTCCTCGGTGAACTGGGACTACTTTCTTACCTGGGTGGGGCAGCTCCACTTCCTGGATACAGCACTGGAACTCTTCTGGAAGCAGGAACTCTTTTCTTACTTAGGCGGGGCCGTGGAAGAAGACGCCTCATCACTCCAAGGCTATTTAAACCACACCCGATTGATGAAACGTGCTTTGCGTTATTCTGCATCTGCAGCAGAACGCTCACCGAGTCTGTTCCAGCTTTTCTTCTTTGGATCCTGAACCTGCAAGAATTATACTTACCATTCCTGTACCCGATCAACATCAGCACCTGCAAAAGACCAGAAACAACAGGTTAGCAGAACAAACTTTAACACGCAGTGCTTACCTGATCCATCGGCAGCGGCCGTGTCTCACGCTGCACCTTCGCCTGCAAAAATAAACAGCATTTCCATACATACCGGCGCGCTGTGCATTCTGGCTTCTTCACGCTGCATCTTCACCTGCAAAGACAACAGCAGTGTTACACTTACCGGCACGCGGCGAATTCCGGATTTCTTCATTCCGCATCGTCACCTGCAAAGACAAAAAGAGACAGTAAGAGCGCTTGCCATACTTACGCAATTCCAGGCGCTTCACTGCCACGCATAAAAAGACTATAAAGACTAAAGGTGTCCAGAAACTTACCGGTCGTGCAGACGACGGTATCCATCCTCTGAAGCCAAGAGGCCAACGTTTCACCAGTGAAGGAACTGGCAACGGCACCCTGCACTAGACGCAGATGGAGAGCCCAGCATTCACCTATCTAAGGTGAGCACGTTGACCTGGGAGGGGGGCTCAACAGACAAGCTGGGAGGAGAGAGAGATAGGGACATTCAACAACCCAGACCTTTAATCCCCATATTATTTCACCTGCAGAAACCTCACCCTTCGAGTTCGACACACAGTGCGGAGAAGTTCGACCCCAGAAGCCAACCGAATCCTGCACATCACGTTTCGTGTTACCGACACCTTCCTGCCAAGACCCGCGCCTCCGTGGGAATCAGGTGAGCGTTACAGAACGCGAAGCCCACCACAAAACTCCTACCCAGGCGCAATGGAAACCTCAGATACTGATCAACTAGCCCAGTTGCTTGGGGAATTAAGAGCAGAAGTACATGCAGCTCGCCAGGAAACGAGCTCTGTAAGAAGAGAACTGATAATTTCTAAGGAGCGAACTGAGGATCTTGCTAGGCAGTTGTTACAAACGCAGGCAGGACAGACACCTTTGCCCGTTCCAGGAGGGAGTTATCCTTCTGCATCAGCTTCAA
This sequence comes from Ambystoma mexicanum, assembly GCF_040938575.1. Lineage (NCBI taxonomy): Eukaryota > Metazoa > Chordata > Amphibia > Caudata > Ambystomatidae > Ambystoma > Ambystoma mexicanum. The sequence goes on from NC_090936.1 coordinate 987,337,738, forward strand.
ATCCAGTGCAAATCAATCTGCCCGGTAATGTGCCCTTGGCTCCGCCCGAACGCTTTGCTGGTGATCCAAAGAAATTCGCAGTGTTCATCAACCAGTGCCACCTGCACTTCTTATGTCGACCAGCTGCATTCCCAACAGACCAGGCCAAGGTGGCTTTCGTGCTTTCTTATCTCAGTGGCAGCGCTGCAGATTGGTCGATCCCTTTAGTCACCCAGGATGATCCGGTTTTACACGATTTTCAAGCCTTCCAGTCCAGCATGGAGAAACTGTTCGCAAGACATGCACAAGGGCAGGCCTTGGACAATGAACTTCTCTCATTACGACAGGGTAACCAAGACCTCTTGACTTATATAGCCTCTTTCAATAGACTCATAGTGGAAACACAATGGCCCGAGGACAAGAGAATAACGCTTTTCTACAGAGGCCTGCGTGGAGAGCTCAAGGATGTGCTAGCGCAAGTTGTGAATCCTCCACAAGAATGTTCAGACTATTTTGACTTAGTTGTCCAACTGGACCATAGACTACAGAACAGGAAGGCAGATCGTTCCAGATTTGATACCCGAGTGTTTTCTAAACCACAGACCTCGAATAAGGGAGCTGACACTGTGGAACTCATGCAAATAGGGGGCATGAGAGGACCTTTAACCCAGAAAGAGCGGGAAAGAAGAAGGCAGCTGCAATTATGCCTCTACTGCGGTAATTCAGGACACTTTCTTCGGGACTGCCCCGTGAAACCAGCTAAGAAGACTGTAGGAGCTGCGGATACCTGTACCACAAAGTCTGAGCAGGGAAACGACCTCGCCCGACAAGAATAGAGGTCCTCTTGCCGAGCGTTAAGATCTGTCCCGTGACCTCGCATTTCGTGATACCCATGGTCCTCATTAGTCCTGAACGTCCGGATCGTTTGCATGCAATTGAAGCTTACATTGACAGCGGAGCAATCGGTAACTATGTGGACCGTGAAATGGTATCAAGGATGAATCTACCCCTTGTCCCTAAGGCAGTAAAAGACGTCATCACTACTGTGGATGGCACGGAGATAGCCTCCGGGCCAGTAACGCATGCCACCCAAGAAGTGACGCTGTTGAGTCACAATGGACACCGGGAGAGAATAGTGTTCGATGTAATCAAGGCCCCTCAGTTCCAGATCATTCTGGGAATCCCTTGGTTAGAGAAGCACAATCCTCAGATTGATTGGCGAGCAAAGACGGTTCAGTTTCCAGAGTGTTCTACCACTTGTTATCCTCGACCTGATGTTTCATTAGCGGCGATCTCTTCTGAGGAGATTCTCAAATTACCTCCCGAATACCAGGAGTTTCAAGACGTCTTCCAGAAGGATCAAGCTAACACCCTACCTCCTCATAGGTCTTACGAGTGTCAAATAGATCTAATACCTGGAACAACTCCTCCTTGCAGCAGGATCTATGCCCTCACCGAGCCAGAGAACCTTCACCTCAGACAGTACCTGGACCAATACCTAGCTAACGGGTTTATCCGTCCTTCAAAATCTCCAGCTTCATCGGCTTTGTTCTTCGTTCCGAAAAAGGAAGGAGACCTTAGGACTTGCATAGATTACCGCGCCCTGAATCAGATCACTGTTAAAAACAGATACCTGTTACCTTTGATCCCTGAACTCCTGGACCAAGTCAAAGATGCATGTATATACACAAAGCTGGATCTCAGAGGAGCCTACCACTTGGTACGGATCAAAGAGGGCGATGAATGGAAATCGGCCTTCCGCACCAAGTACGGGCTATTCGAATATCAAGTGATGCCCTTTGGACTGTGTAATGCTCCGGCTGCTTTCCAATATTTTATGAACGATGTCCTTAGAGAACTCATTGACGTGTGTGTAGTTGTCTACATTGACGACATCCTCGTCTATTCATCTGAAGAAGAACATCAGAGACACGTTAAAAAGGTTTGAGAGATTGCGTCAACATAGTCTTTTTGCTAAGCTTGAGAAATGCGTTTTCAACGCAACGGAAGTCGAGTTCCTGGGATTCATATTGACACCTAACGGAGTCCATATGGATTCAAAGAAAGTTGATGCAATTATCAAGTGGCCATCACCAACCTCTGTAAAAGGAGTTCAAAGCATGTTAGGATTCGCTAACTTTTACTGCAGATTCATTCCTGAATTTTCCCGGATAGTCCAGCCCATCACCGCTCTGTTGAAAAAGAACAAACGTTTTGAGTGGTCTTCTGAAGCGGAACAAGCTTTTCAAGACTTAAAAGCTAAATTTATTTCTGCACCTGTTTTAAAACATCCTCGCCCAGAACTTCCTTACATCATGGAAACGGATGCTTCTAGTCTTGCTATGGGAGCAGTGTTATCACAAAGAGATTCGGTCACAAACCAACTACATCTGGTTACCTTTTGGTCCCGCAAGTTTTCGCCTCCTGAGATCAACTATTCAATTACAGACAAGGAACTTTTGGCCATCAGATCGGCCTTTAAAGCCTGGCGGCATTATCTTCTAGGAGCCAGACACACAGTCACCGTAATGACTGACCACCGCAACTTACAATATCTAAAGACAGCCAAAGCTCAGTCTTCCAGACAGCTTCGCTGGGCTCTGTTCCTAGCAGAATTTGACTTTGTAATTACTTATCGACCAGGTAGTAAGAACGGAAAAGCGGATGCCCTCTCCCGGATGGGAGTAGATGAACATTTGATCAATCCAGATCCAATACCCATAATCCCAGAACAAAGGATTTTGGGTTTGGTCAGCACTGAATCTTTTGAAGACATCAAGACCACGGTGAAATCGCTTCCAACTCCGACCGATTTGCAGGACTGGCAGTTAAAGGGAAAAGAATTCTCAGTAGATCAAGACCTACCATATTTCCGAGGACGATTGCACTTGCCCTGTGAGGAACTACAAAAACAAGTAATCTCCGGTTATCATGATTCTCTAATGGAGGGCCACCCTGGCATTACCAAAACCATGGAAAAGATTAAAAGACATTTCTGGTGGCCATCGTGGAAAAGGGATATTAGAGACTTTGTAATCTCCTGCGGTGTGTGTGCCCAGAATAAAAAAGTCAAAAGCAAAAACCAGCCGGCCTATTGCAGCCACTTGACATCCCTCCCTGTCCATGGCATACCCTGTCCATGGATTTTATCACAGACTTACCTCCATGCTTGGGATATACTACCATCTTAGTAGTCGTGGATCTATTCTCGAAAATGGCTCACTTCATACCCTTGAAGGGTCTGCCTTCAGCCTCAGTATTGGCCGGGGAATTCTTGGCAAACATCGTTCGCTTACACGGTTTTCCTTCGGTTTTAGTCTCCGATAGGGGAAGTCAATTCATCTCCCACTTCTGGCGCAGTTGCTGTCGTCTAGCCCAAGTTGATGTAAGACTTTCAACCAGTCACCATCCCCAAACTGACGGACAAACCGAAAGGACAAACCAGACACTAGAACAATATCTACGCTGCATGCTCCAACAAACCGAAAACCCCTGGAAGGACATTCTTTGGATCGCTGAATACGCTTACAACAATTCGACTCATTCTGGAACCGGGAAGACGCCTTTTTTTCCTATTATATGGACACCATCCTAGAACCTCCAACCTGGATCCTCCCCAAGAAATGGAAGCACCTGCTGTGGATCACTTGCATTCGGAGATCACCTGTGCTTTTAAGGAAGCCACTGCCCATCTGCAAAGAGCGAAAAGCTCAATTCAAAAAGGCAGCCGATAGGCACCGTGAAGAGGCCCCTCACTACGCTGTAGGAGATCAAGTCTGGTTATCCACTAAGCACCTGCCTTTAAAAGGACCCTGCACTTTCATCCCGAGATACCTTGGGCCCTACCTCATATCTGCCATAATTAATCCGGTGGCTGCCAAATTGGAATTACCTACGCATATGAAAATACATCCAGTATTCCATGTCTCCTTATTAAAACCAGTACAATCAGAAACCCGATTGACTGAACTCCCAGAACCCGTTTTGGTAGACGGAGAACTCGAATTCGAAGTGAAGAACATCCTAGACTCCAAAATTTCCAGGTCTAAATTATACTATCTGGTTGATTGGAAAGGATACGGTCCCCAGGAAAGGTCTTGGGAACCCTCAGAACATGTCCACGCACCTCGTCTGGTCAAGAGATTCCATCTGAATCACCCCGACAAGCCAAAGCCCCCGGGAAAGACACACTTAGGAGGGGCCTTGAGGGGGGATACTGTCATGATCACTGCTTCCAAGGAGCCAGGATCAGCCCAACGTCCTTGGAAGCAGGCCCCTTACCCTGATCCTAGGCACCAGCCGGTCCCCACAGGGACCTTTTGGACCTTGTCCTGGCGCCGGTGGCACCAGGGTCATCAGAAGCATCGGTCCCGGCACTGGAAGCGCCGGGCTCATCATTGGTGTGAAGGTGCTTGGGTGGACTTACCTGCGGCAGACCATGCTGCTTACTTACCAGACTCTTAGAAGTCCTCGGTGAACTGGGACTTCTTTCTTACCTGGGTGGGGCAGCTCCACTCCCTGGATGCAGCACTGGAACTCTTCTGGAAGCAGGAACTCTTTTCTTACCTAGGCGGGGCCGTGGAAGGAGACGCCTCATCACTCCAAGGCTATTTAAACCACACCCGATTGATGAAACGTGCTTCGCGTTATTCTGCATCTGCAGCAGAACGCTCACCGAGTCTGTTCCAGCTTTTCTTCTTTGGATCCTGAACCTGCAAGAATTATACTTACCATTCCTGTACCCAATCAACATCAGCACCTGCAAAAGACCAGAAACAACAGGTTAGCAGAACGAACTTTAACACGCAGCGCTTACCTGATCCATCGGCAGCGGCCGTGTCTCACGCTGCACCTTCGCCTGCAAAAATAAACAGCATTTCCATACTTACCGGCGCGCTGTGCATTCTGGCTTCTTCACGCTGAATCTTCACCTGCAAAGACAACAGCAGTGTTACACTTACCGGCACGTGGCGAATTCCGGATTTCTTCATTCCGCATCGTCACCTGCAAAGACAAAAAGAGACAGTAAGAGCGCTTGCCATACTTACGCAATTCCAGGCGCTTCACTGCCACGCATAAAAAAAGACTATAAAGACTAAAGGTGTCCAGAAACTTACCGGTCGTGCAGACAACGACGGTATCCATCCTCTGAAGCCAAGAGGCCAACGTTTCACCAGTGAAGGAACTGGCAACGGCACCCTGCACTAGACGCAGATGGAGAGCCCAGCATTCACCTATCTAAGGTGAGCACGTTGACCTGGGAGGGGGGCTCAACAGACAAGCTGGGAGGAGAGAGAGATAGGGACATTCAACAACCCAGACCTTTAATCCCCATATTATTTCACCTGCAGAAACCTCACCCTTCGAGTTCGACACACAGTGCGGAGAAGTTCGACCCCAGAAGCCAACCGAATCCTGCACATCACGTTTCGTGTTACAGACACCTTCCTGCCAAGACCCGCGCCTCCGTGGGAATCAGGTGAGCGTTACACTTCCTGACTGAAGTTATCCATATTTGGCATGTTACAATTGCTTTTTCCTTTCTGATGGAGCTTAGCCTTGTGGAGGTTTAGTTGAACACAAGCAAAGTAAAACACTCAATGTAACAACTCAACACAAATCCTCACTGCCGGCCACCAGTGTTAGGCAAGAATGTATGTAGTAACCCTGTGGGAATACTACACCAGCCTTGTCCTCTTGGAAATAGATACACAACTATTGGTATAGGTCTGTACTACGCAAGTTGGTAGAGTGAGCAGCCAGACTTATTTTAAGAGGGGTAATTGTGAGCTGTAGAGATGTAACAGAGGTTCACAAATGCAAGTAGTCAAATAACACTTATACTCAAGGTGCGAGCAAAATCATTTACAGTTTTAAGTAAGACTGCTTGAGAAAGGGCAATTGGCAACAATACAAATACAATTCAAAAACACTTCCTCATATTTAAGTTAAGTAAGTAGATACCCTTTTGGGATGTTACACACAATTCCTACACCCTGAGGTGACTTCAATAGTTAGGACACTGTGGATATTGATATAATACTTTTGATACTTAAATTTAATACTGAGTTGTGGAAAAGGAAAAGGTTAGGGAAGGAAAAAGGTTAACAAGTTCTCTGAACAGGTAAGTAATTTAAAATCCCCAATGAAGTATAGGTTAACCCTTTCCCAGCAATACAAGTAACTTATGTACCAACTATGAGGGATAGATAACCACAAAGTCAATGGGTCAGAAGAGTCTGCAAGGAGGCAGGACAGCCAATGTCAATTGAACAAAGTCTAGGAGAGCTGAGGCACTTCAGATAGTACAAAATTATTGCACAATGTTATAGAGAGTTTGTAGCAAATAATCACTGTTGGTCCACAAGGCTTGTGTAAGGTAAGCAAAGCTGCAAGCAACTCTGCAGAAAAAGCAGCTACTGAAAGTCACCAGCAAGACAGACAAGCTACTGACCAAACAGGTTAGTACCCCTTTAGTCAAGACAGAACCTTAGGTTGGAAGAAGGGGGTCCAGCTGGCTTCTGTTCAGGTTGCAGTCCTGCAGTTCCTGGGCCTCAGTCGTGGAGACAAGAGGGAGGATGTCGGGAGGACTCCTGCACTGCAGTTTGAAGGTTGGCAAAGGGCTCTTTCCAAATCAGCGGCACTTCACAGTTTTTAGCTACCGGTCAATAGCACCACTCTGGTTCTTGGACACCTTGTGGTCTCCCCTTGCTTCTAGAGGTCCAGCACTCTGTTGAGGTGGCTCAGGCTTGGATCGTCCTGCTTTGAGAGGGTCCTATGGATCTTCCGGGAGCTCGGGTCCAGTTTAAAGACAATGCACTCGCTCCTGGTGTTCCTGTCCCCTGGCACTCGGTTCCAGCAGCAGCAAAGAAGTACAGCTAGCAGGGAGAGGGGTTCTAGTAAAGTTCGTCTTGGGTCAGTTGGTCCAACCAACCGAAGGGAAGAACTCATCCTTTCCAGGCTTCTCTAGTCGATACGAAATTTGGAGCTTCAGCACTGCAGCAGGGCTTCAACTGGCAAACCAACGGTCCAGGAGGATGCAGCAAGCTTCTCTTCCAGTTTCTTTTTCAGATTCTTCGCCCAGTGGTCGACTCTGCCTTCTGTCTGAGAGACCTTGCCTTTTATGCAGGTTTTTCCCATTCATTAGCAGCCTAGCTGTCACTCACAGCAGGGTGGCTGTCCTCCAAGGCAGCAAGCCAGCCAGCCAGCCAGCCAATCACCTTTGGGTGCATTCAGGTAACCAAGGAGACAAGGCACAGAGTTTTGGGAACCTCACTGGCTTCCTGCCCTGCTAGGCATGCTGCAGCCAGAGTTGTGTTTCAGGACCGGGGCCACTTTGACAAAATGGGCACCCATGGGTGGAATACTGCAGCTGAGGATTCAGCCAGCGGTAAAAATGCGCAATGGTAGGACAATCAAACCACTGCCACCAGCCATTAAATGGAAGGAGGGTAACAAAAAATGTTACACGAGTAAGTAGGAAAAGGGGCTACTCGGGAACCCCCCCAGTACTTCTATATAAGATGGGCTGTACTGGATCAACATAGGAAAAACAGGTACGTAAAGTGAATTTCACTTTACTACACTTGGGAACAGTAGTTTACCCAAGAGAAGGTATTTAAACCTTTAAGAGAAATCCAAGGGACTTCTCTGTGACACTTCACTTAAAGGTGCTGTGTGTCACAATACAAAAAGGCGATGCCTCTGGAGTCCAGATCAGATCACAAATGCATGACAGTGAGAAAAAGGTCTCACTCACTCCAGGATAAACATGAAAAGTGCTAAAGTCCAGCAGAAGAGCTGGGGGACTCTCCAGTAGAAGGGAATTAGCACATAAATGAGAATTCTCCCTAACAATGACTACGTTCATTAATTGATTTCCAAAATGGCATTGCACCAACTCCAATCCAGAGCTGGGAGCCGTACACACGCTGTGACCGAGTGAGACTATGGCAAAGCTATTTTTATTACGTCTGTTTGTTGACATGCAAACTGTTTCCAAAATCATGCAAAAGTGCCGGTGTCATTCCAATAATAGACTAGCAATATCTGTGTTAGTGAATTAAGAGATATTCACATGTAACAATGTCAGACTTACTGTATATTTTCAAGCTCTTTTTCCCACCCAATTCATTATGAATGCCCATTCATGGACCTGTGAATATATAGAAAGTGCAACATACAAAAGGTTCGGAGTTGATTAGAAGAGGTTAGTGGTACTCCTCTAGAAGTTTGGGGAGGTATCCAACACACTTGCCTTGTGTAAATCGTGTTGTATTTGCAACAGAGTGCATGGATTGTGTTTGCAAGAGCTCTTTAGACTGTCTTGATATGTCTTATGTCAGTTTGTGAGAGCCTAATCATCATCTTGCGCTTCAAATATACTTTCAAAAGTCCTTCTTCGTGACACCCGTCTCTGGGATTGTATAAAGAACCGCCCAGTTCCGACAGCTGAGAGACAGGCTCTTGAACTAGTCTTCTACCAAACTGGAGCTTTCTTTGTCTGCATCACATTTGGTGGCATCAGAGCCATAGACATTGAGGCCGACCACATGTGAGGCACTGGCGATTTTGTCATCCATTTAACATTTATTTGCAATGGTAACCGAGCTTCGAGGCTTGTGGAGGTGGTGACCGCTCCTTCTGTTTTATCTCCTGATGAAAGTGTCTTTTGGAATAGGTTTTCCACATAGGCCATACACGCTTCCCATTTCTCCTTTGAGGATAAGGTTGTGGGAAATTCGGGTTTACCCAGTTCCTTAGATTTCAAACTGCACATTTTGTGTTTCCTCCACGAGGATTAAGAACACATTCAAGGACGAAGAGAAGCACCTTGAATACAAGGATTGCTTCTTTTTCCTTTCCATAGATCTAGAATGACGATCTGAGGAGTTGGACATTTTGAGAACACCTTCGTGAATCAACCTTGAACAGCTTCAAAAGCCATTCTTTCACAGCCTTCAGGGTGATCTCTTAAAAAAAAAAATTTTTATTTATAGCAAATTACATGTCCAATACATTTGAGGAATAACAGCAATGAAAAAGTCAAATAATCTCTAAGCATTTTAAATACAACATTACTAAAGTGAATGAACAATAGGAACACCACAGAAAAACAGTATGATAATCATTTTAACCCCGACCCCCTGCCCCAGTTTCCTAAATTCAACTACAAAGAAGAAGTTCCTTTTAAGACAATCTATGGGTAGACACTATACAAACAAAAAAAAAATAATCTTCTGACAGGATTCATACTTCTCCTTATTGTTTTCCTTCAATAAACAGAAACAGAGGTGCAGATTATTAAAGAAAAGAAATGAGGAGTGGGTATCGGTTACAGACAGACATTGACCAATGCAGGGCGTGTAAGCCCGATTTTTCCAATGTAAAAATGTTAATTTTCTCTGATGATTGACCCGTCTCACGTTCGGTTGATGCAGAAAAAATAAACTGAAGAAAATGGCGCAGACTGCTCACTACTTGCCAATACACTGCCTCGGCACGAGATGGAACCAAAGAGGAAATGGTTGAGGAGGGAGCCGCAAAGAACCACCGGATGGGATGAAAAAAAGCTTTCTGGTGCAGATTGCGTCGACTGGGATATTTTAAAGATTAACAATACGTGTTAGGAATGTATCCATTAAAAGTAGTTGTACCTGCAACACTTATTGGTATCATTCACAGAGTTACAATTTGGTTGCTATTATTTTTCCATGGAATGCAGTAAATGCGTAAAACTCAGCAGATATCAGAACAAAGAAACCTATGCAATCCGACTCCAAGGAAAGAAACCCCAAATCCTTGTAGCTTTGATGTCACCATAAGATTTCGTCACGGTGCTGCCTCCTGACAACATTTACTTGTTTTCCTTATACGAATGACATGGAGGTTGAGTGGGCTGCATAAGATTCTTTCTAACATACCAAGCCACAAATAGCATTATTGTAAATAACTTTTTGCACCATTCTTCTATAAGAAAATGACATGCTTTGCATGAAGTACAAGAAGCATCATGCAGAGAAGGTGTGATAGTGGTATACAGAACCTTTCTGAGCAGAGTCTTCAATGCTGCTTTGTGTACCTGAGCATCCAAGCAGAAAATCTATGTGAAGGCGACTAAAGAGAGCCATGTGGGCACATTGCAGACTTTACTCAGGAATATGTCTAAAGAAGGCAGACGTTGCCTCCCTCGGCCACTAGGTATGTGTTTTGGCTTTTGCAGACAACAGCCTGTAGGTAAACTGGTGGCAATACTTTGAGCATGGTAAATTTCGAAATAGCCTTAAAATCACAAAAATCTATTTAAAAGGCTACACATTGTTCGATACCCGATCATTCTAATGGAAACAAACGCTCCCATGTATAGAAGGCATACAAAACCATGCATTGATTGATGCTAAAACAAGATTACTTTAGATCGAAGGGACACAAGTGACCTAAGAATACCTTTAGCCCTATTGTAGGAAGACCCTGAAGTGCCCAATAGATTATGCTTGCAATACATTTATTTCAGAGATCTGGAGTGCTGGCTAGAATTAAGTATAGTTTCCAAAAGAGAAACGGAATATCTGTGCATGGGTTCATAAGGGGGGGCATCAAAATGTACAACAGTCAACACCCAAAAGCAGACATTTGTGACACTGGAAACATCTTCGCATTCATGCGTGGCACCCTGGGTAAAGTAGTGTGGTTTGTTGCAGTAGGTTGTTAAAGATTTTGAATTTACTCTAATAGACTAGTCTGCAACCGCAAATGAGATGCAAAATATGACATACAAAGCAAACCTCCCTTTATGTGGCCCCACTAACAAAAGTAGTTTGTATTTGGAAACCTAACATTCTTGGAAAGGCTTCCGAGGTTATTTCAAAATACAATTGGCTGCAAATTCATTAAGACATGTTAGAAAGTTGCAGGTTAGGATTTGAAGGTTTTTACGAGATATTAAGTGCTGCAGCAATTTCCTAAATGAGCAAATACAAATTTGCAGTAGGCCAAAGCCATGCCTTGTGGGCCTACACAAGAGTAAACCTATTAACACCTACCTTTCCAAGTCTGTGTCTCAATGGCAAACGAGCACTCAACAAAAACAACTTCTCCAGGAACATGGGAGTGCTTTCTTTTAGGGAAATTGTGTAGTTGGAGTACATCCATCTTTTGGAAATAACTCCTCTATAGATTGATTGAAATTCCACATTCATGGGATTTTTCTACATTGCTGCTTAAGTGTGGGTTGCTCAAAAAGAAACGTATGGAAAGGAACAAGTTACTTACCTGTAACTGTTGTTCTCCGGCATGGGTCTGGCATGGATTCACATGCTCATGAATATTCCCCGTCGTCTGGCTGGGAATCCTTGGTAAAGAAAAAAATCAGTATCAGTTTCGTTTCTCATCTGTCTTTCTTAGTAGTAACCAATCACTGATCTCTGGGTCATACTGTCCTCTCCCTGAGCCCCTCCCCGGGCAGCCATCCTCAGATTTGGTAGCACGTAAAGGTGCAGTATGACCAAGTGAAGAGCCGCAGCGGGGAAGGAGGGAGGGTTTGCATGCGAATCCATGCCAGACCCATGCCGGAGAACAACAGTTACAGGTAAGTAACTTGTTCCTTCTCCAGCATGGGGTCTGGCATGGATTCACATGCTAATGAATATAACAATACATAGCAGTACACATATGCACAACCACGGGAGGTGGCAAAAGGCTCAACATTAAGCATTATATAAACTCAACATTAAGCAACTCTTACCTCCCCACCAGGCCCACCTTCAGGCGAACAGGTTGCACAGCACTGCTTGGCTGACTCTGGACTCCTCCCTGGAATTCCGGTCGACACAGTAGAATCTCGTGAAGGTGTGCGTCGACCTCCACGTAGCATCCCAGCAGATGTCCAGCAGGGGCACACCAGACAAGAAAGCCATAGTAGCAGCGATCGCTCTGGTCGAATGGGCTCTGACAGCCAGACAACGGTCTGTTTGCCAACCGATGACAGTGCAGGATGCAGCCGGAGAGCCATCTGGAAATGGAAGCCTTCGAGAGAGCCTTCCCCTGGTTCACAGGTCCAAAGTTCACAAACAGCTGTGATGTCTTCCGAAAACTGTTCGGTCCACGTAGAACTTAAGCGCTCTAGCTACACCCAGCGAGTGCAAAGTCCTCTCGGCTGGCGACGATAGCATTAGGCGATGAAAGTAAGCATTAATAAAACTCCCCTTCTAACACTCCTCCAAACTATTATTGTGCTTCTAAATATAGGTGGTGCTATTTCATAGTTACTGTATAATTACCTTAATCATGTAGGTACACTGGATAGTGCGTGGTCATACGGCCATTGTGTTTCTGGTTAATATAAAGCGTATCTAGTCAAAATTACCCAATTATAGAACTGTAACGAAAACATGTTTTAGGAAAAAGAGCATATTAGTGCATACCGTTATTATTAATGGGTACCGTTGCAATGGTTGAGACAGTAAGTTCCATTCCAACTATGCCAAAAATCACATCTGCCAATGCCTATACCACTACAAATCTGAAATCACATATCCAACTATTTTGTACCACATAAATGAAGTGCATTCAAGTATTTATAAAAAGGACACCCTTTCTGGGTCGAGATTTAACCTGAATACCGTTGCATTAAAGAAACAAATAATTTTAGCTTCTGCTTCGTGTAATGCGCATACACGATCTCCTCCCCTCTTGTTCAAAGTGACATGTTTTAAGCCAACAAACTGTATGTCCGACTTATTGTCCAACTGGTGATTCTGTTGCCAATGCACGATTTGAGATTGAGTTTACAGGAGAATCTAATGTTGATGCTATCAACTTTTTAGATCTCACCATCTATGTTAAAGAGGATCACCTGGAAACTAAAACATTTCGCAAGCCCACGGAAGTGATTCGGTGTTACATGCACACAGTTGTCATCAACACACCACCATCCATAACATCCCCTATGGCGGATATATTCGCTCAAGAAGGAACTGTCAAGATGATCAAGGGTTCAAACAAGAATGCAATCTGTTGAGGAGTAGATTTAGGCAAAGAGGTTACCCTAATAAGTATCTACAGAAGGCTTTTAAAAGCACTGAAAGAACTAAGGTGACGGAAAGAAAACTGGTAACACCAAGGGCTCTTTAAGATGGAAGTCCAACGGCACCTTGGGCATGAAGGAGGGGTGCGTCCTCAGCACCACCCTTGTATCGTGAAAAGTCAAGTATAGGGGCTTGCAGGATAGGGCCTGAATCTCTCCCACGCGTCGTGCGGCGGTGATGGCCACCAGGAACGCGGTCTTCCACGACAGCAACTTCAAAGGAGCCGAATGCAAAGGCTCGAATGGCGGCCCCATGAGCCTGGTCAGCACCACATTGAGCTCCCACACCGGGGCTGGACCCTTCACCGGTGGGAACGATTGGAAGTGTCCTTTCATAAATTCCTTCACCAGTCGATGAGACCACAAGGACGGCCGTCCTATAGTTCTGGTGTATCGGGAGATTGCCGCCAGATGTATCTTGATGGAAGCGTGAGCTAGTCCAGCCTTGGCCAGCGACAGTAGGTATGGTAGCACTTGAGGTGCCGTAATCCGTAGAGGGTTGATCATCTGTGCACGGCACCAGACAGAGGACCTCTTCCACTTATGTCCGTAGCACTGAGTTGAGGACGGCCTGGCCTTTGCAAGAACCTCTCAGCAGTCAGCCGGGATATCGTACCCTCCAAACTCTAGTGCTGCAGGTGCCAGGCCTGCAAGTTCAGTGACTCCGGGTCGTGATGAAGGATGGCGCCTCCTTCTCTGGAAAGATCTGTGTCCGTCGGCAGCTTGACCGGTGGGGACGCTGACACGTCCAGAAGGTCTGGGAACCAGATCTGCCTCGGCCACGCCGGTGCGACGAGGATCATCTTGCACCAGGACCTCTTGAGCTGGTTGATGAGTCTGAGCAGCAACGGCAACGGAGGGAACGCATATAGGAACAGGCCGTCCCAGGGGAACGAGAAGGCATCGCCCATGGTCCTCGGCTGCGGAAACCTGCTGGAAAACCTCTGGCATTTGGAGTTTGTTGCCGTCGCGAACAGGTCGATCTGGTGTTTGCACCATCGCTGAAAGAGTCGATCCACTTGATCCCGGCGTAGTTCCCACTCGTGGCACGAGCGCAGCTCTCTGCTGAGTGAGTCGGCGATGGTGTTTTTATCCCTGCCAGATGAAACGGCACCAGAAACATCCCTTGGGCAACAGCCCAATGCCACAGATCCTGGGCTTCCTTGGATAGGGCAGGGGATCTGGTTCCGCCCTGCTTCCGAATGTAGAACATCGTGGTGGTGTTGTCGGTGAAGATCCTCACCACCTTGCCCTTGAGGGACGGGAGAAAGGACCCGAGGGCCCAGAACACTGCAAGGAGCTCCAGGATGTTGATGTGGAGCGGCTTCTCCTCCCGCGTGAAGATCTCTGGTGTGCGCCCCCCCACCCCTCCAGGGAGGCATCCGTCGTCAACATTAGCTGGTGGGCCAGGGTCTGAAAGTCTGTCCCTGCTGCCAGATGAGCGTGGGTGCCCCACCACCGGATCGCTCGTCAGAAGGTCTCGTTGAGAGGGATCCTGTCCTCGAAGCGGCCCGTCGCTTGGATCCAGCGGGCGTCGAGGTACACCTGTAGAGGGTGCATCCGAAGCCTGCACAGGCACACGAGATATATGCAAGAGGACATCATCCCGAGCAGGGACTTGATGGACCTCACCCTGGCCACGTCCATGGCCAGCAGACGCTGCACCTTGCCCAGGATGGCCTTTGTCCTTTCCTCCAACGGCGAGGCCAGATGCACCACTGTGTCTAGCTTGGCTCCCAGAAACAGTGCGACTTGCGAGGGGACCAGGTGGGATTTCGGGAAGTGGATGGAGAACCCCAGGTCCGTGAGCAGCTGGACGGTCTTCAGTGTGTTCTACGGCGAGCTCCCTTGTCCCTGCACGGATTAACCAATTGTCCAGGTAGGGGTAGACATGGATCCCCTTCAGGCACAGCTGCGCCGCCACTGGTGCGAGGCACTTGGTGAAAACCCTGGGTGCCGACTTCAATCCGAACGGGAGGGCCTTGAACCTGTAGTGCCGTCCTTGGACAACGAACCTGAGGAACTTTCGGTGTCCTTTTAGAATGGGGAAGTGGAAGTATGCATCCTCCAAATCCAACGACAGGAAATCGCCCTCCTCCAGCTGTCCCACCACGTGCTGGAGGGTGACCATCCGGAACTTCTGTGCCTTGATGTACTTGTTCAGTCGTCGCAGGTCCAGGATGGGCCGCCATCCTCCTGTCTTCTTTTTCACAAGAAAGTACCTTGAGTATACTCGAGCCCCGGAGCCTCTTCGGGACGAGCTCGATGGCACCTTTGAGCATCGCCCTTACTTCCAGTAGTAGTTGAGGGACGTGGTTTTCCTTCCTGGCAACGGGAGGAATGCGGGGGTACTTTTTTTTTTAGAAACTCGAGGGCGAGCCCCTGGGCCAGGGCGTCCAGCATCCAACGGTCGGTGGAGATAGACTCCCACACGCTGACTAACTTCGCCAGCCGGCCTCCCACCGGGGTGCTTCGGTGGGGGCCCGATGCCACGGTCGGTTCAGTCTTGCTTGGAAGACGCCTTGCCGCCTTGGCCTCCCTGGAGACGACGGCGGGATCCACCCGACTTGCCTCATCCCCTATATCCTTCTTGCGTCGAGGAGCGGGCCGCCTGGCGGTACGTAGAGGAGCCACCACCGAATCCCTTGGAGGCAACCTTGCTTGCCTCCAGAGTTCTGAAAGTACGGCCGTCGTTGCTGGAGAACTCCTATGGCCCGAGCCGTCTCCGTGTCCGCCTTGATGGCTTGGAGGGACTCATCCACTGTTTTCCCAAACAGGTTGTTCCCGTCGAAGAGCATGTCCAACACCTTGGTTTTTACGTCCTGGCGGAAATCCGTCGCCTTGAACTACCCTCGCCATCTAAGGCAAACACTGTTGCCTAGCTGGCGGGAACCGGTGTCGGCAATGTCCGTTGCCACCGTTATGGTGTGGTCTGACGCCACCTCACCTTCCTGCAAGATCTCCAGGGGCTACGCCCTCTTGTCGTCCGGTAGGAAGTCCAACAGGGGGGCGATCTTGTACCACAATTCCCTGTCGTAGCGGGCCACGAGCGCAAGGGCATTTGCCGCCTTAATCGTTGTTGCCGCCAACAAGATAACTAGTCGTCCCATTGCATCCAGATTCTTTCCTTCGCCGTCCAGTGGGGAAGTTGACGTTGAGGCCGATGCCGCCCCCCCCCCCACCCTCCTGCTTTCTTCTTGGCCGCCGCTGAGACGACCGAGTCAGGGGTCGGTTGCGCCCTAAGGCACAGGGGGGCTGCGTCGGGGACCCGGTTCTTCTTCTCGTACCGATCCCTCTTAGCAGGCGTCGTAGACGGGTTCTTGAGAAGGGCGAGTCCCTCGTCCCAGATGTCATCCAGAAGAGGCACGGCGAGGACAGTCTTCCTCTTGGCCTCGCGCCGTTGGTAAAGGAACCCCTCCTCCTCCTCCTCTTTAGGGCAGAACTGGAAAAGCTCCGATGCCCTGGCAATCATAGCGTGGAAGGACCCAATCTCGTCGGTCCCGACATCACTGCAGTCATCCGTGCCCATCATGGCCGTGTCCGTTCCCGTGTCATCCCCAGGGACGGGGGTAAAGGTTGAGCAGACCGAGAGGGCTGAAAAGGCGGGGCTGAATGGGTCAGTCTCCTCTTGCTAGGGGGACTTCCCGACGAGCCTGGTTCTGGCTCCTCCGTCAGGCCTGGCTCCGGCTCCTCCGTCGGTGGTAGGCACAATCTCGTCCTTATCTCCGTACATAAGGATTGTATTGCCAACAAAATGGCCGCCGAGTTGTCCTGCGGCTCCGGAAGCGACGGTTGACTTGGAACCTCGTCGGCGCCACCGTCGCTCTAATCGTCCTCTTCGTCGGGATCCTTCCTGTGGGACCGGGCCTCCTCAACGTCCTCGTCGAGGCCCTCCAAGACTTCAACCAGCTCCTCCTCAGAGGCTGTGTCCGTATCCACTATGGCCACCGCCACAGCCTCTTTTTCTGCCGGGGTCTTCACGGGAGTCTTCTCGATGGGCCTGAAAGGCTTCCCTCCGCGGTGGCAGGGAAACTCTGGGCCCAGAGGTCGCCTCCACTGATGTAGCCTCCACAGGCTGAGTCAGGGCCGCCGTGACTTCCTCAATAGAGGCCTTAGCCGGGTGAATCAAGGCCTTCACCACCTTCTGTGGGCCTGTGGCCTTCACCTTGGGGGGGGGGGGGGAAGGGGGTCACCGCCTCGCTCCCCCTCGGCTGGATCCTTCGAGCCCGACCGGGGCCTCTCCAGAAGCTTCGCCGGGTTCTCGGCTTTCCTCTTCCCCGAGCCAGAGCGTTGGCTCGTGGTTGATGGCGCTGGAGAGGATGCGCCCTGCCTGGCAGCAGAGGAGCCCGACCGTTCGGCACTCCGGGTGCCCACGGACTCGCGGTGCTTTGCCTTCTGTTGGGCCCCGATCGCCGGGGCGCCCTCACAGGACTTAGAACACCGCTCGGACTACTTCTTCTCACCTGATGGGCTCTATCCTTCCAGCCAGTTGGAGAGGCGAAGATATCGATCCTTCATGGTCCGCTCCGACATGTTCCCGCAAAACGCACAGTCCTTCTCCATGTGCGTTTTGTCCTCATGAATGCAGTAGAGGCATTTCAAATGCTCATCCTCCTTGAACACATTCTGTAGCTGGCATCCAGGACAAACCCTGAACAGCTTTCCAGGCGTCTAGCTTCCTTTCTCCTGGGCCATGTCCGGGTAGGCCTCAAACTTCTGGACTCCTCCAAGAAGCGTAACTCGATAAAAACTTCCCCCTTAAGGGGTGTAGAAAATCCAAAACGGGTCCCCGTTGATCGGATGGAGAAACGGTGGAGCTTGAGGCTCGGTTTAACCAAAAAATTTGAAAATCTCTTTGAAAAAAGCACGAAAACGCAGCAAAGCTTGAGAGCTAAAGCACGAGGACTCCCAACACTTGAACGTGTGGTAAAAATCTTAGGATGGCTGCCAGTGGAGGGGCTTAGGGAGAGGACAGTCATTGGCTGTGGGCAGTATGACCCAGTGATCAGTGATTCGTTACTTAGACAGATCAGAAACGAAACTGATGCTGATTTTTTTTCTTTACCGAGGATTCCCAGCCTGACAGGGAATATTCATGAGCATGTGAATCCATGCCAGACCCCATGCCGGATAAGTACTTGACGTGAGCCTGTATCTGTTTTTTAAAAACTGCCAATGAATGAGGCATGAGCCTTATCCGAGAGATGACTGGAGTGCCCTACCAAATCTGAGGATTTCATATATTGACATCTATATTTGCACAAACTCAGACTTGTGTTCTCAAACACAGCCCCAAAGAAAGAAGCACTAGTTACACTGATCTAATCTCCAACTAACGGCATCAGGCTTTACGTCTGGAGGTCTTCAATTTACCAGCTCTTTTAGAAATCATTCATATGTGATCCATTGCTTGCAAAATACATCCATCACTAGGTTTATCCCTGGAGTTTATTGTTTCAACCCATTGGCCGATCATGTGGATTCCTCCAATGAAGAATACAAAATAAATCATACAGATTACTGTAGTACTAATCCATAGTACCCTTTCCATCATACTCATGGGATGTCACCCCGGCAGGGGTAGAACTGAAGCCTTTTTTCAGAGCGAAAATGTTCTTCTCAAAAATCAAAAGCTGTGGTGCATGTGCAGCGCCCGTCGCTGACTCCACCCTCTGTTTTCTTCCGCCTTTGCTATACGATCCACCCAGGCAAGTTCTAATGTATAAGCAACAAGTTACATACCTGTAACTGTTGTTCTCCAGCATGGGTCTGGCATGGATTCACATGCTCATGAATATTCCCCGTTGTCAGGCTGGGAATCCTCGGTAAAGAAAAAAAATCAGTTTAGTTTCTGAACTGTCTTTCTACTAATAACCAATCACTGGTCTCTGGGTCATAGTGTCCCCAGCCAATGACTGCCCTCTACCTAAGACCCTCCTCTGGCAGCCATTTTATGATTTGGTAGCACGTAAAGGGGCAGTAGGACCAAGAGAAGAGCCGCAGAGGGGTTGGAGAGAGGGTTTGCATGTGAATCCATGCCAGACCCATGCAGGAGAACAGTTACAGTTAAATAACTTGTTCCTTCTCCAGCATGGGGTCTGGCATGGATTCACATGCTCATGAATACAAGAATACATAGCAGTACACACATGCACAACCACGGGAGGTGGCAAGGCTCAACATTAAGCATTTCAACAACTCGACATTAAGCATCTCCAACCTCAACAGGCTCACCTTCAAGCGAACAGGTTGCGCAGCACTGCCTGGCCGTCTCTGGACTCCTCCCTGGAATCCTGGTGGACGCAGTAGAATCTCGTGAAGGTGTGCGTCGACCTCCACGTAGCAGCCCTGTAGTAGCAGCGATAGCTCTGGTTTAATGGGCTCTGACGGCCAGGCAACGGTCGGTTTGCCAGCCGGAGACAGTGGATGATGCAGATGGACAGCAATCTGGAAAGGGAAGCCTTCGAGAACGCCTTCCCTTGGAACTTCAGCCCTCTAGCCACATCCAGCGGGTGCAAAGTCCTCTCAGCCGGTGACGAGAAGAAAACAGGTAACACCAAGGGCTCGTTGAGATGAAGTCCGACGGCACCTTGGGCATGAAGGAGGGGTGCATCCTCCGCACTACCCTCATCTGGTGGAATGTCAGGTATGGAGGTTTACAGGAGAGGCCCTGGATCTCTCCCACTCGTCGTGCAGAGGTGATGGCAGCAAGAAACGTCTTCCACGATAGGAACTTCAACGGTGCCGAATGCAGAGGCTCGAATGGCAGACCCATGAGCCTGGTCAGCACCACGTTGAGCTCCCACACTGGGGCCTTCACCGGCAGGAACAAGTGGAACAGTCCTTTCATGAACTCCTTCACCAGGCGATGAGACCATTGGTACGACCACCCCGGAGTTCTGGTGTGGTGGGAGATCGCCGCCAGATGGATTTTGATGGAGGCATGAGCCAGCCCCACCTTGGGCAGTGACAGCAAGTACGGCAGCACTTGAGGGGCCGTAATCCGCAGAGGGTTGATCTGTGCACGGCACCAGACAGAGAACCTCTTCCATTATGTCCGAGGACGCCCTGGCCTTTGCAGGCACCTCCTTGATATAACGTTCTCTAGTGCTGCAGGAGCCAGGCCTGCAGGTTCAGCGATCCTGGGTCGGGATGTAGGATAGCACCTCCTTCCCTGGCGAGAAAATCAGCATCCGTCGGTAGTTTTACTGGGGGGACAGGGGTCTGACATGTCCAGAAGGTCCGGGAACCAAATCTGCCTTGGCCACGCAGGTGCGACGAGGATCTTCCTGCACTGGGACTGTCCGAGTTGACTGATGAGTCACAGTAGCAATGGCGGGAACGCATTCAGGAACAGGCCGCCCCAGGCGAATGAGAATGCATCACCCATGCTCCCGCCTGCTGGCCAACCTCCGGCACTTGGTGTTTGTCACGGTCGTGAAAAGGTCGATCTGGGGATTGCCCCATCGTCGGAATAGGAGATCCACTTGATCCTGCCCAAGCTCCCACTCGTGGCAAGAGCACAGCTCCCTGCTGAGTGAGTCGGCGATGGTGTTCTTTATTACTGCCAGATGGAAGGGTACCAGGAACATCCCTTGGGCAACGGCCCAGTGCCACAGATCCTGCACTTGCTTGGATAGGGCTGGGGATCTGGTGCCCCCCTGCTTCCAGATGTAAAACATCGTGGTGGTGTTGCCGGTGAAGACCCTTACCACTTTGCCCTTGCGGGATAAAGGAAAGAACTGAAGGCCCAGAACACGCCCATGGCTCCAGCATGTTTATGTGCAGGGACCTCTCCTCTGGGAGCCAAAGGCCTCAAGCGTGATCTCTGGTGTGCGCTCCCCATCCCTCGTCAGTTTCCTTATGTGCTGGGGTCTGGAAGTCCATGCCCGCCGCGAGATGCGCGCGGGTGCCCCACCACCAGATCGCTTGACGGAAAGTCTTGTGGAGGAGATCTGGTCTTCGAAGCTGCCCGCCGCTTGCATCCCAACGGGCGTCCAGGAACTCCTGCAGCGGCAACATCCGCAAGCTGCACAGACGCACAAGGTAGATGCAAATGGACATCATGCCGTGCAGGAACTTGATGGTTCTCACGCTGTCCACTTCCATGGTCAACAGCTGTTGTACCTTGCCCAGGATGGTCTTCGTCCTCTCCTCCGACAGTGAAGCCAATCGTGCCATTGTCGAGTCTCACTCCCAGGAACACGGCGTTCTGCAACGGTACCAAGTGGGACTTCGCAAAGTTGATCGAGAATCCCAGTTCTGTGAGCAGACGGACGGTCTTCGCTGTGTGATCGATGGCGAGTTCTCTTGACTTTGCTCGGATGAGCCTATCGCCCAGGTAGGGGTACACGTGGATCCCCTGCAGGCGCAGCCGCGCCTCCACCAGTGCCAGGCACTTGATGAAGACCCTTGGTGCCGACTTCAACCGGAAGGGCAGGGCCTTGAACTGGTATTGCCGCCCTTGGACCATGAATGGTAGGAACTTCGATGTCCCTTGTGTATGGGGATGTGGAAGTAGGCATCTTCCAAGTCCAGCGACGACAGGAAGTCGCCCTCCTCCAGTTGTCCCAGCACATGCTGAAGGGTGGCCATCTAGAACTTCTGGCACTTGCTGTATTTGTTGAGGCGGCGAAGGTCTAGGATGGGCTGCTAGCCGCCCGTCTTCTTTCAGACGAGGAAGTACCACGAGTCTACTCCGGAGCCTCTTCGGGACGAGTTCTATCGTGCCCTTTATTAGCATTGCTCGTACCTCCAGAAGCAGCTGTCGCCCATGGTTTTCTTTCCTGGTCACAGTTGGAAAATGGGGACACTTTCTTTGGAACTCTAGAGTGTGCCCATGTGCCAGGGCCTCTAGCACCCAACGGTCAGGGAGATGGCCTCCCACCGGAGTGCCGGGTGGAGGCCCGACGTCATGGCTGGTTCAGTCTTGTTTCGCCGAGGCCTTGCACCTTACACCTGGCATTACAACAAGGAATTGCCGCCGAATCCTTTGGAGGCACCTTGAGACTTGCCTCCGTAGGTCCGAAAGGATGGCCGTCGTTGGAGAGAACTCAAGGCCCGGGCCGTCTCGGTGTCCGCCTTGATTGCCTGCAGTGACTCGTCCATTGCCTTGCCGAACAGGTTGATCCCGTCGAAGGGCATGTCCAGTACCCTGGTCTGCACGTCCTGACGGAAATCTGTGGCCCTGAGCCAACCGCGCCGGCAAAGCCAAACTGTTGGCCATTTGGTGAAAGCCGGTGTCGGCGATGTCCGTGGCCACCTGCAGGATTTCAAGGGCTTCCGCCCTCTGGTCTGGGAGGAAGTCCAGGAGGGGAGCGATCTTTAATCACAGCTCCATCGTAGCGTGCCACGATCGTGAGGCGTTGGCCCCCTTGATGGTTGCTGCTGCCGACGAGATGACCCGTTGTCCCATGGCGTCCAGCTTCTTCCCCTCGCCGTCTAGTGGGGAAGTGGAAGTTGATGCAGTCCCCCCTGCCCATTTCTTCTTGGCTGCCGCTGAGACCACTGAATCCGGGGAGGGCTGTGCCCTGAGCCACATAGGAGCGGAGTCTGGGAACCGGAACGTCTTCTCGTACCGGTCCCTTTTCGCAGGGGCCGTGGACGGGTTCAATAGGGACAGTCCTTCATCCCAGATGTCGTCCAGTAACGGGACTGAGAGGAAGGTCTTCCTCTTGACCTCCCGTCGTTGGTAGAGGAACCCTTCCTTCTGCTCTTTGGGGCATAGCTGGAAAAGCTCTGATGCCCTGGCGATCATGGCGTGAAAGGAGCCAATTTTGTCAGGAGGTGAGACCCGGGCAGGGGGTGATGGGAGATCCATCCCCGTCATCAACACGGTCGTCGGTCCCAGTCATCGCCGTCTCTGTTCCCGTCTCTTCCCTCGGTGGAGGGGATGGAGGTGAAGGATGGAAGGGTGGGGGAAGATGGACTTGTCTCTGCTTGCTCAGAGGACTCCCCGATGGCCCAGGCGCTGCTGGATCGTCCACCGTAGGCAAGGGTAGCCTCGTCCTTATCTCGGTGCACAGGGTTTGCAGTGCCAACAAAATGTCATCCTGCCTGTCCGTCGGAGGTTGCATTGGTTGCGACGGGAGTGCAGGAAGCGGCGTGGTGTCCGGTTCTTCGTCGAGTTGCCGCTCTTTGTCTGCTCCACCCTTGCTCTCCACATCTGCCTCATCGGGATCCTTCCTGTGGGCCCTCTCCTCAAACTTCTTGTGCAGGGCTTCCTTGATGGCAGCTAGTTCGTCCTCAGAAGAGGTATCCGAGTCTGTTAGGACTACCTGCCCCCCCCCCCCTCTTTCTCATCCCAGGGTTTCATTGGGGTCTTTTCGATAGGCAGGAAAGACTATTCCCTGCAGGATGGCAGGGAAACTCTAGGCCTGGAGGTCATCTCCACTGGGGTCGCCTCCGCAGGCATCGCCAGGGCCGACACGACTCCCTCAATCGAGGCCTTAGCCGGTTGAATCTGGGCCTTCGCAACCATCAGTGCGTCTGAGGCCTTCACTGTGGGGGGTAAGGGCGGGTCATTGCCTTGCTCCCCCCTTGGCTTTCTCCGTCAGGATCTGCCGGGACTTCTCCCGAAGCTTACCCAGGTTCTCCGACTTCCTTTTCACCGAGCCGGAGCGATGGCTCGTGGTTGACGGCGTCAGTAACATTGCGCCCTGCCTGGCAGCCGAGGAGCTGAAACCAACAGCACTCCCGGTGCCCGCGGAGCTTTGCCTACTGTTGGGCCTCCATCGCCGGAGCACCCTCAAAGGTCTTAGAAGACCGCTCAGACTTCTCACCTGCTGCTGGGCTCTTCCCCTCCAGCCAGTTAGCGAGCCAAGTACGACGGTCCTTCATTGTCTGGACGGACATGTTCTGACAGAACACAGTGTCCTCCTCCACGTGCGACTTGTTGGCGTGAAGGCAGCAGAGGCAACGGGAGTGCTCATCTTCCTTGAAGACATTCTGTAGTCCAAATCCTGGGCAGATCCTCAAAAAAAATAAGAGTAAACTCTTAGGAAAAAGGCAAAACGCAGTAAAAGCTTGAGAGGTAAGCACGAGGACTCCCAACACTTGAACGTGCAGTAAAAATCTGAAGATGGCTGCCAGAGGAGGAGCTTAGGTAGAGGGCAGTCATTGGCTGGGGGCAGTATGACCCAGAGACCAGTGATTGTAAGTAGAAAGACAGTTCAGAAACGAAAATGATTTTTTCTACCGAGGATTCCCAGCCTGACGACGGGGAATATTCATGAGCATGTGAATCCATGCCAGACCCCATGCTGGAGAACTAATCTTAATACGGATGACACAAGGGTTGTATAGAGAAAAGGGGTCTTGAAGCACAATATCAATACAGTAAACATATATTTACTCCTACTTCCTTTTACTTTGTCTCCATACTCTCGGAAGCTAGAAAGGCAGAAACATTGGGCCTAGTCTCTAGTTTAGCAAGACAGGTTTTGAACATACTATCCAAACACAGTCAGTGGAGTTTTCTTGAGATGATATCCAACAAAATCGGTCTGTGAAAGGGAACAGAGGCTGCCTTGGATCAACAGCATGAACATGTAATTTGATGAGGGCTGGAATGCACTTGTAGTCGCAGCACTCTGGAATGAGGCCTTTCTGCCAGGGCAAGATGCCCGCAAGCGATGGGTGTCAGAGGTCCGCAACTCCTTGATCTTATGCAGCCATATTTTCAGAGCTCAACAAGCAATCCAGACTGTACAAGAATTTCAGCCTTTGAGGATGGGTTAGGAATGAATGCATGATGAGATTCTTAAAGGGGTAGTTCGGTCAGAAATATTATTGGCCTAATCGTTCTCAAAAAAATTCCAATGCAAGTTATCTGGGTTTGTCTCACTTTAACACATGCGAAAATGACGGCTCGGGTACCACCATCCTGTGCTAGTCTTATCTGTTGATCTATCGCCCTAAGTTCAAGTGCGCTCGCGACATTGATTTGGTTCACCCGCCCCAAACGCTGATATCACTAAATGCTCACGCCCCATTTCACAACACCAATGCACGTTTCATCTCAACGTCCTCTGTACGCAAACTATTGATGTGCCTCCATGGAAATGCCAAGATGCCTCGGTTTTCAAAGTGTAAACAAACCCTTAGAGTACACAACGTTGGTGTTTCTCTTGACTTCGTGTCAGTGCATTTCATTTCGAGCTTCCCTGACTTGTTTCTGCTCTGTTGAGCTCTCTGTCAAGTATGACACACTGAGAATAGGTACTTATACAGCCTAAAATCAATTAACCCAGTTGTCACTATTTCTTATATTATAAACAGAGGTCATTACCAAACCATATTTAAACTTGTGTTCATGGGAATTTTTACAGTTTGATGCTGTTAATCTTGGCTTTTTATTATAACCTTTTGTGACACTGGCTGTTTCGTTGCTGGTCTTTCTTTTTTATCACTTTATTTAAAAATTTTAACAAACAACAAAGAAAAACAATCTCCAGTACATCGCATCGTGTTCAGATTGCAATGTCTAAAAGAACCTCAGAAATAAACAAAATACTGAACACATGGACATCAATAATATTTGTAAAAAACAAATACAATTTGAACAAAAATTCCTGACACTCAACCAATAAGACAAAACAACAAGAAACAAAAACACACAACAAAACAGCCCCCCATCACCAGAAGTATCAAAGTATCCCCAACCCAAGTAAGCGATTACCCATCCAGGTTTGGAACCCAACCTTCAGCTAAATAGGTCATTAAAGGGTCCCCAAAGTCGAGAATAATGCCCTAATAACGTGGGTTGCTGGTCTTTTAACATTCAATGTTAATGGGAAACATCCTTTCTTTGCTTTACAAAAACAAAAAGGTTTTTATTTGCCACTCTGTTGATTCTATGCTTCTTCACTATTCAGGAACTATGGCAACAATTCAGCCCTACATGTACGAGACCGAATCAGAAGAGATCCTTGAAAGAAGAAAGTCATGACAATGTGGAATCCGATTAAAGTAATGAGGATCAATCGCCAGAGCTTGAACCCTCTCGCATGGAACATGTTTACACCTGGTGCCTGCCATCGTTGTGAGCTTTTGCCTACTCTGGTGGAGAACTGCTGTTGTAGAGAAAACTCTGGCTGCTTGGCCTACATTGCCGAAGGAGGCGCACTGCTGCTATGCGTTATCAAGCTATATAACTTTAGGGCCGCCTGCCTTACAAGATCTGTGCTGCAAATGATGGTCCTTATGCATGAACTCAGAGCTACAGATCGCCCTCGTAATCCAAGTAACGAGTAAGGTCACTGTTATTTGTTTGACTCTGGAGACGGGAAACGATGTGCTGTTCACCCAAATCAATATAAGTCAGACAGATCACGGACGCAAGAATGTTTCTGTAAATTGAATCATTGTAAACTGAAGTCAAAGTGTTCCACTTTAGATTTATCATCCGAACAATTACGTTTTTTTTCACTTTGAAGTATCTCAAACTTTTTTTTGTCTTTAATGTGCGTTCACATTTCTAACTGTCAGTACTTGAAATTACAAGTACTGTCAATAGGTTGTATTTGAAAAGTTACTTTTTAAATTGCAATAATTCAGTACATTTTACAAGGTAGGGCAAATAAAAAGAAAATTCAATTATTGGGTTCATTCCAGTAAACGATGTCTGTACCTCTTACACAGGTGGTACAGGCTTGTGGCATATCGTGATTTTACATGGTGGATTAAGGGAAGACTGGAATTTCATGGCCGAAGAGTAATACCTGCATGTGCGGTTCGAGCTGTTTGTGATGAATTCCCCAGTGACAGCAGACAATACTGTGGATTTATGCAGCCAGTACCTCGACCGCAGCAGTATAATTTGTAGTGTCATTGACATCCACCAAACCAAATTAAATACAAAATAATTAAAAGTGAACAGTTGTGAGAAATGTTCTGTAAAGTCCACTACATGTCAAAACTTAAGAGTAGCGTAAGATCTTGGAGTGCAATAACACGTGTACTGGCCTATCACGCTCACCTCATCCACCCCCCTCCAGTTTCAATGGCAGTTCGCACCTGTGACTGTGCGCTCGCAAGGGGGCTGGGTGGATGGGAAGGCTCAAGGTGCCAAACACCATGTACACCTCAAAGGCATCTTTTGCACTGCAACCATTGTCCACATGGCCACCCCTGACCCAGTGTCTCCAGACTCCCCTTTGTAGACCCCATCCCTGCAATCAACATATGTATGTGTCCCTTGAACATTGCTCCGGGCCCATCGTGCTCGCACCATCCTCATCCATCCCCCTCTATTATCAATGGCAGTTTGCACCTGTGGGCGTGTGCTTGCAGGGGCTGCACTGGCGGGATTTACAAGGTCAAACATTGTGATAGAGATCTGGTGGGTGCGTACAAATACGTCAGACATTCACATACACACCCACTTCAGAAAGCCTTCATAAAGACTTTCAAAGTTACCAAAGGAACATCTTTGAAATCGACAATGGATATCGGCATCTCTCCACTTCTTACCTTGCTTGCTCAATCGGCTCATCAGTTGTTCCAAGTAACTGTAACCTTTAGTGTAGTTTTCTGTATTGTCAACGATCTCCACTAGGACACTTTCTATTGCTTTATACTCCAATGTATACCCTATTCTCACTTTATTTTATTTAGAAAGTCTCCACTATTATCAACCGGCCTATGCATTTTTATCTGTGTAATTAGCACATAACATTACAGAGTATCGTTTTTAAATGTAATTTTTAGTAGTGCATGGTTTCAATGTGCTTTCAGTGCCATTTTCTATAAAGTCAATTTATTTTTATTATCAGAGGAATTTGATGTCGGTTTACTCACTGCGATACTTTAATACTAATAATGTTTTATATTTCTTTAACAGATCATAAGGGCAATCGAACAATGCCTTCTTGTATCATTTTCGGGTGCAGTAATACCAGCCATGCTAAACATGATAGTACAGTCCATCATGTTTTTCCAAAGGATTTAAATTTAATAAGAAAATGGCTCTTTAATTGCGGATTTCAAGTGTCCAAAATTGAAAGCAGAGCCAAGGATGTCTTGGATGACGTGAGGGGCAATAGATTCTGGGTCTGCACTTCTGAGAAGATATGTACGAGCAATCACCGTACACCAAAAGGCATTGCCCAAGAGAACTTCGAAAACTAGGTTTGCAAGTGAACACTCATATGGAACTAGTCTATGGGCAGGTACCATAAATAACAGTTTTCAGTTTTTGGGGAATAATTTCATTGATATTTCATTGCATGTCTTTCCTTCTTGACACAATTTTCTTTGATTTATACATTTCGAACTTTAGATTACTTTGTGATACTCAAATAGCTCTGAGCAATGGGAGCCTTACCACACACACTCCTATTGCGTCTTTTAAAATTGATGTCTAGTTTTTTGGTAAATTACTAGGTCTGTCTTTACGTAGACTGCACAGATGGAAGTACAGACTGTTACCATGGAGGAAACCGCAAACTCGTCCAACATCCTAATGGTGAAGCCAAGCGACTTGCACACTTTTTTTTGATGTGGTCAAAGTTATAATACAAATGTACATTTTCTAATGAACAATGTTCTGACTATTCTTATCGATTATTGGGCTAGGATGCTACATTGACCACTATTCCAGAGTCAACAGCAACCTCATTCACCTTTCAAGTACATTTTGTAGAATAATCCTTCAACTGTGACTACACAAAATATGTATTTGTTCAAGTTCCACCAAAACATATTGATTACTGTTATGTATAATGTTAACTTTTAGGCTTTGTCAATACCAACCTTTTTAATGTAATTTCTTTTGATTTTTGCTTTTACATCTTTCTTATTTCAATTACCATTAAATAGGAGTAGCCTGGAACTTCGACAACATACTATTCTTCTACAGCAAATGATCCAGATGAGGTAAAACGTGGAAAAGGGCCTCATTAGAAAGTATGCCGGTCCGGAATTCACATTTCTGGTCGCTCCATACCGGCACATTTTTCCGGACCGGTATATTCTGATTAATGATGCCGGTACCACCGGCACCGCAAGTGACCCACCGCATCCGGCAACAATGTTGCCGGAATTCGCATAGAGACGCATCAGCCGTGCCCGAGATACCGGCATGGCGTTAATAAGTGCACATTACAAGCTCCATGCACACGCAAATGCTGGCATGGATATGCCGGTAGCACATTAAAACCGTGCCGGAAACACCAGCATCGTGTACCAGGCGTTAAGTAGACTCAGGTGTGTAGAAACATCCCACAGGTGGTCCCAATGAGCACTGCTACAGCACAAAAGGACCACTCCACACCCTTTCCAACACTACCATGCTAGCAGTAGCAGTACTGGAGCCCCTGGCTGCAGGCCTACTACTTGTGGAGGCAGGGAGGTAG
This sequence comes from Ambystoma mexicanum, assembly GCF_040938575.1. NCBI lineage: Eukaryota > Metazoa > Chordata > Amphibia > Caudata > Ambystomatidae > Ambystoma > Ambystoma mexicanum. The sequence goes on from NC_090936.1 coordinate 987,367,156, forward strand.
AGGATGCAGTGGAGACGCTTGAGGAGAAGGGGGGGGGGCATCATGGCCCAGCAAAACCCCAATGTCCATAAGGTTGCAGCCCGCAGGCAGCCACCAATTCCCCGCATAAGGGCATCACCTTTCAACCTGAGCGAAAGCCAGATCCACACCCTGTACGGGCTAGACGGGGACACCATCACTGCATCAGTGGACCTGATCCAGGACGGCCTGGTCAGCCTGATCAATATCCACACAGCCGCCGCCCCCCTTTGCTCAAGGTAGTGTCCGAGCTACACTTCCAGGCAACAGACACATACCAACATATTGTGGGTGAGCTGCATGGGATATAGCAACCCTGTTTTTGCGTGTCCTGTTCCAGGTCATTGATGCGCTCCTGCGTCACGGAACCCACATCAGCCTACTCAGGACAGCTGCCAAGTCAATGACACAAATATTGCCTTCCATGCCCTTGCAGGCATGCCAAACATGATCCGTGCTTTAGACTGCACACATGTGGAGCTAGTAGCCAGGCATGCTGTGGAGGCAGTCTACCGTAACAGACAACTGTTTCACTCACTGAACAGTAAGATGGTGTGTGATGCTCGACACCTCATTACCCATTGCTGTGCCCGATTTCCCGGTTCGACCCACGACTCCATGGTGCTGCGCAACTCCAAGCTACCTGGGTACATGGCACGTCACAGTGGACAGTGTATCTGGCAGCTCGGTGAGTCTAACTACAAGGGCATGTGCACTGTTGAATTATAGGCATGTGCAACACTGATCAGCAGTGGCTGTGCGCAGTGTATGCATCAATACGTTTGCTGTTCAAGTATTATGCGCTCATACGATTAGCAAAACACCCAGAAAGCGCACAGAGGCCAGACAGGGTGGTTAAAAGGGAAGGTAGACCATGAATAAGAGCAAGGATCAATGATTGCTACAATAGTACAACAAGTAATGCTTAAAAAGGTATGGGGAGAAAAACCTACTGTGGGTTGTTAGGGCATTCCACGTTGGAGTGTTTCAGGTGATATCAAGGTGCAACACATTAATAGCATGACTTGGTGCAAGGCCCCGAAAAGCGTGTCTCATTTGAAGAAAATATTTCAATGCATGTATTAAAACATCAATTACGTACGCAATACAAAAATCACTACATGTACCAGAATGCCCCACACCAAAGTGAATAAAATAAGCACAAACACAGTCAACTAAACCCACACCACCTGATGAAGACCGGGAATACCTTTGCTGCCATCCACATACCACCATTGGCCTGCACACCATTTAGCTTGGTCCCCTGCCTGTTAGAAGTGCACAATCACATATGCAATGGATTGCAATTCGAAATGTAAAGCATTATATATGTATGATTTAGTGTCATGGACATATAGTATTATTCCATTATAACACAAGAACACCACATACACCAGATCCATTTGTGTTGGATGTATTAAAAGGGGTCAGAGGTTGTTGGCTGTGAATGGGCCATGTAAAAGACACTGCACACCACACACCCACCACACATTATCACAATGTGCATTTCTAGTACCCAAAATAGGACATATGCTATTTTAACTGCATTCTTTCGTGAATTTATGCATTTGTTAAGTGAACACTATACAGCCTGTAGCAGGATGATATGGTCAGAAGTATGACATTGTACACTTTCTGTTGCCCCCATGCAGGTGATGCTGGTTATGCCCCGAAGCCATGGCTGATGACCCCCGTGAGGCAACTCCACAACCGTTACGAGCAGGCATACAACCGTGCCCATGTCCGAATAACAGACATTTGGCCTGTTAAAGGCGAGGTTCCGCCACCTTAGCAGATCGGGGAGCACTAATGTACAGCACTGTAATGGCGGGAAATATAGTGCTCGCCTGTGCCATGTTGCACATCATGTGTATTAGGTGCAACGTCTCATTGCCCCCCTGACATGAACATGCACCCACCAGAGGCAGAGGAGGACAGTGATGAGCTGCCAATTGCACAGCGCTGTGATGGCATGGATTGACATGTCACACGAGATGTACTTATACACCACTACTTATCTATCACACACGTGGCACAGGCCAGCTAGCACACTGGGCACTGCACATAATAAAAATCACTCACTTACACTGAAAAATCAATATCCAGTCATGATTTGTTTGCAACACCAACTGTAATGTGTGATAAGAAAATCTATACACATGTGAAATGGCTCAACTCGCAATACTATACCCCGCAACTCTCCCTCCCCAACTCTCCCTCCCCAACTCTCTCTAGGCAACTCCTGTCAGGTTTGGCAATGTTCATTAGCACAAGTCACAGACAGGGCACGTATGCGACCATGGCCTATTTTGGTCCCCTTTTTGGCTCTGGTGTGCTGAGCGGAACAGCCGCATGGAACGCTGCCTTGGGCTGCTCTGTACAGAACTACCAGTTGTTGTGCTTGTTGATGGTGGGCGGGTGTGGGGGGGGAATCAAAGGGGTGTCAGTCCAGGAAAGCCTGGAGTAACATGGCCATTGTCTCTGCGATGGACATCACGCCGTTCCCCTCCCGTGCACTCCGTGACCGCTGGCCAATGGCACGTGTGCACCGACCAAGTGCACTTGCATTACTTCGTCCACTGGCCTGGATGCTCTCGCGCATGAGCTGCACCTCCCGAAGGTGCTGCTGCACCAGGGATATCGGTGCATCCTGCCATTGCTCCATCCTGGTGAGCTGTCCTTTAATATCCCCTCACAATGGGGAAGGGGGGACATTGTGGGGCATGTTGGGAACATGGGGCTGAATAGCAGGGGTTTGTCAATGCTGTGGTCTGTCGTGTCTCCAGTTTCCACACCACCATTGTCCACTGGGTCACCTGCAATCCACACAGGTGCACACAGCTTTGTGGCGGCACTGCTGCATCTGGGGCTGCAGGGGTGGGTGCAGCTTGTGGGTACTGAGATGGCAGTGCAGGAGGCATCACGGGGGCCTGAAATGGCACTGCAGGAGGCACCATGCGGGGGTCTGAGGTGGCAGTGAAGGAGGCACCATGCGGGGGCCTGAGGTGGCAGAGCAGGAGGGACCACGGGGGCCTGAGATGGCAGGGCAGGAGGGACCATGGGGGCTTGAGTTTGCGGGACGGATGCAGCTGGGGTTGCAGTTGCAGGTCTGTGTTGAGGCTGTGAAGTCCTGGGTTGAGGTGGTGGTGGTCATTTGTGTTCCTCTGCGTCGGTGCCTGGTGCCCCTTGATGTGCTGGGATGGGCCTGAGGGAGTCAGAAAGGCAATCATCAGTGAGGAGTGTTGATTGGTGAGGCAGACGTTAATGCGTTTCCTTTTTGATGACAGTGCTGTGTCAGGGGCATGGCGGAGGACATGGCATGGTGCACACATGCTTGTGTCATGCATCCTGTGCGGGTGGATGTGCGATGTACGTACATGGTGTGGAGTGTGCCAAAGATACTGTCGTGGTGTACTCGACATTTCTGGGTAGGGTGTTAGGGGTGTGGCACACATGCTGTGTGATGTGTTGGGGAGGCTTGTGCCATGGATGGGGTCCCCATGTGACTGCTGCCTGTACCACTTAGAGGGATTGGTGGCAATTTGTGCTCATGGTTCGGGCTGGCTCGAGGAGTCGCATGTTTCCTTGGTGTGTGACTCTGGTCATTTGTGGGTGGTGTAGGTGCTTGGCACCAACGTGACTTTGTGCCAGGGCTAGCACAGCAGACACACCAATTTTGCTGTGGCAGGGGATGTGTGTCTGAGTGGCAGCAGGCGATACAGGGTGCCTGTGCTATGTTCTATGTGTGACTGGGATATGAGTGAGGTTTCGGGGCTAGGTGTATGTCGTGTGCACCCATGTTGCACGTCCAGTGGGGGTGGGTGGGGGGTAGGGGGACAGGGCTGTATTGGTGTTGTGCACGAAACACTTTTCTTTTGCAGCTGTAGTGGGTGCAGGGTGGACAGGGAGCTTGATGTGACATTGGGGTTACGTGTACTCACCAGCCTCCTCAGATTTCAGGGCTCTGGCCTCCGCAGCACCGACCCCTTCTATAGTCTCGAGGTGCAGCACACTACTGCACGTCTCCTCCCAAGGCTGCAGGTGGATAGGGGATGCGCTGCCGCCACCTGTGGCCATACCTTGTCTGCGCTGGGCCGACAGAAGGTTGCGCACCCTCAAGCGCAGGTCATCCCACCTCTTGTGGCAGTCATGCACAGTTCAGGAGGGTTGTGCCAACTGCTGTCACTTTCTGGGCAATCTCCTCCCAGATGCTCTTCTTCCAGAGGTCTGCCTGCCTGTTTGGTCGGTGGAGAACAGTTTGTCTGCATGTTGGACAATGGTGTCCGCCAACATGTTTGGCTTCACCTCGCTGAAGCGTGGCTTGTGCCTCCAGGTTGCACAGACTCTTGATGTCATGTTGTATTATCAAAATCTGTGCTCTGGATTTAGGTGCGTGTCCTGTGCTCTGAGGATTACAATGGATTGTGTTTTAGTAATGGCCGCCGGTTGATTTCCTGTTCCGGCGATCACTATTTCCGGTCATGGTAATTGCAGCAGCGTTGGTAACGGTGGACCCGGGAGCGTGATGCCGGATTCGGAGTCACCACCGGTGTTGGCTTTTTGGGGGGAAGAGGGAGGGGGTTGTTGGAATTACTGGCATGCCAGAATGCGTGTGCACGTCAACACAGAATCATCTGGTGTTTCCGGCAGCAGGAGTTGACTGACATGGTGGCACCGGCATGCCGGTAATTAGGATTTCTTACCGGCAAACTCGTAATGAGGCCCAATGTATTGATTTAGACTAATGGTTATAGATTAACAATATGCGTTTTACATTCAAGTTGCCATTTCTTGTGGTGATTTGCAATACTGTCAGCAAATTGCAAAGCACATGCAACAAACAAAGTACACCTTCAAAAAAATGCACTTTGTCACTGAATAACAGACACTTTCACTGTATTGTGTTTGTTTTAGTTCATAAACTTTAGCTGCTTAGCGTAAAATAGAATAGGTGAAAAAACATTACAACGCATTAAAACGGATACAAGTTAATCAATGTGTTTTCCAGTGTGAACTCGAACAAACTCCCTGCGACATCTCTGAAGGTTATCAAGGTACAGTTTCCATATATGTCTTTAAAATGTTACACATAGTCTTTGACTATGTTATTAATTTAAAAATGATAAGAGGATGACTTTTTTTGATAGTTTAACGCATATTGCAAGGTCTGCAATCATTAAAACCACTTTCTCAAGATGTACTCTGAGATGAAAAACTTTTAACATTACATTGTTTAAAAATGTATTCAATTTTCTTTGAATTTATTATGTACAAGGACTGTGCTACTGAAGTGGCCGAAATTGAAGAGACATGGGTATACGTAACATATTGTAAAATATCAATTATCACCCATTAACAGTAATGTAATATTTAATAAGTTTTAGTTGCTTCCGTAGTGACCATTCGTTATATTTGGATATAGGTATATATGATTCTTTAGGTGGAAGAGCACATTTCAAGGTTTATACATTTTTTTTAAAAAAAGTAGTTTTTCAGCTTGGTCTGGTGGTCGACAAATCCAATTTGACAGTTAAGGAAAATCCGCAAAACAAGGGTACAAAACAAAGGTTTTAAAAAAAATTGCTTGTTTAGGACTTTCTCCATTGATATTACATTTTCATGTTGTAATTGATCCGTTCTGTATGCGTGCTATAAACTAAGCATGTTTTGTTTCTCTTAAACTAGAGGCCTAGGACGAAGAGGAGCGTAAAGACAACTACACTAACAAAGGATGTTGTTTGCCAAAAAGGCATGACTTGGGAGCAGCTACATGTTGAGACGGAGGATGGTTCACGCAAGATTCAGCGTTGTGATGCAGCAGCTAAGTGGCCGGAATTTGAATTAAATGTTAGCAATGACCCATGGAAAGTATGCCTGGATCATTGTTACATCACACGTCACCCAGAAGAGACAGGCAACACAGCCAATGTTTCTGAATTGCTTGCAGAACTGCCCACACAATCAACACCCTATAAACAAATTCTTTCTATGAACCTGAAAATGTTCCCCGTTTCTCCAATACATGTGAACTAATCGGAAGTATCACAAACAGAAATAACTGAAGCATCTTCAACACTAATTAACGATTGTGCTCGTAATGAGGACTTCACTCTTCCTAGTGTTGATTATCCATCTCAACGGAATTGCAATCCACTGTACCTCTTGGCGATTGGCTACTAAAGGAACCAAAATACATTTTTTTTCAACTGCTGCCTAATCGAGATCATGAAAATGGTTAAATATAATCATAAATTGCATAAGAGGATTTGTGGGGAGCCATTGGTGGAGTTTACTCATAATTAAAGCACCAACGTGCAGATCAAGGGTAGCTGTTACACCACCATAACTCATTCTCATGGTCTGCTCAAGCCATACTTGGAAAAGTGCCTGCTGGAAATGTACTTTGTTCATCTGCATTGTTGTTTAGCGGATCAACGTTCAGTACACTTTCAAGTTTTTCAAACTTTGTGGGACTCCAGCTCCTTTCAAAAACCCAATACTACACATATTAGAAGGATTTCTTGTACCCCCCACAATATTAGCCAGGCATAGACACTCAAACAGTTGTTAATGGACAATGCTCTCACTAGCAAAGGGCTCTGCCTTGCTGGTGATGGACAGTGGGACAGTCTTGGTTTTTCTGCTAAATACTGCACTTATCACTTCCAACACATTTCTTTAATGCCCATCTGGTGAGTAAATCTGCAATTTGTCCATCTGACCTCCATTTTTAAGGTATTTCTGGCCAAGACTCCATCTTCCCTGCCGCAGCCCCCGCTTCCCTCCCGGCTTCCTGGTTCCCTTAGTCCCACCCTAACATCCACCCCCCCGCCCACCCCATGATTGGCCCAGCACTCGTGGGCGTTTATTCCAAACAAGCCGCACCTCAAGCAATTCACCGATTTCCTTTGTCCAACTACACTCGCTACCACTGTCAACTTCTGTAAAAAGGAAACACATGAAAACAGCCTCTAGTCCCAAAGGTTCGAACACATTTTCTTGTGTGCAGCCGTACAATCACAGTATTACCTACAAACCAGAGACCAAGGCAGTGGGTTAACATATGACGCTACGCACGAACGCACAGTTCATGGCCCATCAGGCATGCAGCTATTACTACATTATCCTTCCTGCAAAGTTGTGTCCTGTACGATGCAACTAATACCCGCTACTTACAACTACTTTTATTCCTCCTACTCAGATATCTAGCACCTTACTGCGTGTACCACTTCTTCCACATTCCAATAGGCGGCTGGTGGACCAACCATTGGAAGATTACCATGAGCAAGAGCAATTTCTTCTCCATCGTTATTATCTGGGCCGACCGATATGGCCCGGTATGTCTCTAAACCATCCCAGAGGCACCAGATGCTACCTTCGCTACCTTTCAAAGAAAAGAACAAGTAACTTACCTTATCTGGTAAAGTTCTTTCGGTGGGATGTTCCTCCGACGTATTCCACATCTATGACCGGTAATGACCACAGCTGTGCAGCTTCTGAAACATTTTCGGCTTGGGCGTCCTGCGTCGATGAGGGTCGACGTCACCGGATGTTATATAGGGCGCACGACGCCCGTAGCCTCAGTTACAGTTTTTTCCCAGAACATGTGGCACCAATCTCCCACCAGTATGACTGCAGAAAGCCTTGCGGAAACGTAAGCTGCAATCACATAAGAAATTCTATAGAGGGGCAGGCTGGGAGGGTTCGATGTGGAATACGTTGGTGGAACACCCCATCGAAAGAACGTTACCAGATAAGTTAAGTAACTTGTTCTTCGAGGGGACTGTCTCCTCGGACGTATTCCACATCTAGGACAGACTCCCAAAGCAGTACCAACGTATGGAGGTGGGAAAAGGATTTACAAATTTAGAATATGGGAATGCCCAATCAAATTGCTGAATAGAGGCCTTCCTTACCAAAGGCCAAATCCTGCCCATGGATGGAGTCCAAGGAATAGTGTCTCACAAAAGTAAGGACAGAGGACCATGTGGCTGCTTCGCAAATCTTGCGCATTGGAACGCCCCTCTGTAGAGCAGTGGGGGCTGCCATAGCCCTAGTAGAGTGAGCCTGCAAGCCTACTGGAGGGTCCTTTCCCGCGAAACGGTAACACTCAGATCGTCAAAATGATCCACTGGACAAGGTCTGCTTGGAAACAGCCTGACCTAAACGCCTTCCAGCATAAACAAAGCGCTGATCGTCCACTCTGACCCGGGACATCCTTGAGAGATAGAAACTCAAAGCTCTACTAGGATCCAATTTATGGAGCCTATCCTCTTCCTTACCAGGATGTGGAGGAGGCTAAAATGCTGGAAGAATTACCTTCTGGCTCAAATGGAATTCCGACACAACCTTCGGAAGAAAAGGCGGCCGCACCCTAAGGACAACCCTGTCCTTATGGAACACAGTGAAGGGTGGCTTGGCAGAAAGTGCCTGCAACTCACTCACTCTGCGTGCGGAAGTAACCGCAACTAAAAATACAGTTAAAGGATAACAGTCTCAACGGACAAGAACGTAAGGGCTCAAACGGAGCTCCCATCAGGAACTTTAAAACCAAATTCAAATCCCATCCCGGAACCTGGAAAGGCAACGGTGGAAACACATTAGTGAGCCCTTTTAGAAACTGTGAAATCAAAGGAATCTTAAAATAAGAACATTCCTCAGATGAACGCTTAAATATAGACAGCGCCGCCAAGTAACCATTAAGGGTACCCACTTGCAGGCCCTTGTGGGCTAAGGAAAGCAAAAAAAGACAAAACCAAAGGAATGGAACATTGGAAAGGATCCACATTCTGTACCCTGCACCAGTCAAAGAACTTTCTCCAACGGCAACGGTACAGGGATTTTGTTGCGGGCCTTCTGGCCGAAAGAAACACCTGTCACGTCTTCAGGGAGGTCCCAATCCTTATACCTCAACCCTTCAGATACCAAGCATGAAGGCTGAGAGACTTGACCTCTGGATGGAGAACCCGACCCCCCTCCCGTGAGTGCAGATCGTCTCACTCTGGAAGACGGCGTGGAGGGCAGATGGACATGTCTAGAAGGTCCGGTTACGCCACTCTGTCCCATGCCAGAGCAATGAGGATCATCCTGGAACCGAACCTCCGTAACCTTCTCAACACTTGCTGAATGACGGGGACTGGAGGAAACGCGTACAGCAGTGGGCAGGACCACTCCACTACGAACACGTCCCCTAAGGCTCCTCTTGGAGGAAATTCCCGCAAGCAGAATCTTTCGCACTTCCGGTTGACACTGGTGGCGAAGAGATCCACTTGTGGGGTTCCCCAAAGAGCAAAGGTCTCCCAACAGAACTTCCTGAGCCAGCTCCCACTCGTGAGAGACCATGCTCTACCTGCTCAGAGCGTCCGCCGCCGCGTTTGTCTCCGGCCAGATTAACTGCCACAATCGAAATTTCCTGCTGGATGGCCCAGAACCAGAGCTGCATCACCTACCTGCACAACGGGAGCGACCCTGGACCCCCCCCCCTTTTTTTTGAGGTAGTGCATGATCACTGTATTGTCTGTCATAATCAGGACATTCTTCCACCACACAGAAGGCAGAAAAGCCTTCAGGGCTAGCCTGACAGCCCGCAGCTCTAACTGATTGATGTGGTGTCTGGACTCCGACGGAGACCAACGGCCGCTGGCTGTCAACTCGTTGGCATGAGCTCCCCAACCTGTGAGGAATGCGTCCGTCACGATAGTTACCTCCGGCCAAGGTTGCCAAAATGGAGCTCCCTTCGTCAGATTGCCTTTGACGGCCCACCACAGAAGATCCTGTGCGACCGAGGGCAGAATCTGAACAGGATCCGACATCCTGCCGGAGAACTGCGACCACTGCATCCCGAGAGCCCACTGCAGAGATCTCATCCGCAGCCTGGCCTCTGGCACAAGGAAAATGCAGGATGCCATGAGGCCGAGCAACCTCAAGAATTTGAACGCCGGGAGACTCTGGGCACCTTGAAATTTGTCCACAATCTGCAGAATATGATGAGCCCTCACCTGGGGAGGCGAACACTGCCACAGGGATGTGTCGAGCACTGCTCCGATGTATTGGAGCTGCTGGGTAGGTGTCAAATGGGACTTCTTTAAATTGAGGGAGAAGCCCAGCTTGTGAAGGGAGTGGCAGGTGACGGACAGATGATCCAGGGCTTGCTCAGGAGAGCACGCACTGATCATCCAGGTACGGGAAGACGTGAATCCCCCCTTTCCCTGAGATACGCTGCCACCACCATCATCATCAGCTTGGTGAAGACCCTTGGGGCGGAGGTCATTCCGAATGGCAGGACCAGAAAACTGAAAATGTGAGTCGCCAACCGTGAACCTCGGTACTTCCTGTGCTTGGGATGAATCGGCACATGAAAGTAAACATACTTGAGGTCGAGGGACACCAACCAATCCTGAAGTCGAAGGGCCTGGAGGACGAGAGTCACTTGTCCTTCCTGAGGAGCTTGTTCAGCCAACGCAAGTCCATGATGGATCTCTATCCGCCGTCTTTTTTCGGGATAATAAAAATAAGGGGAATACCATCCCTTGTTCCTCTCCGCTACAGGCACCAGTTCTATGGCGCCTTTCTCCAGCAGGGATAGGATTTCCTGCACAAGGAAGGGATCCGGACGCTTCAAAGAGCTTCCCCGGTGGATTGTCGTGAGGCCTCTGCTGGAAGGGAAGACAGAAGCCGTGGGTTATGATCTACAGAACCCACACATTTGAAGTAATAGCTCGCCATTCTCCAAGATGCTGCGCAAGTATGCCCCCAACCGGCGAGCCATGGGACATGGCCTCATGACTGAGCGGACGTGCCAGTGCCGGAGGGCAAAGAGGCAACTGCCCAAGCGGCTTTGGCACCTCGAGTACCTTGCTTTCCACCTCTGGTACTCCTACGGCAGCCCCTTTCACTGGCAGCTCCTCTCCATCTACCAAAGGTAGAGTAGTACTGAAAGGAACCTCCCCTCCATTGCTGCCCCCTAGGACGAAAAGGCGGAGGTTGACGTACTGCAGTGCTCAAAGACTTTGCTGCAGCTTTGGAGGTCTGCAACCTCTCAAGGCTCTCGTCAGCCTTGCTGCCAAACAGATGGACACCATCAAAAGGGCATGTTGAGAAGCCGGGATTTCACATTAGGAGCAAACCCCGACTTCCGCAACCACACGAACCTGCGTATCACGGTGCTCGCAGCCATGGACCGGCTGACGCAGTCTGCCAGGTCTAGACCCGACTGAATGGATTCACACATGACATCCTTGCAGTCTTGCATGAGGGCTAGAAAACCATACCGTTCTTCCCCTTCGGGAATATGCTCAGCCGCCAAAGACGCACAGAGTGTAAGTGAATCTCGCCAAGGCACAAACGGAGTTGGCTGCCTTCAAAGCCATACCCCAAGAAGAAAATACCTTCTTCGCCCAACCATCAAAGCGCTTGTCGTCCCCATCAGGAGGGATGGTAGGGTATGCAGCCTGCTTCGCTGGGACCGTAGGCGCCTGCACCACCAAACTCTCCGGAGTAGGGTGCATCGACGAGTAGCCGGGGTCACTACTGGCTGGGCGGTATTTTTTCGAAAGAGACTTACCAACTGCCGGAGACTCTCCGGAGAAGTCCAAGCCACCGCCGCCACCCTTCTTTGCAAAACCATGTGAAATGGCAACACTGGGTCAGTGGGTTACCTTGTTCCAGGATGTCCGTCAGATAATCCTGATCAAAATCAACAGGTGGAGCAGACCACCGCAAGTATTCCTTCACCCTGGACATGTGAGACCCCTGGACACGAGACACCTATTGGAGGATTCGGCATGTGTTCCAGGCTCAGGCCTGCCAAACTCCACCTACGGAGAGGTGTTAAGACCACTGGCATCATGCAAGGACTGAGTTTTTCCATCTGACTGACCAGACGAAAGGTAATCGGGGACATCAAGAGGCAGAACCATCTCCTCATCGGACCCTTCCTCCACCTCCGAAATATACTCCAAAGGTTGGAACAAATCCAATCTGGGAGGAGGAACAGAGTAGGGCTCAAAAACATACCTAACAGATTTACTGAGAGCCTTCCTCAGAGCTTCCACATCCCTCCGGGGCACCTCTGGCAAATCCTCCACAAAAGGCATTGAAGGAATCAGTTGACATCGAACGAGGCGCCGACAGCATCGACAACTTCCTCGAAGGCAGAGCCCCAAGAGCGTCCCTCGACGGACACGGCACCAACGACTTCTTTGAGGGCAGAGCCCTGAGAGAGTCCTTCGACAGACACGGCGCCGATGGCGGTCAACGCCTTCCTGGAAGACTTCACAGGTTCCGACAGTTTTTATGGCTTTGAGGACCGGGACCTGGATCTGGCACGGCTACGGCGATCTTCCTTGTCTGATCAGGACCTCGATGGCTCCCGATGATTGTGCCGACCGCACTCGCCCGAAGGCGTGCGAGTGGTGAACCGAGCCTGTTGCCTGCCGGCTTCTTTCGAAGGCGCGGCCGGAACTGTGCCTTGCAATTCGAAAATCACCATCTGCTGGCGGAATGCATCCCATTCTGCCCACGACGAAGACTTGGTGGGACACGTCAAACGCCGTTTGGCGGAGTCCTCCGACGAGGACGGGGAAGGCGACTGGTGACGGCACTTCCTAGAATGCCTCGAAGGAGGCAGAGGAAAGGCGGGAACCACTCCGAGACCGAGACCCCCTGGATTTTCGCCGACGCGGAGAGTCACCTCTCGAGTCATTGGTCGAAAGCCCAGCAGATTTCGACTTATGGGGCTTAGACACCCTACCTACCGTTAATTTCCTCTTCCGTTCCCGCAAGGCCTTAGATGCAAGGGACTGGCAGTCATCGCAGTCAGTAGTGTGGCTTTCACCGAGGCACCAGAGGCAGATGTCGTGCGGGTCCGTGATGGACATTTTCGAACCGCAGTCCCGACACTTTTTAAAGCCCGACTTCGGGGTAGAAGAAGACGAAGACATTGCTGTCGAAGAAGAAGAATCGAGCGCGTCGAGATTCCGAAGCAAACACGTTTGCGGAAAAAATGGAACTGAGGATACGGACGCTGTGCGTCCTATATATAACATCTGGGGACGTCGACCCTTGACGGAGGCCCTCGATGGACAACGTATCAACGTCATTGAAGCAGGACGCCAAAAACATTTCCGAAGCAGCACAGCTGTGGTCATTACCTTTCATAGATGTGGAATACGTCGGAGGACACAATCCCCTCGAAGCTCTGTTCACGTCTGCACCACTCCTAACACAAATGGTGTCTTATCTCACCCATGCTCCTTTATGAACTGTACCATGTCCTCCACAGTGATTCTGCCAAGGCGGGGACCTTACGACACTTGCATATGTACAAAAGTACTGTATGGCACAAAGTATGCTTATAATAAGTTATGCAAATGACCCAAGGCAAAGTGAAAGTACTCTTTGTACATATGTCTGCAATCCACATACAAATATCACAGTACTCCCATTGATAGCAGCACTGCGTTGCTGGTTTGTTAGCAAAAGGCTTCGCTACACCCACTGCAAAGCAATCGACCCATCCATGGAAACATGTCACCACTTACCTTTTCTGTCCACACGTACATATCTATTCAGTAATAACCCAATCAAGGCAACTTTGTTACCTACTTCCAACCAGTGCCCACCCTGTTATGTCAAAGGGCCCCACCCATGCACACAAGCTACTATGGGTTTTGCAGGCACAATACAACATAGCACTTCCACTGAAAATATCCTCATAGTGTCTCCAATGCACTCCCTAGCCCTAATGGAGTCTGCCTGCACTCACCAAAAGATTATAGTACCTATACAAGTACCCACCGATACAGTATATGTGAGTAACTGCATACAAATTGCTTCCATGTGCTAATGTCTGACTGTCCTCCCTAAAACAATGCAGTGCGCAAGCCCTACGCTCTTGGATACATAGGCGGAGGCCTATGGCTTCCGCCCATGCACCCAATAGCCTACTCCTTAAACACACCCACTAAAATGCAATATAGACATGCATGCTACCATGCGGCCACGTACCTTTCCTGACTACCAGTACATATGGGTACACTAACGAAGTCACAATGCTACATTCTCCAACCTGCTTCCAACCAGTGGCCATACTGTTACATGCAATTGACCTAGCCATGCACAGTCTAGTACACCTTTATAGGCACAACACACTATCATACATCAACTGCAAATACCTTCATATTACCTCCAATTCACTCCCCATCCCCAATGCACTCTACCTGGACTCAATGCACTCTTTCTACGTATGTGTGCAATTCACACACCATTATCACAGTCCTCCCATATAGCGTTTCAGGTATTGTGCCAAACACCTATGCTACTCTTTGTACATATGTGTGCAATCCACATACCAATATCACAATACTCCCATACATTGCAAAGAAATCGGAGCACACAGGCACATAGCGCTTCAGTACCCCATAGCTATCAAGCAGATGGCGAAATTGACAATGGACATGGAAGGAGGAACTGGTGAAGACAACTGACTAGTGATGTTTACTTTGTGGTTGCCCCGCTAGATGATACACACTTACTGGACATCATTTCCCATCCTCATGATATTATTTTGGTGCAAAATACCAAATAATTGCTTCATGTGTGTCCCCTCCACCCCCGCAAAATAAAAAGGTTTTCTTTGCAGTAATTACAGGAAATGCTACTCCTTGGTGGAATGATCGAAGCAGCTAAACAGATTAGCCATCACAGGTAGGAAGACACAGGAGCAGGTACCCCACAAACCTACACAGCTACCCTGACAATGCCCTTTGGACCCAACCCCATGACCCTAATGACTACCTTGAATGGTACATAAACACAACTCTAGGATGGCCCCATAGCTATTTGCAATGCACTCCTTGGGATTATATCATGTATGGTGTGCAGGGCAAATATGGAAACCCAGAAGTGTTTATGAATGGTCAGAAGAAGAAGAGGAAAGCTGTGAAAGAGAAGGTCGAGACATATTCATCCATAAAGGGATGAAAAGGGGGAATGTAGGACAGTATAAAAATATGGGCACATTTGGTCGGCATCCCAAACCTGCCAGAAACATACAAACTGCAGAAGTCAATGTGTGAAAAACACATTCCAATGAAGTAAGCAGCCATATTTTAACAAAAGGCTACATGCTTAGGCGAGCAGAGCATCAGAATTAATGCTCGAATTAGGCCACAATACATACACACATTATATATTACAAATAAAACCCAATTGTGAGCGCTGTAGCTAGGCCAGCATCATGTTGCTTTAGTGTCATGGTGCCATCAGGAGCAGACAAACTTATACAGGGAGGAAGCCTGGTATACAATTGAGTAAGAAAGGTTAGCAATGTATACTTTGTCTATGTCCGGGAGGGGATATATATATATATATATATATCTAGATCAACTAGATCAACTAGATCCAGAAGAGAGGTTGGAACATTACTGAGCCCCTGCATTCAGTTGCAGGACGGAGAATCCGCCATTGAAACACCTAAGGCTGGTTAACATCTCGTTTAAACATTCCATGCAAACGTTCCCCTGTGAAGTAGTAGTGATAAGAGAAGACAAATGCGGGCATTCATCACCGAGCTTTGTGCGACGCACGTGCAGACATTCATCGCTCAGCTTCGTGCGACGCCCCCGTGGAGACCAGGTGATCGTGATATTTAGTTAGCAAAATCTATATAAAAGGTTTAACACAGGAGCACAATTATTTTACTCGTAGGCTCAAACAACGTAGAAAACCATTCTTTCATTTCCCAGTAGAATGCAGCAGTCATAACATTCACTGAAAAGACACATTCCAAATTTTGCAACATTGCTTGGTCAAGGCCTGATATCTCGCAGGAACTGGTAGAGCGAAAATGAAGCAAAACAGCTCTTTCCCAGGATTTCAGCTATCAGTAGTGAGTCATACAAATGCAACTTAAAAAGAGTTACAAAACCCAAGGAGCGAAGACAAGATATTTTACACTGATTAGTCAAAAGATGACGCAGGCTTTCCGAGTTCTCACAAGTTGCATCCCAACAAATTATAATAAAGCCACAATTTTAGGCAGAGCAACCAAAATGCAACTCGTGAGATGACAAGAGGGAATGGCACAATGCAAAGCAATACGATCACAGAGCCAGTACAGACAGAGCGCCACATTTCCCACTACAGGAAAAATTACAATTATAAAGTCCCAGATTCAATATCAATTAAACAGTTTAAAATAGAAGAACAAGTTACATACCAACTGTAACGTTCTTTCGATTGGATGTGCCTCCCACGTATTCCTCATCTTAGATATGTATCGTCAGCATTGCTGCTTCGGAAAAAAAATAAATTCCACACCAGGGGGCGCTGGGCTCGAAGTCGTGGCATCAACATCCCTCAAGGGTTGCCATAGAGTGTTGATGTTATCCATAGTATAAATGGCTCGAGCCGCGCCCGTTAGCTTCAGTTCTGTTTTTTCGATATTTTTAACTGATGAGTTGACCAGGCGTCCCCGTAAGCTCTCAAGGAACATGGAGTGTAACAAACGTAAACTGTAAGGCGGGGTAGGATGGGGAGGGGGGGTTGGATGAGGAATACGTGGAAGGAACATCCAATCAAAAGAACGTTACAGTTGGTAAGTAACTTGTTGTTCGAATGGATTGTGTCCTCCCACGTATTCCTCATCTTAGATAGACTCCCAAAGCAGTGAACATTCGGAGGAGGGAGTACTAGTTAATTTTACTCATGGGCTGTATGTAGAGCAGCCTTAGCAAAAAGACCCCCCTGCGATGAGGTGGAATCTAAGTGTTTTACAAAAGTGTGCATTGATGACCAGGTGGCCCCTACACAAATATCTTGCACCGGGACACCCCTCTGAAGTGCCGTTGAAGTCGCCATGCCCCTGGTAGAATGAGCTCTTAGCCCCTCTGGAGGTTCTACACTGTCCAATTTCTAGAATTATCCATCTGCCTACGGTCAGTTTCGTTGCTGTCAGGCCCAATTTGTGGCCGGTGTATCCAATGGAAAGTTGATCACTTTTCCGTAATTTTGCCAGTCTAGAAATGTAATAACAGAGCCCTTTTTGGGTCCAGCCTGTGAAGTCTTTCTTCCTCCTTAATTGCATGAGGGGGGCAGATAGAAAGATGGCAAAGTGATCTTCTGAGACAAGTGAAAGTCGAAGACTATTTTTGGTAGAAATGAAGGTTTGACCAAGTGCAACTTTGTCTTTATGAAAAATGGTGTGAGGAGTCTTACAAGAGGGGGCCGGTAACTCTCACACCCTGCGGTATGATGCAATAGCCATTAGTAGGATGGTCTCCAGTGAGAAGCCTTAGCGGACAAGAATACAAAGGCTTGAAAGCAATGCATGCAAGATATTTTAGTACTAAATTTAGATCCCAACCAGGGACTTCAAAAGGGACTGGAGGGAACACGTTAGTGAGGCCTTTTAAGAATTGAACAACGAGTGGCATTTTGAAGTATGATACCTCTTCTGAGGAGCGCTTAAAAATAGAAAGCGCAGTATAGTATCCTTTTATTGTACCAACCTGAAGGCCTCGATTGGCCAAATGCAGCAGGAAAGAAAGTGCCATAGGTGTACCACATAGAAATGGATCCGCATTCATATCCTTGCACCAGTTACTGAACTTGTTCCAATTACACCTGTACAACTATTTTGTTGCTGGCCTTCTGGCTGAAAGCAAAATCTCCATTACATCGTCCGGTAGGTCCCAATCCTTAGATCTGAGCCTCTCAGAAACCATGCCTGAAGGCCGAGTGTCTTGACCTCTGGATGGAGAACCCGACCTTCCTCTTCCGATAGAAGATCCTCTTAGTGGAAGAAGTATTGGAGGGCAGATGGACATGTCCAGAATGTCCGGGTACCATGTCCTGCTGGCCCAATCCGGGGAAATTAGGATCATGGTTTTCCTGAACTTTCTCAACCTCTTGATTACGTGAGGAATCACATGGATTGGAGTTAACGCGTGTAGGAGTGGAAATTCCCAGTCCACTACAAACGCGTCCCCTAGAGCTTCTCTTGGGCGAAATTCCCTTGAGCAGTACAGTTCGCACTTCCTGTTGACACTGGTCGCGAACATATCCACTTGTTAGGTTCCCCAAAGGGCAAAGATCTCTTGAAGGACTTCCTGAGCTAGTTCCCACTCGTGGGATACTGTACACTGTCTGCTCAGAGCATCCGCCGCCGTGTTCTGCTCTCCGGTTAGGTGAACTGCTGATAGAGAGATTCCTTCTTGTATTGCCCAGAAACGGAGCTGCATTGCCTACCTGCACAGTGTTAGTGGCCCTAAGCCTCCTCTCTTGTTGAGGCAGTACATGGCCATTGTGTTGTCCATCATCATCAGGACATTCTTTCCCCGTACAGAGGGCAGAAAGGCCTTCAGCGCTAGTCTGATTGTCCTCAGCTTCAAAAGGTTGATGTGTAGTTTGGACTCTGATGGAGACCAACGACAGCTGATTGACAGGTCCCTGGTGTGAGCTCCCCACCCTGTGAGTGAGGCGTCCATCACCATTATCTCCGGCCATGGTTGCCAAAAAGATTCTCCCTTGAGAATATTGTCCTTGCAAGCCCACCATAGCAGATCTTGAGCCACTCTGGCCGGAACTTGCAAAAGATCTGACATTTCCCCCAAAAATTGGGTCCATGGAATCCTGAGGACCCATTGAAGGGATCTCATTCCCAATTTGGGCCCGCTGGCACCAGGAAAATGCAGGATGCCATGAGGCAGACTAACCTCAGAAAATCGAAGGCCGGCAGATGCTGGGCATTCTGGAACTTTGTTACCATCTGTAGAACGTGATCTCTCACCTTGGGAGGCAAGGCTTTGCCAGAGGAAGTATCCAGGACTGCTCCGATGAATTGGAGTCTTTGGAATGGTATCATATTTGACTTTTTGTAATTGAGGTAGAAGCCCAGTCTGTGTAAGAAGTGGCAGGTCATGCTCAGATGTTCCTGGGCCTGTTGAGGTGAACGTGCCCCGACTAACCAATCGTCCAGATAAGGGTAAGGGTAGACAAAAATCCCCCTCCCCTGAGACTCGCCGCCACTAACACAATCAGCTTGGTGAAAACCCTTGTGGCGGAGGTCAACCCGAATGGCAGAACTCGAAACGGATAGTGAGAACTGCCAATCGTGAACCTCAGGTACTTTCTGTGCTTGGGATGAATCGGCACATGAAAGTAAGCATCCTGAAGGTCCAATGATACCAACCAGTCCTGGAACCTGAAGGATCTGAGAAAGGGTTACCATCTTGAACTTGTCCTTCCTGAGGAACTTGTTGAAGTTTCTTAAATCCAAGATGGGTCTCAATACTCCATGCTCCTTTGGGATGAGGCAGTATGGGGAATACCAACCCTTGTTCCTCTCTGCTACAGGTACCTGTTCTATTGCACCTTTCTTGAGCAGGGTTAATATTTCCTGCAACAGGAGCGGATCTGTAATTTTGGCAGAGTTTTATCCCGGTGGATGGTCTTGAGGCCTTTTTAGAAAAGGAAGGCAGTAACCTTGAGCCACTGTTTCCAGTACCCAAGCATCTGACGTAATGCCCCGCCATTCGTTCAGATGCTGAGAGATCCTGCCTCCTTGTGGGTCAAGGCCTCTGAGTGGCTTTGCAGCAGCAGCTGAGGGGAAATATGCTGCTACTGGGGCTGATCTAGCACCCTTTCATTATCCACCCTACAGAAATGTTCTTTGTCCTCTTTGACTGGCCTGTCCTTTTCCTCTTCCAAATGTGGAATAAAAACAAAAAGGACGGCCCCTCCAGGAAGATGAGCCCGAATAGGAGTGTTGCTGAGGTTGTCGTATGGAGGTGACAAGTGACTTAGCCACCACCTTGGATGTCTGCAGCTTCTCCAAACTTCCATCTGCCTTGCTGCCGAACAACCTCAAGCCGTCAAATGGCATATTGAGAAGTCTGGCTTGCACATCCGGTGCAAATCCAGACTTTATCCATGCAAACCCGCGTAGCACTGTGCTAGATGCCATGGACCTACTAATGCGGTCAGCAGTGTCCAGTCCTGATTGAAGGCATTCCCCATAGCCTAATTTCCATCTTTCACAATTGCAAGGAAGCAGTCTCGCTCCTCGCCCTCAGGAATGTGTTCAGCCGCTGCAGTAATACAATCCCACAGGGTGTATGTGAATCTTACAAGAGCGCAAGTCACATTTGTTGACTTTAAAGCCATGCTGCTCGAAGAACAAATCTTGCGAGATCAGGCATCAGTTTTCTCATCGTCCCTATCTGGGGGAATAGAAGGCTATGCCGATTTTCTAGTGGATGTGGCTGCCTGCCCTACTAAGCTCTCAGGTGTAGGATGCTTAGTTAAGTATTCAGGGTCAGAAGGGCCTGTATTTCCTAGCGAAATGTTTGTTTCCTGCTGGTCTAGAGTCTGGGGTTTCCCATGCGGCCATAACCTTCCTCTAAAGTGTTGTGTGAAAAGGAAGAACAGGATCCTTTTGAGGACCTTGACTGAGAATGTCAGTCATGTCATCATGTTCATAAATGGGTGAATTTCTGTTCCACCCCATGAATTCCAACACCCTATTCATAGGATTTCTGTATTGAGAGTCTGCATGATCAGCAGGGTCAGGCTTGTTGAATTCTAATTCAGGAGACGTGTCCAAACCACTAGCTGTTTGTAGATATTCATAGAGGTCAGACATCTTGGACTGAGGGTCAATTAGTTTTCAGGAACATCCTTTGCACCACATTTTAACCCAAAAGGGGAAATCTCCTCTTCAGAGTATTGTTCTTCGTAAATAGAAGCCATAGACTTGAGTCTTTTCTTGGCACAGGGTGAAGTATTTGTGAAGGCATTAACCTTGGTTTTGCCAAAGGCATCGATGTTGGTGCCGGAATTAATGTTGGCGTCGATATTGTTGACACTGTCTTCTATAAAGTCGCACCTCTCCCAGATGAACCTAGCTGACCCATGGGCCTCAAGAAGTTACAAGTTCAGCGCTGACCAATCCTGAAGCAACTCCATTATATGATGTGTAACGCCTGGTCTTCTCCCAATGAGCAGCACTTCTTGTATCCCCTATATCCCACGTCATCGATGACGTGTTTTTGTAATGTGTATTTTCTGTTTTTTTGGGCAGAGCGCTCTCGGAGTAGCAGAGTTCTCTGCGTTTCCCATTTAACTTTATATAAAGACATCTCTTTTACTTACTCGCAATTGGTCCTGATCTCATTCCCTACTGGAGTGTGTCCATTGGTGTCTTATTTGGTTATTTTACTG
The DNA here is from genome assembly GCF_040938575.1 of Ambystoma mexicanum. Lineage (NCBI taxonomy): Eukaryota > Metazoa > Chordata > Amphibia > Caudata > Ambystomatidae > Ambystoma > Ambystoma mexicanum. The sequence continues at coordinate 987,388,396 of NC_090936.1, forward strand.
TAAGAGTGGGGAATGCCAGCTTTCAGAGGCTTCGATGTAAGCGCCGTCGAGGAAGGTGTCGATGCCATCTGACACACCGGTGTCGAGTACGTCTGACAGATGCATCGAGGAGACCTTCGACACAGACTTCGAAGACCGTCACCTGACGTTTATGCACCGACAGGTCTGTCTTGCTCTTCTTACGTGGCGTCAGAGGTTTCTCTCAATGACACCCTCAACTATTTTTCACCGATTGAGAGCGTCTAGTCTCGGACCTTCCCCTCATGTTTAGAATGAGCTGGGGGCATGGTCTTCACGCGATTTCTTGGAGGGGTTTTGGGCACGTTGTCGAAGATTTGCATAATCGAGGCTCTAAAAGCCTCCCACTTTCTAGGGGAATCATGTTTTGAAGGACAGGTGATAACCCCTGTATTGTAAGACAAAGAAGAAGAAGATAAGGGAGATCAGTGACGCCTCTTCCTCGCCTTCTTAGAAGAAAAAGATTTTGACAGACTCCTCGATCTAGATTTACATCAGGATTTTACCCTAGACTCAGCAGAGTCTTCGTTTTTCTTTCACTTCCAACATATTTTCTCTGGATATGCTCGGTTTCTTAAAGTAGTTCTTTGGCTGTACCATGTGGAAGATGGTATTTAAATTGGCTAATTGTGCTAAATCAGGACTTTTGGCATAGTACAGTTTATGAACCAGATTGAATGGTGCGTTGATATTTTGATATGGTGGCAGGCGCTTTTGCAAATAGGTCCAGAAATGCAGGCTAATGAATGTCATTGTAGTCCTGTGTATTTGCACACTGGACAGGAGTCCATATTTTGTAGTAGTTTCATTTTGAATTTGCCTTTCACATACTGATTGAGGAACTGGCTTAAAGACTTGAAATATTTTTTGGCTATGTAACACATTGATGTGCACAGCATTCGTCGACTCGCAGGTCCGGATCCAAGCACCAGAGGCAAACTCGATGGGGGTCAGTAATAGACATTTTCTTCCCACATTTCTGGCACTTTTTAAAGCCAGTTTTAGGGGTAGAATGATTTGATGAGGAAGACATCTCGAAAGACTGAAGCGCCGTTTTCGTACACACGAAGCGAAAGCTTTCGGAATAAACAGAACTGAAGCCAACGGGCGTGGCTCGAGCCATTTATACTATGGATGACATCGACACCCTACAGCAACCCTCAAGGGACGGTGACGCCACGACTTGGAGCACAGCACCCCCTGGTGTGGAATGTTTTTTTTCCAAAGCAGCAAAGCCTACGATACAAATATCTAAGATGAGGAATACGTGGGAGGACACAATCCATTCGAAATCACAGTTAATGCAGCTGTTCATATTTTCACATCAAGCAAATGCAAGAGTAATATGGACTTGTTAAGAAAAATCATAACTCACATGAGTACCTCTGCCCCACACTAGAATTACTTGCGATCCTGCAACTAATATAATGGAAACTCATTACCAGCAGATAATATTGCATGCAGCCTCTATTATAATAATGTACAAACATGTCTACATATACATGGCAGCACTGTTGCCAAAAGTAAATGCTTCTGAACAGCAGAGTCTCAAAACATAAGGTCACACACAGGGTAGATTAAATCATGCACATGAAGTAGTCTTCTCATTGAGCGAGTTTGCAAAGTACATGGATAGATACAGTTCACCAGATGAGAGCAGAGTGTTGGTGCCAACAGCGTACAGTTCCTGAGGAAGGAAAACCAACTGTTATATTTTGTCATATGTAACCAAGCTGTTTGGTATAAATTGTTAATTTCACTTCCACTCACCCTGGAACAGCCAATGAGAAAGAAGGATTTACTGACACAGGTGGCTACTGCTTCTGTTCAATTGGAATGTGTGAGAAGTCCAGTGACATCACTATACAATGAGCTAACTAGCCGGCCACATGTTTAGAATACGCCAATGAAATACAAATCATGTATAGTGCAATGCTTACTAGCCAATCATAATAGAGAGAAGCATTGCAAATCTATAGCTTTTGAGAATATGATTTAAGTATGTACTCACTCCATTAGTATTTGAATGTCTCTTAGATAATACCCTGCCTGGCAGTCTATTGCAAGATATTTTGTGTTCCTGTACCTGGTGCATCTCATTTTTTGGCTCGTCTTGGATTATTTTATTGGCATCAGAAGGGACTTGCTATACACTGCCTTCGGTGTCCCTCGAAACACCTGAAACAGCATAGGTTAAATCTTCATGAAATGTGAGCACCACCCCTGCTAATTCTCCTGGAGCCGAGGCATGTCAAATATGGTGCAAGTCTTATGGTTCAATTTATGTCGATCTTGCTGTTGCAAATTCAGTGTCCTGTAATCCCACACTGTCAGGATGCATGTTCATTAGTCACACCTAGTCTGAGCCTTCAACTCCCTTAAATGCCAGGATACAAACTCTTACATAACCTTTATAAACATTATTCACTATAAGCATTTTAATACATGGATTGTCCACCACAGACAAGCCCTCATGATTTGCCCCAATACCGTTCTTCTGGCCTGCCCACCAACAAAAGGTTTTCAATTGCACAGAATTAATGACCCTGCAAGAGGTCGAGGAAACCAATTTGCAAAAACCTTCCCACAGCCTACCCTAAAACAAATTAGAAAAGTCACAACTAGAAAATGTTAAACTTATTGTGCACAGATGGGCGCTACAAGTGTCAAAAGGAGGAAAAAACATCCATCAGCAGTAAGCGCAACAAACCACAAGTGTGACCTCTCTTACATCAGTAATGAATGTAGCAAACATAAGCTGACAACCCACAAGGACACCAATTTCACAAAACTTGACCAAGATCAATATTTGAACATGACAGATATTATTACCAGTATGGACACCCAGAGAGAGCAGCGCTCCCAGGACCACATGCACATTTGGCAAAAACTACGAACATCCATGGTGAGGCCAAAGCACCACCACATCTAAAACCCAAATCAGGCCTGGCACCAAACCATGCTGTGTAGAACAAAAATGTGTTCCACCTACAAGATTAGGGTTGGGAATTAGTGTGTCTTTTAACGCCACCCACTTCGACTTACTTGGAAAACCTTCCATTTTGAGGGCCGCTTTTCCCCCCCTTGGGCGTTTATATTGTTAACTGTTTATAGTCCAGCTACAATTGTAGGTCCAGATGGAAAAGCCAACGGAATCGAAAATGCCTCTTCGTCGGTTCTATTTGGAAATCCCGAAAGACCCACCTTTTGATTGAAGTAGATTGTGTCAAGTCTTTAAATGTCGGAGTCGACGAAGTTAAACAGCATTTGTTTGAACCTCCCACATAATCTGCTCTTTAGTCAGGAAGGATGAAACTTTAATCACAGCGTTTCTGGGTCTGGTACCTGGTAGTTGTGCAAGTCTTTTGGCTCGGTGAGCACCTTCAATGCAAGTTACTTGCTAAATCGAGAGGCCAAATGTTGGCCTGAGTAGAGACTGGACACAAGGAGTATGTCATTTCCTTTCCTTTGTTTCATTCATATTTCTTATTTATAGGTTGTGTTTTTCGCGAACGATTGCCAAGGTTCTTACACTTCAGTTTGAGATCATATGGAATGCTTTGCAGAGTTACAATCCTGGAGATTGAGTCCTCCTGCTTGATATGGAGCTCTTGCAAGACGCCCGCTGAGAATGCATGCCTGCTATTTTATCCGTGAGCGGTTTAAATTGTGCCTGGAAAGTCTCTGAATTTGTCTTGGAATGCTTCTAGCCATTGTTGGAAATCCTCTATTGTGGTCTCAGAGGCCGTTGATGTTGCCCCCAACACCCGGAATGTCTGACTCACAGCTCTGTGGTTTAACCAGCACCTACTCAAGACCCCCTCAAGGGGCCCTTGTGCGCGAGGCCCTCATCCACCCATTTTTAAGCAAGTATGGCCGTTCATTGCTTAAGGGGATTAAGTATGCATATAACCCGGCTACAAAGCTTAGGGAAGGTGCCAGATATCGTGCCGGCCGACAAGGACCAGTCCTCATGGAGAGCACCTCTAAGTGATGCTAGCATGGCTTTATTCCAGATTAGTTGATGTGTGGCCCAAATGTAGCCAGTGTCCCTATTCAAAATGGGGTGCAGCAGTAACAGAGCACTCTAGCTGCCTCCCCCCATACCTTTCGGGTGAAGACTGGCATGCTCTCAGCCCCTCCCCCACCTCAGCATTCCAGCAAAGGCCTCATCTCACTACTCGCCCTGTTTTAGCACTGGGACATTCTTATTTTACCAGAGTTTGGTGCATTCTATCCAAGCTTCCGCAATCATTCAGTGCAGGTCGCTTTGCTTCTCTGCTCTTCCTCTCGGCCCTGTGCCGCACCAGGCCCAGCTGCCTTGGCATGGGGACAGAGGCATAATCGGAGTTCCCACTCCGCCTCCCACCTTGGTACTGGATGTCACTAGGAGTGCATGGGGAGGCCGCTATCAGAAGTGTCTTAGCGTGTTTTCATGAGGGGGGGTGTAGGTGCTGATTTAGCAGAGATCACTGTGCAGGCATCTTTTTTGGACTGCTGGGCATAGATCCCCTCCGGACCCACCCCCGCCCCCTCGACCACCCCCCCACTTCCAAGTAAATTTCGATGGGGAAGATTTAAAATCTTGCGAATTCTGGTAAGGACTTCTGTCACCTTGATGGAGATGGTTAGGGAAAACCCTCATGATCATAGATCAACATTGTCGGGTGTACGATATAAGTTCTCCCTTTGCTGTAGCAAGCAAGATTGAATTGTCACTCTTCTGGATCCAACTTTCAATGGCAAAAGATTGCCAAGCAAGTCAATAGAACAAAAAAAAAAAATAGGATGAATAAAATGTCTGGACACGGGCTAGTATTGCTAGTTTTAGTCTATTGTGAGAACACACAAGACTAACACTATAGAAATATCGTTCCTTGAACATTATTACCTAGTTACTATTGAGTATTTGCCTTTGGGACAGCTCCGAAGTTGGATATAGTAAGGCATAAACAAATTCCATTTCACAATATTAACAATTGGGCTTTCGTGCCTGTAAAATAGTAACTTGCAACATTCTTATGAAGTAGGTGCAGGGGGGCATTTTGTAGATTACTCATTATGATTGTAGTAGCTGGAGTAAAGAAGGTCACTTACCATCAATTTTATTAGCGACAACAATACAGGGAATTTCTGGCCTGAACTCTCTAAGCTCCTTGTACCATGTGTTCAGGTTCTTGTACGTGACCTTCCGTTGAACATCAAATACCTGGAAAGGAAAAAAATATTGTAAAGGCTAATATGGATAATGGTCTCTCGGAGAACAGAAAAAAGGACATTAGGTGTGGTAGGATCACCATCATAAGTGCCATCTCACACGATAGATCACCTCGCATTAAAGGGTAGTGGCACCCTCTCGTTCATTGCATGGTAGGCACTCATACCCTATAGTCTCTTTCCAGACCAGAGTAAAGACCTTCACCTAAATAACTGGCCTCTTCTACGACCAAATAGATATCACCCATTAAATAGCAGAGCGTGTAGCACTTTCATCTTATTAACCAATCTCTCTTGCCATCACAAAGCGTGGAGCTCCATCATCTGACTCATTGGTTAATCCACCCTGGACATGGAACACTCAAATGACAAATTCACCCTGAAATCGATGGAGCACCATCACCACTGAGCTTCATTTATAGGAAACAGGAGGCAAGGAGAACAAGGCAGAAGACAGAAGGGGGAGCCATCAGCTAGAGAGAGATGTAGCTCTTAAGGTAAGGGTACAGCAAAATGATTTTGGAATCTCAAGCTCAGTGACCCTTAAGAGAGGGCACTACAATTGTGACAAGGTGGACACAAATCAGTACAGTGAGAAAACACACTTATGCTAGATTTGAGTAACTGCAGTACATCATAGAAGTGAAGGCAATTGCTGGGGACAAATGGGTGTGAATTTTACTCACCAATATTGGAAGTTAAACATACCAGCTTGGGCACGGCTGTATGCTTCTCTCCAGACAGACCAGCTACTTACAAATGCCATCACCGACCATTATCAACTGAAACCACTGAAAATGGCAGAAGAATTCAGGGTAAAGGGAACAATGTAAATGTACATTGTAAGAATTAGAAGATTTAATGGTTATGCAGTCTCCATGGCCACTGCCTAATGGTTTTCACGGGCCAGTTTATCTGAGCCAAGCAAGACAACTTCATTCAAAAGCACATTGCAATTTGATATGTAGTAGCCTTTCAAACCAAACTGTTACATTGAGCATGGTTGGGGTTATATAACTATGGATAGAAAATTAGCACCACAATCCTTCTTGCTACACAACCACAGACTCAACTCAGTCTCCATCTTCATCTCTGCTCTAACACTACAATATGCCTCCTGTATATCTGACACCAGACAAGGAAGCAAATTCCTAAAATGCAGCATTTTTTTTTTAATGTTAATGTTAAAGGACATTTAAAGGACATTTGTACCGCGCACTATCACCACCAGAGTGGTCCCCTGGCACTCTTAAACAAGCACATGGGAGGGGGCAGTTGGAGTAGGAGCATTAACTAGCAGAAACAAAAGGAACAATCGCCACTGAAAACCAAATGCCCTCCATACAACCAATAAAGATTCTCCCTAAAGGGGAATAACCCAGGAGCCAAGAACTAAAGAAGGTGCAGATCAAGAAAAAAATAGATGTGCAAAGAATGACGCTTATTTTCAGAGACATACACCAGGAAAGGAAGGCAGCTGCAGCAGCAAAAATTCTCCCTCAAGGGAAAAGATAATACAGCCAAGATAATGTCAACTGTACAACCATGCATCCAAACACCTCAGAGCAAAAGTGGTGCAAACAAAACAATAAATTACAAGGCATCTAACACGAACATTAAAAGAATAGCAGAGAATTGTTAATTCAGGTAAAGCTAGGCTAAAGCTACAGGGTGTTTGTGTTCAGATCAGAGGCAGAAAACAGAATCAATAAGTAGGCCTTGCGGTCCTTTTCGGACATCAAATTGTATACTTTTGTTTAGGAAAAATCAGACATGAAAGGAAGAGCAAAACATACATATAAAGTCAGTCATTTCTGATGTCAGAACTACACAATGAAAAAGCATTTCCAAAAGGCTACCAAAGACTGGTTGTTAAATAAAAACATATCATATAGCCAGCCATATGTTCAATGAGCAAGAATGAATGCAGCGCACACATAAAATGGTCAATTGCCGGATAGGACACTTACTGTTCTGAGGCAGGGTATGATCAGCACCAGACAAACCACTTTCTAGAAACCAAAGGCCTCTCCTAGTGTACTTAACTCTGGGAATCAGTAGGGCGATTTTCCTTCAGGAAACTAACAATTGGCAGGATATCCTCTGCTTATGTCTAGGCAAAAGGTCACTGGGTTTTGTAACTTTCAAACTGGGAATCCCAGCTAGGACGTTTCAGGTTTTCGTTGGTCTTGAGGGATTCACTTCTTTCTTGGCTCTTTGGTATGTAGATTCAGGGCCTCTAGACCTCAGCCTCAACTAGTGGGGCGCTCCCTCGCCATGGAGTCTGGATCCTACGTGCTTTGGCACGTTAGGCCTTGGTAATCACAGATGTTTTGCAGGGTGATGGCGAGGTAAGCCCCAGAGCCAGGGACATCATTTAGGGGTAGCAAGTGCTACCCCCGACTATTGGCTTGCTACCCCTGACCAATCGGCTGCTACCTCTATGCAATCCTCCAATCAGGACGCTGCAAGGGGGCGTGGCCAATTTGAAATCACTTGCATGTTTGCACCGTTCGGCTGGCTCCGGGCTCCCTCCTTTTTCTTTGCAGTCAGCCAGGCAGGCAGGCAGGAGGAGCACAACGTGTTTGTGAGTGAGCCGAGCACTAGTGGAGAGGAGGCGGCTGATCATCTCCACGTTACGAACGATTCCTGGTGAGGTATAGATTAGGGATTATACTTCGCAAAGCGAATTGCTGGCTGGCGGCTGTAACAACCACAGAATGGAAACAGACAGTCGCGCTATGTTATCTTCTACCCTGCTCCCCCTACCCACCTCCAGCCTACTTCTGCAGGAGTCTGTCCCGATACATTCTGGTGCACCATCACCGCCTTGTGGCCAATGCTGGATTCATAGACTTCATTGATTCACAGTGCAGTACCCTTTCTCAGCTCTCATGCTGGACTTCCTTTGCATCTTCTACTCATGGTGGCCCGGAATCATGCTGTTCCCATCTTCATCTTGTATCCTGGCTTGCAACATTATGTTTTACTACTGACTTCTGCAATTGTATTCGCTCTCCCCTCTTCCTTCTCCACTCTTTGACTGCCTACTCTTGTTCTCTCCTCCTCGCTCCCCCCCACATATCCTTCCCTTACTTTCTTCTTTGCACTTAATCAGAATTGTCCCTGGGCCTGGTATGATAGCAACGTTGTCTGTCTCCTCCCCATCACCTTACTTGCCACCCCCCCCACTTCCTTCAGCACCATCTGAAATGTTGTCAGGCCTAGTACGATAGTTGCTCGTTTTGTTCCTCCCCTCCCTTTCTGCACCACTCTCCCTCACCTTTTGTTTCTCTCTGGCTCTACCAGAAAGGTCGTCCGGCCTAGTACGGTAGTCGCCTGTCTGTTTCCTTCCCACTCTCCCCCTCCCTTCCTTATCTATGTCTCAGCTCTTGCACCATCTGAAATATCATCAGGCCGAGTACGATAGTTAATTTCACATCCTTACTGTTCATGGCCTGTAAGAATGTCAATGTATTTTCCCTTGTTCCCTCCCTTGCCTTGAAGTGCTTTAAAACACATTGTGTATAGGTGCTAAATAAATAAACTATCATATCAGAAGGGTATTTATTTAACGCAAACCTAGTTTCTTGAAGCAACATGTTAAAGTAATGAAGTAATGCCACACAGTGCTGCAAACGTAAAGTATATACAATTCTATTCCGGTCTCGGGGAGGGGAGGGGGATGTGGGTGTGTGTGTGTGTGTGTCATGAGAACTATCGAGGCACTCCACCCTTTCTGATGAATGTTTGAAACATTATTATGAGTGATGCCTCCTTGTGAAAGCTTTTACCTGACCAAAGCTCGCACAGGCTACTAAAATCGGAACATGCATGCAGTACAATTGGTTCAACGTCGCATTATGGCTGCTCATTAAAAAGATGTGGTGTGAGTGGGTGTTTTGTTTTCAGCATTACCTGATGTGTTCAGGGGAGGAGTTTTAGTTGCGTGGGAGGTGCCTTAACTGTCTACATGAGGGTAAACACATATGCTGCCCCCCCCCCCTACTTGTCCTTGGTTTCTATAAAGGGATCTGCGCTGCATCATGCCTATTCACAAGCCCTTTGTATCGTCAACGTGTGGCTGTGACCCGTATGTGTGAGTGATGCGTGTGTACTCGTTGGGTGATGGATGGTTTGGGCAAGGAAAGGAGACTTCTTGTGATGTGCTTGGTTGGGATATGAATGCACAAAAGGAAAGGAGATGTGTTGTGATGTGCTTGGATGGATGCATGGAATTTATGATGCAAGAAAGAATGCTGTGAGAATATTGTGGTATGAGTATGTTCCGTGTTAAGGTTCTACACTCAGGCAGTTGGAGAGCCTGCCTGGGTGATGGGTGCCACTGGGCACCTATGAGACATCTTAATGTAACTACAATAATGGATCTTACTGGTAACTAACCTGAAGTGCCTGCAGACCTGCTTTACATCAAAAACCATACTAAATCCAAGACTTGGCTTGGCTAAAGAAAAAACAAACTCGTGCCATTATAAGCAAGAAGGAGAATCTATCCCTTTAAAGAAAAACCTCCAATTAACTGCGACGAGGAGGTTAAAGGAGTACACGTCGAACTAAGGTGAGTGAGAGGAAAACCTATGCAAGCAGGGGAGAGCCTTTGTGTAACACCTGACGGAGGTGGAGCGCGAGTGAGCCACGGAGCCCATGGGGTTCAGAGCGACTCTGAACACAAGAAGCAAACGCTGAAAATTGATCCAGCAAAGTCCTAGGAAACGGGAAGCCAATACCCGGTGGCGATGTAACGACGAGAACATTGTGGTGGGCAGACTGCCCGCATAACAATGCCGATACCACAATGCTTAAGAGTCAGCTAACTGTCCGGTTGTCAGAAGGGCTACTGAGACACCAATAGAGAGTGGAAAGAAGGGGATGCTACCGAGAGCGAAACGAGAGAGAAACAGAACGGAAGAGAAGGTCCCAGGCAATTACAGGCCCCAGAGACTTTCCCCTGCAGTCTTGAAAGTAATGGCCAGAATGGGAAGACAATGAGGCCGCTGAGGATTATGTAATCCGAGAGACTTGCCCCAGTATAAATGACAAAACCTTGAAAGAAAAGTTAATGAACTTGAACTTTAATAGTTAGACAGACAGCAACACCCATATCACAACACAGAGGGATCATTAAAAGTTGAGCAACCCTACCCTCGGAAGAGGGGAAGGTACCCCATCATTCAAGAAGCACAGACTGGAACATTTCAGAGATAGAATACTATGAAAGAAAGATAAGATGAGCCCATAAAATGAGACACAAGGGACACCAAACTAGATAGGGGGAAATAATCATTCATACAGAAAATGAAGTACAAATAGAAAGGAGTACTTCACAAGACTACCCAGGGCCCTTTTACCTGAATCAAAGGGTGCAACAAAGGTCAAGAAGGGAAGTATGAAAAGCAATTCCTAAAGAGGGAAAAGCCAAAAACATTGTAAGAGTTAAACGAATCGATACAGAAGGTGGCCAGAGACTGGGCCTCATGAGTGTGCCAGACCGGTAACAAAGGTGCCAGTAAGCGTATCAGCACTGTTGTTACCAGACCAGCACACTCAGTTCTGTGAGCGGCTGCTGTCCCATCTGCCAGGTCAGACCTGGTGGCCGGGACAGCAGCCGCTCAGACTTTGGCAGAAGCACTGGCACTGTTGCACACGGTGCCGGTGCTTCCTTCCTCCCCATTTCTATTGAGTCCTATGGGACTCGAATGGGGAGTTACATTTTCAAGCACATGGCTTCACGGATCGCCAGGACTGTAATACCCCGGTGACTTGATCAGTAAAAGGGAACCCGGAGGTCAATATATAGTAAGAAAGGAAACCGAAAAAAAGGGTTTGAGAAAGAAAAAGGATACTCAAAAGAAGTAAAAAGTAGGAAGGTCAGAAGGAGGAGAAAGTAATGTCCACAAATCCCAGTGCCGCCACCACCACGTGCAGAAAGGCAGGGGTATGGTAAAGCAAGTAGATGAAGTATGAAAAGAAGCAGGAATAGAAGTATTGCCAGGAGTGATCCAGGTCTCAGTAAGACAAAACATTTAAATTAAGTCATACAAAAAGATGAAGAATGGAATGGGACTTATTTGACATATGTACACAAGTGTTTTCAGGCACCACAAGACAGGAGGGGGCAGGGGACATGGGAATCAACAATACAACATCAAGGAACAAAGAAACTGTTATATTGGCCTTGTGACAATCCTACAGTGCAAGTGCAAGACAAGGTGATAAGTGCAAAAGGGGGGGGTAGAAGTGCAGGGGAGGGGAGGGGTGCCCCCATGGGGTGGGCAAGTGCTGGTCAGGCCAAGGCAGCAAGTGCAAGCCGAAAGAACGGGGGGCATGCAGTGGACAGGAGGACTGGGTTGGGAAAAGTCTGGGAAAGGGAGCCTGAGGGCAGGTGCTGGCAAAGGAATGCCGAGAGGGACTGGTGGAGGGTGTGGGGATGGGTTTTCTGGTCCCTGTACAACTCTGAAGGGACCAGGCACTAGTCGCAACGACAGGTGTAGGGTTTATCACCAGAGGTGGAGAGGAAAGGAAGAGGAAAGCCTTGAGAAGTTTCCGGAACTTAAGATCCGGCTCAAGTCTGGGGGGGGTGGGGGGAGAGAGGCTGTTCCAAACGGAGGAGCCAGCCGAGAAGGATCTACTTCCCACTCTCTGCTTGGTGAAACATTTGATCTGCAGAGACTTGGAGCCAGAAGATCGAAGGATTGTGCCTGGGGGGTATTTCGGGAGAGAAAGCTGGATGTAGAGTGGTCCAGGCCCCAGACAGCCTTGTGGATGATACAAAGGGGTTTGAATTTGATTCTTGCAGTCACCAGGAGCCAGTGAAGAGATTTTAGGGCTTGAGAGATGAAGTCTCTGGGCTTCAGGCCAAGGATAAGTCTTGTAGTTCTATTCTGGATTAGTTGAAGCCGGCGAAGGGAAGAAAGAGGAAGGTTGAGGAAGTGGCTATTGCAGTAATCGAGCTTAGAGAGAACCAGTGCTCTGGAGACATTGAACTTCTGGGGTAAGGTGAGAAAAGGTAGAATGCCCCTGAGGAGATGAAGCTGAATATTGAACTTCTTGGCAAGGTCTGTGATGTGTGGAGAGAAGAAGAGAGGAGTCAAAGATTATCGCAAGGTTTTTGAAGGTTATTACACACAGAGCGAGCATTGAGAAGACCAGATTTGAAACAGGGAAAAGAGTCACAAGAAATAGGAGAGAAACAAAGCATTAAGATTAAGGACTGATAAAGACTGAGGAAAGGAATGATGGGAGTCCCTAGATGGAATAGGGCTAGGCATGGTGAGCAGGAGTAGGAAAATTGAATAGATAAGTGGAAAACAATGGCAAGTACTAAGGAGCATGACCAGACAAAGGTCGCCCTTTGAATGGGACGCCAAAGGCAAAGAACGCCCTTGGAGCACTTCCTGAAATAGCGGTGACGTGGTAGACACGTGACCACACTGGTCTGTCAAGGGGGGGTGTGGGGCTAAAGAACCAAGCCGATGGTTATGGCATGCAGGAAGGATTAAACCTCCAGTCCCAGAGGAGCAGGGGCACAGGCAGGTAAAATTTGCCTCTACTTCTTTCCGATTGACGTCATATTGTTAGTCAGGTCCCAATTTCCCCTTCTAGCATGGTCAAGTGATTGTACCTGCCTCTGTAGCATTAGTGACCACGCATAACACTTTTAAAAGGCTTCCCAGATTTATGATGAAGAAGTCTTTAATAGTGTAGTTAATGCTGATTTAAATAGGTTTCCCATCAGATTTGTGGTCTTGAACTGCTGAAGAATGGCCTTTGGGTGGAATGTGGGTATCCTCCATTGTATTTTAACTGGTATTAATGCATTTACAAAATGTAATATCTTCGACTCAAAGATGGTGTCTATTGAAATGCATTCTGGGTGCCCAAGTAAACATTTGACTCCAAGCTCCAGTGAAAGATCATGTTTGAACACTGCATTTTCTGAAACACTGGACACATTTTTTTTCCGTCTTTGTTGATGATGGTTTTGAGTTACTCTGCAAGGAGCCGAGAGCAATTCCTTTCGGCTCCCATGCGAAACGGGTGTTTACAAGTCAGTGGAATTTCACAAAATACACCGGCCAGGTATTTGTGAAATTGTATTGGCAGTCTGGCCTCTCTGGAAAAGTACTTAGTTGGAATTGTGTACATTAGAGTGGAAAATTTCAGACAAGGCTGGTAAAAAACAAGTCACTTTTGCTTCTGTTGGATTGGGAGAAGGTGTACGTATTTTCTCCAGTCCGTTCCCGTTGATGGTCTCTTTGCCAACCTGGCGTTTTGAAAGTTGTCCAATCTAGTTTTGGCACAAGATGAAGGTGTTAACCAATGCTTACGGTGATGTTATTCCTTCTTTTATTCTGTAACATTTATTTGGGTTACTAAACGGCCAAATAAGCGCAAGTTTATAATGTAATTGAGAGAGTAAATGGGTTCTTGTGTTCCAAAAAGCATTAGGGAAACTCATAAGCGCATATATATATATATATATATATATATATATTACATTACTCACCGTAATCGTATTTCTCATGCTTGTATCTGCTTAGATTCACATGCTGTGCATAGGCCGATATCTAGTGGAAGCTGCAGAGTATTAGTTTGTTTTTCGAAACTCGAAAATGGGCGTCGACACAGGACGTGGCAGTAATACTATCCCTAGTGTGACGTCCACTGTACCCATGATCCCTCACGTGTCTAGGACCCTCAGATTGTATTTTTTCTGACATGAGGTAGCATGAGGAGTAGCGCGAGTACAGATAATCCATGCAGATAGAAAGATAAGACTACAAGCATCCATGCGCCTTCTCTCAGAGGGGAGGAAGGGTGGGTTGCATGTGAATCTAAGCAGATACAAGCATCAGAAATACGATTACGGTGAGAAATGTATCCCTTTGAGGCTTGTGGAATCTGCTTAGATCACATGCTGTGCATAGATTAGCGAACAGTGTTAAAAGGAGGTGGGATGTGAGAAGGGTCATGAGCAAATAAATGTCTTAGAACCGCTTGTCCCACTTGAGTATCTGTCTTGGAATGGGTGTCAATGCAGTAGTGCTGAGTAAAAGTGTGAATAGAGCTCCAAGTAGCTGCTTTGCAAATGGTGTCAAGGGGTACATTTGCAATGAAAGCCAGAGTGGCCCCAATGCCTCTTGTAGAGTGGGCTCTTGGCGTGAAAGGCAGAGTTTTTTCAGAAAGGGAGTAACACAGCTGGATACAGTTAATCCACTTATAGATGGCACCTTAAGAGACGTGATCTCCCTCTCTGCCTGTAGCTACGGAGACAAACAGCTGGTCTGTTTTCCTTAGCGGTCTGGTCTTGTTTACATAGTGGAGGACCGCCCTACGCACATCTAGGGTGTGTAGTTTCACCTCAGCCGAGCTTTGTGGGTCTTGGAAGAAAGCCGGAAGCTCGATTGACTGGTTCACGTGGAATTTAGAAATAAACTTAAGTGAGAACCTAGGGTGTGTACGTAAAACCAGTTTATCTTTATGAACTGTAAAGAAAGGATCCTGCACTGACAGAGCCTGAATTTCACTGACCCTTCTTATAGATGTTATTGCTACCAAGAAGGCTGTCTTATAAGTCAGGTGTTTGAGACTGCTTTTATGCATGGGCTCGAATGGGGGGCCCATGAGTTTAGATAGCACCACGTTAAGGTCCCAGCCTAGTGGTGGGTTTGAAATAGGAGGGTGAAGTCTCTTTAATGCCATGAAAGCTTTAACCACTGGTATCTTCCACCACAACACTGTTATGGGAGGTGGTGTATGCTGACAGCGCTGCCAGGTGTACCTTCAGTGAATTAAATACCAGTCCTGCATCCAGCAGGTGGAGCATGTATGTGACAATTGTGGAAGGAGTTCAATCAACCGGGTTGATTTGCTTATTCTGGCACCAGATAACGAATCCTTTCCATTTGTCAAAGTAGCAGTACCTTGTGTTTGGCTTCCTAGATTCTTTTAGGAGGTCCATACATCTCAGTGGTAATTTGAGATGTCCGAACCCTATGATCTCAGGAGCCATGCTGCCAGGATCATTGAGTTGGGTTGAGGATGCACTGTTTGACCTTGGTGCTGGGACAGTAGGTTGTACCAGCCCGGGAGTTGGAGGGGTTCGCACACCGCTAGTCTGCGTAAGTGTGGGAACCACGGTTGTCTCGCCCACATGGGAGCAACTAAGAAGAGTGTCATTGATTCTGTTCATCTTGTTGACCACCTTCCTGATGAGGTGTTGGTGGAAAAGAATACGCAAACATCCCTGACCAGTTCATCCACAGGGCGTTCCCCTGGGAGTCTGGCTGGGGGAACCTGCATGCAAATCCTGGGCACTGTCTGTTTTCGCTTGTGGCAAATAGGTCTATAGTGGGGAAACCCCACTGAGAGAAGATATCTTCTATGATTTCTCTGTGTAGACACCATTCGTGTTCCTCTGGGAGGGGATCCCTGCTCAAAGCATCCGCCAGAGAATTGAGATCCCCTGGAACATGTTGAGATGACAGGAAGATGTTCCGTCTGAGTTCCCATATCCAAATTTTCTGGGCAAGCTTGGACAAATTTGGCGAATGAGTCCCTCCTTGCTTGTTCAGGTAAAACATGGCTGTAGTGCTGTCCGTTCGGATCTGCACTGATAGATTCAACAGGTAGGGCTCGAACGCTTGAAGCGCTCCGAATACTGCCAGAAGCTCTAGCAGGTTGATATGATTCTTGGCTACTGAGTGAGACCAGAGACCCTGAGCCGTGTGGTTGAGATGGTGAGCTCCTCATCCTGTTAGGCATGCATCGGTTGTGACTACCGCCTGTATCTCGGGATTGTAAAAGGGGTTCCCCTTGGACAGATTCTCAAGTTTTGGCGAAACGACCACTAGATCGTCTCACTGACCACTTGCCTGAGACCATTGTTTCGCCAACCATTCCTGCATGGGACGCATGCGCAGGCGCGCATGGGGGACCAGGTAAATACATGACGCCATCATGCCAAGCAAACGCATTGCTTTGCGTACCGTTATCTGGCGACCTGTCTGATATTGCGGAATTTGCAGCAGAATTACATTACACGCAGAAGAAGCAGTAGCATTCAAGAAAGTTTATGAGTTTCTACTTAATGCAATTTTCACACAAAAGAGAATTCAATACTTCAGGAAAGACTGCATTTCTCAAGAGTATTTGAAAATTCGAACTTACTGGAGTTAAATGAACTTAAAAGTCAAAGAAGAATATTCAAGGTTGTAAGGTGTTTTCAAGAGTCATTTTTCTTTAGGATATTAAAGAGACTGGAATGACTAGTGACAATATGCACTAAAACATTACAACGGTTTACAAGATATTCCATAAAGATAATTAACCTCCAAGTCTTAAACAGAGGTATGAGATACCAGAGCCTACCAGAAGGTTGCAGGGCTGCAGTGTCTCCGTTGTTATTTTATCCAAATTCCCCTTTCCCTTTCTTGGGGTTCTCAGCTCAGCTTTTACTTTAGGGTTGAGGTGAACTCCTGGTGAGCGTCTGTGGGGCCAGCATCAGCTCCTGTGGAATTCAGTCAAGCCGGACCCCGACACTCCTTTGTGGTGGTTTTTTGGCATGGTTATAATGGCTGCTGCAGTAACTCCACACAAACGCCTG
The DNA here is from genome assembly GCF_040938575.1 of Ambystoma mexicanum. Lineage (NCBI taxonomy): Eukaryota > Metazoa > Chordata > Amphibia > Caudata > Ambystomatidae > Ambystoma > Ambystoma mexicanum. The sequence goes on from NC_090936.1 coordinate 987,405,257, forward strand.
CCACGGTTAATAGCACCTACTTGTCCGAGGTGATTCCCTCCCAGGCGTGGGTGAAGTGTGTTATACGCCCTCCTACTGGAAAGACAGAGGGGACCTGAAGCGGGTGGTCGGAGGTGTTGCTCCACCTCTGCAAGTGGAGGACCTCCCCCAGCCGCAAGATCTACGCTGGCCTCTTTGGAAGCCTTGAGAGGCTTGTCCCCGATTGGAACCCCAGGATGAGCTTTGGTTCTGGTAATATCTGGCACCTCATTGTGAGTTTTGTCCTCGAAAGCGACAAAAATTGTTTGCCGCCTCTTTGGCTTTGTGGTTTATTAGTTAGCTGGCCCAGTGATGTAAGAGTGTCATACTCTTCTTTGGCTGATTTTAATGCATCCCCAACTGCTTTATCGAATAGTACATTCAATTCGATAGGCATACTGAGGAGTGTTGCCTGCATTTCCAGTTTAAATCCCGATTGGCAAAGCCATGCGTGGCGTTTTAAGAGTGTCACTTCAGCGATTATTCGGCCCGCAGTGTCTGCGGTATCAAAGTTATTTTTCAGGATGCAGTTTGACACCACCTTTCCTTCCACTACTGCTTGGGACAGTTGGGATTTTAGAGGTTCTGGAGCCGAGGACATTAGGGTAGCAACCTCCTCTCACTTATGGCAGTTGTAACTTGCCAATAAAGTGGTGTTGGCAATCCTTGTTTGAAAAGCCGCTGAGGTGGCCTCTTTTCTCCCGAGAGTCTACAGTTTTTTACTTTCCTTATGGGAGGGAGGTGCTTCCAATGAGGATAGAGGAGTTCCTGCCCTTTTCCGAGTTGTGGTCACTACAAGTGAGTCTGGTCTTAATTGGCCCCTGATGTACAGTGGGTCTGTGGGTGCGGGGGGTGGAGGCGAGGGACATCTTTTCAAAACGTGGGTTTACAGCCCACGTTTGGATTGGTGTCTCTAGGGAAGATTGGATTCTTCTTTGAACAGACTGAAGAATAGGTATAAACTGGGTGACAGCTTTCTTGTCCCCTAAAATGTTCTCCACAGAATCCTTGTCTAATTGTGTCTCCTGGGTCTGAATTTGGAAATACTTGGCTCCTTTTATGAGCATATCATTATATTGAAATTGATTGTCCACTGGTGATTCTGCCAACGGTGGGTCTAGGTTATCAGGAGAGGGTAAGTTGTACACATCCTGTTCATACTCATCGTAATATTGGTCTCCCTCCTCTAGTGTTTCAATCTCCTCAGAGTCTGTATTTGGATCATATAGATCAGTCTGGACTGGGTCTTGCTGAGGGGTAAATAGAAGGGTGTCTGAACGTGGCCTCTTTGCTGGGGGTTGCGAAGATGTGGTGCCACTAGTTGGTAGCATGTTTTGCAAGCTTAGCATAGCCTGGGGATTTTTCTCAAAACATTCTGCCATGAATGTCATTCGTCTCATCACCCGATCAATGTCATCAGCAGTCCACTGAGACGAGCTTGGTATAGTCACAGGAGTTGGTGGTGTTACTGGAGTAGGCTGGCCATTGTTTTTCAAGGCTCCTGCTATAGTATCCTCCCCCTGGGAAACCAAGTCCTTTTCCCCGTGTGGTGTACTTGCCTTCTCTCTATGAGAATGATGACTTCTGTGTTTTTTTGGTAGTTTTGCCCTTAAGGAGATCTCCGGGACATGCTTTTGCACCAGATGGGCTATTTCTGAAGTCTTGGTGCTTTTTGCCGATTGACGTTTGTGAGGAGTGTCGAATTCAGCAGGTGGGAGGTCCGAAGTCACGTCTTCCGACGCTCGGCGTTCGGCTGATGGTTTGGACACAGCACCCGCGTTGTCTCGCGACTTTGGGGGCCTGTTTCGGGATCTTGAGTGCCCAGAGGACATGGAACTAGTGGATGACACCATGTGCGGGTGTGTAGACTACGTTGTCGCCGACTCTTGGCCCTTGGGTATGTGTTTAGTGTGGGCCGATTTATATATGCTACTACCGCCGGGTGTCATCACCGTAACAGCACCACCGGCCTGTCTGATGGGGTCAGGGACTTGCACTTGGGAATCGGTCGGTTCCCTGTCGCCTTGTCGTCCGAAAACACGGCGATGCTGCACTCGCTGGATGCACCCTCCACTTCCATGGCAGCTTCGGTCTGTATGGCGTGGTGGGCCCAAGTTGGTCTTTCAGTCCTTTCGTTTTTTCAGTTTGAAGAGCCGACAAGCTCAACAATGGCCCTCATCGAGGTCCCGTCCAAGACAGAGGTTGCACAATCTGTGCTGGTCTTTCCAGGGGAACTTCTTGTTGCAACTGGGGCAGAATTTAAATGTTGTGTTTTCCATATTTGGATGGAAGGGCAGCTAGGGGAAAATAGAGGGTAAAGGGGAATATGCATTCTCTTAGAGCCCTAAGAAATGTCCGCCCCCCACTCTGCCTACTGTCTGGACCGAGGCCGGGTGCGCCGAAGGGGTGTCGTCAAATCAAGGTCTTTGTCCGATGACGTTCGTCCTCATCACCTCTGTCGAAGACGTTCATCGAAGGTCAGCGATTTAAAGGATAGAAAGAGTAACTAACTCCAATTAAGTTTCAATCAATGGGGTCAGCCGAATAGGAACTCTGCGATTTAGCGTCTGTCAATGATGGCGGGAAAAAAAACTATCTGAGGGACCTCGACGCGTGAAGGACCATGAGTACAGTGGAGTCCATACTAGGGATAGTATTACTGGCACGCCCTGTCGACGTCCCTTTTTGAGTTTCGATAACAACTGTAATACTCTGCAGCTTCCACTAGATGTCGGCCTATGCAAATCATGTGATCTAAGCAGATTCCACAAGTCTCAGAAGAACAAGTTACTTACCAACTGTAACATTCTTTCGATTGGATGTTCGTCCCACGTATTCCTCAGCTTAGATATTCAGATCTTCCAGCTTGCTGCTCTGGAAAAAAATGTTCAGAGGGTGCTGTGCTTGAGGCCGCGGTGTTGAGGTCCCTCAAGGGCCGCCATCGAGCGTCAACATCATCCGCAGTATAAAACGGCTTGTGCAACGCCAGTTAGCCTCAGTTCCGTTTTTACGATATGAGTAGCTGCATCAGTTGACCAGGCTTTATTGACCTTTGGCTCGGAAGGAACTTGGAAGTGCAACTGGCGTAAACTGTACGGCGGGGTAGGTTGGGTGGGTCGATGAATACTTGGGAGGAATATCCAATCGAAAGTTGGCAAGTAACTTGTTCTTCGAATGGATTGCGTCCTCCCACGTATTCCTCATCTTAGATATTCTCCCAAAGCAGTAAGAATTGGGAGGAGGAAGTATCAGTGAAATTAGTCGTGAATCGTGTGAAGGACAGCTTTTGCAAAGAGGCCGCCTTGACGAGATGTTGAATCCAAGGAATACGGTTTCACAAATGTGTGCATTGACGACCAGGTGGCCTAGCACAAATATCCTGCACCGGAAAACCCCTCTGGAGAGCCGTTGAAGCTGCCATACCCCTGGTTGAGTGGACTCTCAATCCATCCGGAGGCTCTTATCCAGCCAATTTATAGCACTCCGTAATTGCCAAAATTATCCATCTGGGTTTATTTTGATACACCTAAGCCCAATCTGTGTCCAGTATATCCAACAAACAGTTGGTCACTTTTTCAAAAATGTAGCTAATCAGGCGATGTAGAAGCCGAATGCCCTCTTTGGGACCAGTTTGTGTAGTCTTTCTTCCTCTTTACTCGCATGCGGAGGAGGATAGAAGGAAGGTAAAATGATATTCTGTGACAGGTGGAAATCAGACTATTTTCGGTAAACATGAGGGCCTGACCCTAAGAGTTATTTTGTCTCTATGGCGGTGTGAGGAGGCTTACAAAAGTGCCTGCAACTCACTCACCCTGTGGGCTGATGTAATTGCCACTAATGAAATGGTCTTCAAAGTGAGGAGCCCTAACAGATAAGAATGTAAAGGCTCAAAGGGGGTACCTGTGAGAAATGTTAAAACTAAATTGAAATCCCAAATAGGTACTTGGAAAGGAGTTGGAGGGTACACATTTGTCAGTCCCTTTAGAAATTGGATAACCAAGGGCATCTTAAAATAAGACCTCTTCAGATGAGCGCTTGAAGATAGCGCTGCGAAGTATCCTTTCATGGTGCCAACTTGGACCCCCAAATTGGCCAAATCTAGAAGTGAGAACCATAGGAGTATTGCATTGGAATGGATCCACATTCTTGTCCTTGCAACAGTTACTGAACTTATTCCAATGACACCGGTACAAGGATTTTGTTGCTGGTCTTCTAGCTGAAAGCAAAATCTCCATTACATCATCCGGTAGGTCCCACTCCTTATAGCGCAGCCTCTCAGAAGCCATGCGTGAAGGCTGAGAGTTTTGACCTCTGGATGGAGAACCCCGACCTTCCTCTTGCGAGAGAAGATCCTCTCTTTGTGGAAGATGTATTGGAGGGCAGATGGACAGGTCCAGAAGGTCTGCGTACCTCGTTTTCCTGGGCCAATCTGGGGCCATTAGGATCATGGTTTTCCTGAACTTTCTTAACCTCCCGATTACATGAGGAATCAAGGGGACTGGAGGAAACGCGTACAGTAGAGGAAATTTCCAGTCCACCACGAACATGTCTCCTAGAGCTCCTCTTGGGGGAAATTCCCTTCAGCAGTACTGATCACATTTCCGGTTGACCCTGGTCGCGAACAGATCCACTTGAGGGGTTCCCCAAAGGGTGAAGATCACTTGGAGGACTTCGAGCTAGTTCCCATTCGGAAGACACTGCTCTGCCTGCTCAGAGTGTCCGCCGCCGTGTTCTTCTCTCCGGCCAGGTGAATTGCTGAAAGATTCCTTCTTGTATTGCCCAGAACCAGAGCTGCATTGCCTCTCTGCACAGTGGTAGTGACCTTACCCCTCCTCCTATTGAGGTAGTACATGGCCACTGTGTTGTGTGTCATTATCAGGACATTCTTCCCCCATACAGAAGGCAGAAAGGTCTTCAGCGGTAGTCCGATTCCCCTCAGCTCCAAAAGGTTGATGTGTAGTTTGGACTCCGATGGAGACCAACGACCGCTGATTGTCAACTCGTTGGTGTGGGCTACCCACCCTGTGAGTGTGGCATTCGTCACTACTCATCTCCGGCTATGGTTGCCAAAAAGGTACTCTTGAGGATATTGTCCCTGTAAGACCACCATAGTAGATCTTGACCCACTCTGGTTGGAACCCGCAAAAGATCGGACATATCTCTTGAAAATTGGGACCATTGTGTTCTGACGGCCAATTGAAGGGACCTCATTCTCAATCTGGCCTCTGAGACCAGAAAAATGCAAGATGCCATAAGGCCGTGCACACTGAGGAAATCGAAGGCCGGCAGATGCTGGGCATTCTGAAACTTTGTTAACATCTGCCGGATGCGGGGATCTCTCTCCTCGGGAGGCAATTCTTTGCCTGAGGACGTATCCAGTATTGCTCCAGTGAACTGGAGATTTTGGAGTGGTATCATTAGAGACTTCTTGTAATTGAGGGAGAAGCCCAGTGTGTGTAAGAAGTGGCAGGTCATGGTCAGATATTGCTGAGCTTGTTCGGTTGAACTCGCCCTGATTAACCAGTCCAGGTAGGGGTAGACGTGAATCCCCCGCTCTCCTGAGACTTGCTGCCACCACAGACATTAGCTTGGTGAAAACCCTCGGGCGGAGGTCAGCCTGAAAGGCAGAACGCTATATTGATAGTGAGAACCGCTTATTGCGAACCTCAGGTACCTCCTGTGCTTGAGATGGATCGGCACATGAAAGTAAAGCATCCTGAAGGTCCAATGATACCAACCAGTCTTGGAGTTGGAGAGCCTGAAGGATCTGAGGAAGGGTTACCATCTTGAACTTGTCCTTCCTGAGGAACTTGTTCAAGTTTCTTAAGTCCAAGATGGGTCTCAATCCTCCGTCCTTCTTTGGGATGAGAAAATAAGAGAAGTACCAACCCTTGTTCCTCTCTGCTACATGTACATGATCTGTTGCACCTATCTCTAGCAGGGTTAAAATCTGCTCGAGGAGAGGGTCTGGAGTTTTGGTAGAGTTGACTCCCGGTGGATGGTCTTGAAGCCTTTGCCGAAAAGGAAGGCAGTAACCATGGGTCACTATTTCTAGTTCACCACTCCTAAACTTCCAGTTAAAATGTTTAAACCGTGTAGTGTAATAGAGACCTAGTGTAATGTGGGACCCTGACAGATTTAGCTGAATCCAACCCAACTACAGCATTAGATATTGGACCTCTGCCTTGAAAACAACGTATGTCGAAACACGTGTCGGCTGACATCTTTTGGTTAAAACATTGATGTTTTTGCAATGTTGAAAACATTCTTCCAGGATTATAACCTCTTGTAATTGGAGCTATTGAGGATGTTTAAGGCCTAAGCGCAACACGCCTATCGTATAACCATACAATCATCTAAAATATGTCTGCATCTTACTTAATCCCTTCACCCTCGACAGAAAACCCCCATCTTGTCTATCCTGTCAACAGTCCTCAGAGTGTTTAGCACAGTCATTGATCAGTAATACAGTCACTGGGAAACAGCTACCTCTATCCAGTCTCTCAGGGGATACCACAATGCCACCAACAGCAAGGCACGCCTCACCTAAATTCAAGGCCACCAAACCAAACAACCAACCAGCATGACATCGGAACTACTAAGCCGCAAGCCTACCCTCCTTCAGTTCCAGTCAGCCTTGTTCATCTATTCCTTGGCCAGTAAAAGAGAAAAGTAGTTTGAGCTCACCATATACCACAGGGGCGACATATATGGAACAAGTTACTTACCTGTAACTTTTGTTCTCCAGCATGGGTCTGGCATGGATTCACATGCTCATGATTATTCCCCGTCAGGCTGGGAATCCTCAGTAAAGAAAAAAATCAGTATCAGTTTCGTTTCTGATCTGTCTTTCTTAGTAGTAACCAATCACTGATCTCTGGGTCATACTGCCCCCAGCCAATGACTGCCCTCTCCCTAAGCCCCGCCTCTGGCAGCCATCTTCAGATTTGGTAGCACGCAAAGTGGCAGTATGACCAAGTGAAGAGCCGCAAAGGGGTAGGTGGGAGGGTTTGCATGTGAATCCATGCTGGAGAACAACAGTTACAGAAACTTGTTCCTTCTCCAGCATGGGGTCCGGCATGGATTCACATGCTCATGAATAAGAATGCATAGCAGTGTACACATGCACAACCACGGGAGGGGGCAAAGGCTCAACATTAAGCAATTCTTACCTCCTCACCAGGCTCACCTTAGGCGAACAGGTTGCGCAGCACTGCTTGGCCGACCCTGGACTCCTCCCTGGAGTCCCGATCGACGCAGTAGAATCTTGTAAAGGTGTGTGTCGACCTCCACGTAGCAGCCCTGCAGATGTCCAACAGGGGCACACCAGACAGGAACGCCGTGGTAGCAGTGATCGCTCTGGTCGAATAGGCTCTCGGACGGCCGGGCAGCGGTCGGTTTGCCAACCGGTGACAGTGCATGATGCAGCCGGAGAGCCATCTGGAAATGGAAGACTTCGAGAGAGCCTTCCCTTGATTCACAGACAAAGTTCAAAAACAGTTGCAACGTCTTCCGAAAACTCTTCGTGCGGTCTACATAGAACTTCAGCGCTCTAGCTACATCCAGCGAGTGCAAAGTCCTCTCGGCCGGTGTCGAAGGCGACGGGAAGAAAACTGGTAACACCAAGGGCTCATTGAGGTGAAAGTCCGACGGCACCTTGGGCATGAAGGAGGGGTGCGTCCTCAGCACCACCCTCGTGTCATGTAAAGTCAAGTATGGAGGCTTGCAAGATAGGGCCTGGATCTCTCCCACTTGTCGTGCGGAAGTGATGGCCACAAGGAACGCTGTCTTCCATGACAGGAACTTCAAAGGCGCCAAATGCATAGGCTCGAATGGGGCCCCCACGAGCCTGGTCAGCACCACATTAAGCTCCCACGCTGGGGCCGGAGCCTTCACCGGCGGGAATGATCGGAATAGTCCCTTCGTAAATTCCTTCACCAGGCGATGAGACCACAGGGACGCCCGTCCCGTAGTCCTGGTATATCGGGAGATGGCAGCCAGATGTATTTTGATGGAGGCGTGAGCCAGTCCTGCTTAGGCCAGCAACAGTAGGTATGGCAGTACTTGAGGGGCCGTAATCCGAAGAGGGTTAATCTTCTGTGCACTGCACCAGACCGAGAACCTCTTTCATTTATGACCGTAACACTTGAGTTGAGGTCGCCCTGGCCTTTGCAAGAACCTCTCTGCAATCAGCCGGTATATCGTACCTTCCAAACTCTAGTGCTGCAGGAGCCAGGCCTGCAAGTTCAGTGATTGTGGGTCGTGATGGAGAATGGCGCCTCCTTCTCTGGAGAAAAGATCCGCGTCCGCCGGCAGCTTGACTGGTGGGGACGTTGACAAGTCCAGAAGGTCCGGGAACCAGATCTGCCTCAGCCACGCCGGTGCGACGAGGATCATCCTGCACCTGGACTTCTTGAGCCAGTTGATGAGGCGGAGCAGCAACGGAGGGAACGCGTATAGAAACAGGCCGTCCCAGGGGAACGAGAAAACATTGCCCATGCTCCTCAGCTGTGGGAACCTGCTGGCGAACCTCTGGCACTGGAGTTCGTTACCGTCGCGAACAGGTCGATCTGGGGTTTGCCCCATCGTTGGAAGAGCCAATCCACTTGATCCTGGCACAGTTCCCACTCGTGGCACGAGCGCAGCTCCCTGCTGAGTGGGTCGGCGATGGTGTTTTTTTTTTATTCCTGCCAAGTGGAAGGGAACCAGAAACATCCCCTGGGCGACTGCCCAGTGCCACAGATCCTGGGCCTCCTTGGATAGGGCTGGGGATCTGGTGCCCCCTTGCTTCCGTATGTAGAACATCGTGGTGGTGTTGTCTGTGAAGATCCTCACCACCTTGTCCTTGAGGGACGGAAGGAACGACTTGAGAGCCCAGAACACTGCTCAGAGCTCCAGAATGTTGATGTGAAGAGACCCCTCCTCCGGGAGCCAAAGGCCTCTTGCATGGAGATTTCCGGTGTGGGCCCCGCCAACCCTCCAGAGAGGTGTCCGTTGTCACAGTCTCCTGAAACGCCGGGGTTTGAAAGTCCGTGCCTGTAGTGAAGTGAGCATGGGTGCCACACCATAGGATCGCCCGACGGAACTCATCGAGAGGGATCCTGTCCTCGAAGCAGCCCCTCGCCTGAAACCAGCGGGCATCAAGGAACTCCTGTATTGGACGCATCCAAAGTCTGCAAAGGGGTACAAGATAGATGCATGAGGACATCCTGAGAAGGGACTTCATGGACCTCACCCTGGCCACGTCCGTGGCTAACAGGCGCCGCACTTGCCCAGGATGGTCTTGGTCCACTCCTCTGAAGGGGAGGCCAATTGCTCCACTGTATCGAGCTTCGCTCCCAGAAACAGTGCTATTTGGGATGTAACCAGGTGGGATTTGGGGTAGTTGATGGCGAACCCCAGCTCCGTGAGCAACCGGACAGTCCTTGCCGTGTGTGTTCCCTTGTCCTTGCCCGGATTAGCCAGTCGTCCAGGTAGGGGTAGACGTGGATCCCTGCAGGCGCAGCCGCACCGCCACTGGTGCCAGGCACTTGGTGAAAACCCTGGGTGCCGACTTTAATCCGAACGGTAGGGCTCTGAAATGAAAGTGGCGTCGAGGCACGAACCTGAGGAACTTCCTGTGCCGTTTTAGAATGGGGTTGTGGAAGTAAACATCCTCCAGGTCCAACGACAATAGGAAGTCGCCCCCCTCCAGCTGTCCCAGCACGTGCTGGAGGGTGACCATCCTGAATTTCTGTGCCTTGATGTATTTGTTTAACCGACGCAGGTCCAGGATGGGTTGCCAACCGCCTGTCTTCTTTCTGACGAGAAAGTACCTGGAGTACACTCCGGAGCCCCGGAGCCTCCTGGGGACGAGCTCGATGGCACCTTTCTTGAGCATCGCCCTTACCTCCAACAGCAGCTGAGGGACGCGATTCTCCTTCCTGGCCACCGGAGGAATGCAAGGGCACTTTTGGAATTCCAGCGAGTGCCCGTTGGCCAGGGTGTCCCAACACCCAACGGTCGGTGGAGATGGACTCCCACACGCTGATGAACTTTGTCAGCCGGCCTCCCACTGGGGTGCTTCGGTGGGGGCCCGACAACACGGCCGGGTCAGTCTTGCTTGGAGGCGGCCTTGCTGCCTTGGCCTCCCTGACAACGGCGGATCCCCCTTGCTTGCCACGACCTCTGTAGACCTCCCAGGAAGAGGAGCGGGCCGCCTGGCGGTAAGTGGAGGAGCCACCGCTGGATCCTTTGGAGGTACCCTGTCTGCCTCCGGAACTCCGAAAGGGCCGTCGCTGTTGAAGCACCCCTAGGGCCAGGGCTGTCTCCGAGTCGGTCTTGATGGCCTGTAGAGACTCATCCACCGCCTTACCAAAAAGGTTGTTGCTGTCGAACGGCATGTCCAACACTATGGTCTGGACGTCCTGGCGAAAGTCTGTCGCCTTGAGCCATCGTCGAGGCAAACTCTGTTGCCCAGTTGGTAAAAACCAGTATCGGCAATGTCCGTTGCCACCGATATGGCATGATCCGACGCCACCTCGCCTTCCTGCAGAATTTCTAGGGCCTCCGCCCTCTTGTCGTCAGGTAGGAAGTCTAGCAGGGGAGCTATCTTGAACCAGAGCTCCCTATCGTAGCCGGCCACAATCGCTAAGGCATTGGCCGCCTTATTCGTCATCGCCGCCGACGAGATGACTCGTCGTCCCATGAAGTCCAACTTCTTGCCTTCACTGTCTGGCGGGGAAGTGGAAGTTGAAGCCGCCGCACCCGCTGCCTTCTTAGCCGCTGCCGAGACGACAGTCTGGCGTGGGCTGAGCCCTGAGGCACAAGGGGGCGGCATCGGGGACTCGGTACTTCTTCTCGTACCTGTCCCTCTTGGCGGGTGTCGTGGAAGGGTTCTTGAGGACAGCAAGCCCCTCGTCCCAGATGTCGTCGAGCAAAGGCACCGTGAGGACCGTCTTCCTCTTGGCCTCTCGTCGTTGGTACGGAAACCCTTCCTTTTTTTGTTCTTCAGGGCAGAGCTGGAAGAGCTCGGATGCCCTGGTTATCATGGCGTGGAAAGAGCCAATTTCGGGGGGGGTGATGATGGGATGTCCGCTGTGTCATCGCCGCTGTCATCGTCCGTCCTCGTCGCTGTATCCGTATCCTCTCTAGGGTCCGGCGAGGGGGATGCGGGGTCCACAGGTCTCGCAGGCACGAAGAGCGGAGCGGGGTGGACTCTCCTCCGCTTGTTCGGAGGGCTTCCCAACGAGCCTGGTTCTGGATCCTCCGTCGGGGTCCGTGGCAATCTCGTCCTTATCTCGGTACATAAGGATTGGATTGCCAACAAATTGGCCGCCGAGCTATCCTGGGGCTCGAGTAATGGCTGCGACGGACGGGATGGCTGCTCCACTGGGCCCTCTTCGACCACGTCAGCAGGGACCGCCCCCTGGGATCGAACCTTCTCGAACCTCTCGTTGAGGCCTATGGACCTCTCGTTGAGGCCCTTCTCGGTTTCCACCAGCTCCTCCTCAGAGGCTGATTCTGAGTCTGTAATGGCCACCGGCCGCCCCCCCTCTTTTTTCCGACAGGGGCTTCAGGGGGGTCTTAACGAAGGGCTGGAAAGAGGATTCCCTCCGCAGTGGCAGGGATACTCTGGGCCCGGAGGACGTTTCCACTGGCGTTGTCTCAGCCGGCTTCGCCAGGGTCGCAGCGACCACTTCGATAGAGGCCTTTGCCGGCTGGATCAGAGCCCTCACCACCTTAGGTGCGTCCTGGGCCTTTGCCTTGGGGGGGGGGGGGGGTCAGCGCCTCGCTCCCCCTTCAAGATCGACCGGGTCCACTCCAACGGCTTACCCGGGTTCTCGGACTTCCTCTTCCCCGAACCAGAGCGCTGGCTCATGGTCGAACATGCCGGGGAAGTAGCATCCTGCCTGGCAGCCGAAGAGCCTAACCTTTTGTCGCCGCTCCCAGTGCCTGCGGACTCGCGGTGCTTGGCCCTCTGTTGGGCCCCCGTCACCGTGGTGCCCTCACAGGACTTAGAAGCCCGCTCAAACTTTTTCTTTGCCTTCTCACCTGCTGTGCCCTTCTCCAGCCAGGCAGCGAGGCGGGAACGACGATCTTGTTTGGTCCGTTCCGAAAGATTCTTGCAGAACGCACAGTCCTCCTCCACATGAGTCTTGTCCTCATGAAGGCAGTAGAGACATCGCGAATGCTCGTCCTCCTTGAAAACGTTTTGCAATCTGCATCCAGGGCAGCACCTGAACAGCTTGGATCCGGGCGTCAAGCTGATCTTCCGGAATCCTCCAAGAAGTGTAAACTCGACGAAAACTACCCTTGAGGGGCATAGAAGAATTTCGAAACAGGTCCCCGTTGTCGGAAGTAGAAACGGTGGAGCTTGAGGCTCGATTAAACCAAAAAAATGAGAAACTCTCCCGAAAAAGAATGAAAACGCAGCAAAAAACTCGAGAGCTAAAGCACGAGGACTCCCAACACTTGAGCGTGCGGTAAAAATCTGAGGATGGCTGCCAGAGGCGGGGCTTAGGGAGAGGGCAGTCATTGGCTGGGGGCACTATGTCCCAGAGATCAGTGATTGGTTACTACTAAGAAAGACAGATCAGAAACAAAACTGATACTGATTTTTTCTTTATCGAGGATTCCCAGCCTGACGATGAGGAATATTCATGAGCATGTGAATCCATGCCAGACCCCATGCTGGAGAACCCCATTCTTATACAGATCTTGGGGCACAGATGTGCATCCAGCTTACATTGCAATAATGCACCATCCAAACACTTGCCAGCCACCCAATCAGTAACGAACACCTCATCCTAATTTTCCTACGCTTCTTCTCATTTTAAGAATCAGGATGGGATTCAGAGTGAATCATAGACACACATTCATAGACCCAAACATTTCATCATGAATGCCCCGTTCTCCCAACCTATAGTCTCAGGAGTGCCATGATCATATCCGGCACACACTGGCATCTATGTTTAACGGGTCTATACAGTCTCATTATGAAGCCTCATTGACTTCTAATTACAGGCCCCCATTTCTAATGAGGATCCGCAGGAAAAAAGCCTTGGTTCCGTGCACATTAAAAGGGTTCAACAGTGTGTGCCCCCCCCCTTCTTGAGAATTCCAAAGAGCTGCCAGTGTGTACACATACACTATTACATTGCACGTGTGACTCTGGATGGAAAATGGGTGGGGAAGAGGATGGTGAACTGTGAGGGGGGAAAACAAAGGACGACATGAAAGGCATACACTGCAAAAAGAACAAGTCCTCTGACAGCCAATCCCTTGAACAGTTGTGTGCCTTTTTTATGTGTGTGTGTGTGCGCGACTGTGTGCGCCCATTAGTGCAACAAGCACTCCCTTCCTCCAATGATCACTTTAGCTCTGAATGTAAATGTATCAACTAGAAAGAGGAAGATGAAAAGGTCTGTGCACAGATACTGTCCGTAGGAGAAAAACTGCTTGACTGGCAACGCTTCCTTTAGACATCCTTCTCACTGTGCATTCTGATTTCAAAATCAGTACCAGCCCCAGAGTTTTTGTTGCCACCCTCATTTCTCCTACAAGTTCTCACTCATCCTTCAACCTTCCCCTTATGTTAAGGCCCCTTCACCTGAATAGGGCATAGGGCATGTTAAGAATAATACATTCTAATTGTAACTGGTGAGGGACATATTTACAGATTAAAATAAGGCACACTGTGCAGTCCAATATGTGTCAGAATATATTTGTTGCCCCATCCGACAGTCTACTCATAGCTTTCTTTCCTCAGTCCATCCACAGCTCAGGCCTGTAAACTGTGCTAAACAAGTTTCAGGATCACTAGCACAGTTCCAGGATATCGTCAGCCCTGCCGCACTCAAGTTGCCCATCATCCATTTCTACCCTCTTTCAGCCTCCATGTTTAAACCCTTTAACAAATGCCCTGTGCCCTTTCAACAAGCTCCTTATTCCTTCCATACTTTAGTAAGGTACTTCAAGATTGAATCTGTGCTTTTATGTGGCAATAATAGACAGGTCATCAAGTCTTACCATGATACAGGCATGAGCCTTGTGGTAATATGAAGCGTGCATACTTTGGAACCTCTCTTGTCCAGCTGTGTCCCAGAAATCTGAAAATAACATTTACAAATTAGAAGATGGTGAAATTAGCAGTTTGCGCACCTGGTCCGGGTACACTATTACATGGCAAAATATAAACAAGGCTGCTGTGGGTCAGACCGAAGATGTCAAAGACAACCAGTGTATGGGAAATGTTATGTGACTGAAAGGAATACTGCAGAGGCAGAGAAGTATAATGATCTGGAGTACTAGTGGTGGCCGTAGTAGCAGCGGTGTGAAAAAGAGCGCAAGGGAGAAAGACAGTGCGTTTGTATATAAAGTGATGCTTTATGGGCTCATCCTTTTCTACAGAGGTGGCCGTTGAGAAATGGCACTCTTTTCTTACCTACAAGGACTGTCTTCCCATCCACTGTGGTTGTATATTTGTAGAGCGTGAGAGCAAACGTGGAGAGCTGCTGAGGGCGGCTGTAGAGAAGTTAAGGACTTTACCAAAGCAGGTTCCTTTATCCTTCAAAATCTCCACTCACAGGCCGGGATCACTATCCGGGTTGCAATTACAATGCCTAAAAAAAGCAAACCATCTCCCACTATGCGCTCATGAAAATTTACCAATTGATGGATTTATTAATTTAGTATTGACAGTTAATTTCCAAGCACAGCACACCATGAACTGAAAACCTGTACACCCGACCAGTTGTATATCCTGCACCAGGCCTTGCTCCCATTGACTAGTGCACCTAGTTTTGTGAAAAACAAACTAACTCCTACTGTAGCTCCCCCGACTTGTTTATTGGGAGACCTTCTCCCTGAGACAAACTATCAAATGACTGAAACAATAAATTAAAAAAAAATAAAGGAATCATATATAGTGCAGGTACTCTTGGAACATAAATATAAGAGTGAAAATGAGGAAGGGCTTTTCTGTATTGTGTCCTATCAAAGGAATTGTTGAAAGCTGTTTAAAGGCAGACATTTTACAAAGAGAAGCTGCGAGGATACTTAGAGGTATTCATGACATTGAGAATTCCAAAAGGTAGATAGCAGAAAGGGCAGTTTGAAGTCAACATTGTACATAGCGAAAGCCAAGAAGCAATTCTGAGGAACGAACTTCGACCCAAGAGCGGCAAGCACTTTTGAAGTCAGCATCCGAGATAGCATAGGATTGGAAGCACTTATTTGCAGGCAGCTTCTCCAATTAGATGAAGTACTTGACAGAAAACTTTAGAAAACAGGGAAACTAAGCTGTCAATTTATTTTTTAAAGAATGGTACATAATTGTCAGACAGTTTGATGATTTCAACTGAATATAAATATCAAAATGCACCTTGCTGGAGGCTGGGTGATGGAACTAGGGTGACAGGGGGAAGGGTACGGCCGGCCCTGAAGGAAGTAGACTGGGCATCTTCCCAGGACTCCCAATCTATCACAGCACCAAGTGCCAACCTCTGTCAGAACCCTTAACTATCCAGAGTTTGCAGAAACCAGAGTCCCTCAGCAATTACTAGCGCAAAGGGGGGGGGGGGGGAACTATCGAGTTCCTAGATTACCTGGGAAGAGAGATGGTATTGTGTGCTAGATCCACCCCCCCCCCCCCCCAAACATGCCTTTGGCACCAATAGGAAATATAGCTTGTGTTCCACCCCACATTATATGTGGCAGTTCAGACAGCGAAGTGCTTTGGGGAAACATTGTGAATGTTCCCATGTGCCCGACTACAGGACCACTGCCTGTGTCCCCACAGCCAAACTTCCATAGACATGGATTTATTTTCTGAGAGAAAAAAAGAAGGCAGCAGCAGAAGCTCATGCAGTCACCGGCGAGCCAGACCCACTGAGGTCCACGGATGCTGGGGCAGAGCAGACCAGCATTATATCTCAAACAGCATCCCAGCACAGACCGACAGAACAGTGGAGAGAGCACAGTAGCGCCTATGTAAGCAACAGGAATCCAAAATGGAAACTGCTTTTAAAAAGACATTGCCCACAGAGCCATACTGGTGAGTGGAGGACAAACTGAATCAGCTGGAAAAGTAGTGGTAGAATGAGCTTTCCAATTACAATGCTTGCATATGTAGTTTGGTCACAATCACCTACCATGTGGGAGAACCAACCACTGTATAAAAGGCCACAGTTGATCATTCAAGGTGTGGGAGTCATAAGATGGAGTGTGACAAAGCAGGGGGTGGTTAGAAGTGGTAGGAGAGTTGGAAGGGATAGTGTGGAGGGGAGGTGGAACAGAGTAAAAGGCAGAGAAAGATGAAAGGAGTAGGTAGCTCCCACTGGCAAGGAAGCGACACAGGGTAAAGAGAACAATGACGAGCAGATGGAGTCAAAGTTGATGTGGATGAGCGGAAAGCCTGGGGTAGCAGTCTTCTCAGAGGAGAAGAACAAGTTACTTACCAACTGGTAACGTTCTTTCGACTGGATGTTCCTCCAACGTATTCCACATCTTAGACATGTAATGTCCACAGCTGTGCACTTCGGAAACTTTTTCAGCAGAGGCGTCCTGCATCGATGAGGTTGGGTCGATGTCCCTCGAAGGCCTCCGTTGAGGGAGACGTCACCGGATGTTAGAAATAGGACGCATGGTGCTCGTAGCCTCAGTTTAAGTTTTTTCCCTCCGAACGTGTGGCACCAGTCTCATGCTTGCTTGACTGCACATAGACATGCAGAAACGGAAGCTGCAAGCGCATAGGAAATTCTCCAGAGGGGCAGGCTGGGAGGGCGATGTGGAATACGTTGGAGGAACATCCAGTCGAAGAAACGTTACCAGTTGGTAAGTAACCTGTTCTTCGAATGGATTGTGTCCTCCAACGTATTTCACATCTTGGACAGACTCTCAAAGCAGTACCAGAAAATGGAGGAGGGAAAAGAATGTAGAGTACCCAATTAGATTGCGGAATAAAGAACCGCCTTACCAAAGGTCATCTCCGGACCATGGATTGTATCCAAGGAATAATGCTTAAAGGTGTGAAGCGAAGCCCATGTAGCGGCATCAGAAATATCCCCAATAGGAACACCCCGCTGGAGGGCGATGGAAGTAGCCACGCCTCTTGTGGAATGAGCTTGCAACCCTCAGGAGGGTTCTTACCCACCAATCAGTAACACTCCGTAATGGTGAGGACAATCCACCTGGAAAAGGTCTGTTTTAGAACAGCCTGGCCCAATCGGTGTCCAGCATATCCTACAAAGAGTTGATCGTCCACTCGGACCCTGGACATCCTAGAAATGTGAAAGCTCAGAGCTCTCCTAGGATCCAACCAGAGTCGCTCCTCTTCCTTACCAGGATGAGGAGGATAGAAAGGTGGGAGAACCACTTTGACTCACATGAAATTCAGAAACTACCTTAGGTAGAAAGGACGGACGTACCCCAAGTACAACACAGTCCTTGTGGAACACAGTAAAGGGTGGCTTAGAGGAAAGTGCCTGCAATTCACTCACTCTGCGATCGGAAGTAACCGCAACCAAGAACACGGTCTTGAAGGACAATAATCTCAAAGGACAAGAGTGCAAGGGTTCAAACGGAGCACCCATGATGAATTTCAAAACCAAATTTAAATCCCAAAATGGCAACACTTCCATTACGGCATCCAAGAGGTCCCAATATCAAGCGTGAAGGTTGAGAGTCTTGACCTTTGGATGGAAAACCTGACCCCCACCAATGTGCGAGAGCAGATCCTCTCGGTAGGGAAGACACCGGAGGGACGATGGACATTTCTAGAAGGTCCGGGTACCACAGTCTCCTGGCGGAATCCGGAGCAATGAGGATCATGTGGGAATCTAATCTCCATAACCTCTGCAACACTTGAGGAATGACCGGGACTGGAGGAAACTCGTACAGCAGTGGGAATGACCAATCCACTACAAACGCATCTCCTAAGGCTCCTCTTGGAGGAAACGCCCTTGAGCAGAATCTCTTGCACTTCCGGTTGACACTGGTGGCGAAGAGATACACTTGCTGGGTTCCCCAAAGGGAAAAGATCTCCTGAAGGACTTCCTGAGCCAACTCCCACTCGTGAGAGATTGTGCTCTGCATGCACTACATCTTGGACCCATTGCAGGGACCTCATCCGCAGCCTGGCCTCTGGCACCAGAAAAATGCATGATGCCATGAAATTCGAAAGCTGGGAGACACTGGGCATGTTGAAACTGGTCCATCTGCACAATGTGATGAGCTCTCACCTTGGGAGGCAAGCACTTCCCCCAAGGACGTGTCTAAAACAGCCCCGATGTACTGGAGCTGTTGGGAAGGTGTCGGATGCGACTTCTTGATATTCAGGGAGAAGCCCAGCCTGTGGAGGATGCGACAGGTGAGACTGAGATGATCCAACGCTTGCTCGGGAGAGAGCGCCCGGGTCAGCCAGCCAGTCCAGGTAGGGGTAGACGTGAAACCCCCCCCCCTCGTCTGAGGTACGCTGCCACCACCACCATTAGCTTGGTGAAGACCCTCGGGCGGAGGTCACTACGAACGGCAGGACCCAAAACTGAAAGTGCGAGTCACCAGCTGCAAACCTCAGGTACTCTGTGCTTGGGATGGATCGGCACATGAAAGTAAGCATCCTGTAGGTCCAGAGACATCAACCAATCCTAAAGTTGAAGGGCCTGGAGGACTTGAGAAAGAGTAACCATCTTTAACTTGTCATTCCTGAGAAGCTTGTTCTACCAATGGAAGTCCATGATGGGTCTCAATCCCCTGTCTTTCTTCGGAATCAAAAAATAAGGGGAATACCATCCATTGTTCCTCTCCGCTACATGCACCAGTTCTATGGCGCCTTTCTCCAGAAGGGTTAAGATTTCCTGCACAAGGAGAGGATCCAGAAGCTTCATGCACAAGGAGTGGATCCGGAAGCTTCAAAGTGAGTTTCCCCAGTGGATTGTCGCGAGGCCACTGAAGGAAGGGAAGGTAAGGCAGTAGCCGTGGGCAATGGTATCGAGAACCCACGCATCTGAAGTAATGGCTCGCTCCCAACCGGTGAACTATGGGGCATGGCCTCATGACTGTTTGGAAGCGGCTGCAGCAGTGCCTGAAGGCAAAGAGACAGCTGCCTGAGCAGCTTTGGCAACATGACTCCCCCCCCCCCCCGACCACCACTGGTACCTTTACGCTGGTCCCTTTGACTGGCGGCCCCTCTCGTTCTACCAAAGGAGGAGTAGTAACGAAAAGAACCTCCCCTCCATTGCTGTCTACTAGGGCAAAAAGGCGGAGGTTGACGCACAGCTGCGCTTAATGATTTAGCAGCAGCTTTAGAGGTTTGCAATCTCGTCAGCCTTGCTGCCAAACAAATGTGCACCATCAAAGGGCATGTTCAGAAGACGGGCCTGCACATCCGGAGCAAAACCAGACTCCCGCAACCACGCAAATCTGCGTATAATGGTGCTCGCAGCCATGGAGCGGCTAACACTGTCAGCCGCATCCAAACCAGACTGAAGGAGTCACATATGGCATCCTTGCCGTCTTGCACGAGGGAATATGCTCAGCCGCTAAAGAAACAGTTCCACAGAGTGTGAAATCCTTGCCAAGGCACAAGTGGAATTGGCAGATTTCAAGGCCATGCTCCCAGCAGAAAATACCTACCGAGCCCAACCATCGAAGTGCTTGTCGTCCCCATCAGGAGGGATGGTACGGTATGCTGCATGGCTCGAGATGGCTGTAGCCACCTGAACCACCAAACTCTCGGGAGTGGGGCGAGTGGATAAATAGTGGAGGTCGATAAAGGAAGGGCAGTCGTCCTTTGTCAAAGATTTATAGCAGCCGGAAGAGATTCCGGGGACTGCCAAGCAGCTGCCAGCCTTTTCTTTAAGGCGAGATGAAACTAACACCGGGTCAGAAGATGGACCTCGATCTAAGATGTCCGGTAGATCATCCTGTACAAAGTCTTCAGGAGGACTGCACTATCCCAAATACTCTGAGACCCTAGCCATGAGCCTCCTGTATGAAGACTCAGCATGAGCCCCAGGCTCAGGCCTACCAAATTCCACTTCCGGAGAAGTGTCCAACCCCTGGCGTCATGAAGGATCTGCCTCAACTCCTCCAATTGACTGTCCCCAGACAAAACTGGAGCCACATGAAGTTCACCAGGGTCCTCAAAATCAGACCTTTCTTCCTCTTCATAAATGTCGTCCAGAGGGAGTTGAAACCCTGGCCTGGGGACAGAAGAGGGCCGCGAGTCCAAAACTGGCCTCACAGACCTGCCACCCTCCTGCATTGCCTCCAGGCCACCATCTGCACTAGGGTTCTGTATCTGTACCCATAGCGTCCGCCTCCCATGTTTCATCTGCACTTATCAGATATACCTTTCTGACTAACTTTCACCTGCCACTTGCTGGCTGCACTACCATTGTTTGAAGCCCTTATTTATTATTTATTCTATTTAATATTTATTTAGGTTTTCTCTCCTCTGCTTCGCACCTCCCCTCTCCCCCAATTTTCCTTTCCCATGCGCTTTCTTAAATGTCACTGGCCTAGTAAAATCGCTGTTTTTTCCTCTCCCATGTTACCCTCCCTTTTTGCCTGGTCGCGCTCTGAAACACTTGTGTAGAAGCGAGATACAAATAAAATATAATTTCATTTCATTTCATAGTAGCCTTCCTAGGAGGATCGACGATATCCGGGTTCTCCAATGGCAGATTGCGGTCAAAAATACCCAAAGGCGTCGAGGGCACCGAAGGCTTCGACGTCGAGAGAGTCGACAACCTCGGCGTTGTGAGCACCGAAGGCTTCAGGTTCGACACTGGTGCGGACGGTGCCGTGGGCTGATACAACAGCAAAGCGTTGACGACCGAGTCGGACGGGCACGGCGCTGACCTAGTGGACGCCGGCCTTGAGCCCATAGCAGATTGCATCGGCCTCGCTGGAGACGAGGACCGAGACCTGGAGACATGTCTCTTGCGACTGTCCTGAGCCTTGTCCGGACCGGACCTCGAAGGTTCCCGGTGCGAGATGCGGACCCAAGCCCAAAAGGCGTGCGAGCCGCGGTACAAGACTGTTCCTTGCCGGCTTCATTAGAAGGCGCGACAGAACCATGCCCTGTGATTGAAAGATCGCTAACCTCTGCTCCTTAAAAGCAGCCCATTCCTCCGGAGTCTAGGACTTTGTTGGGCATGCCACTTTGCTCGAGGCACCATCCTCAGAGGACGGGGAAAGTGACCAGTGAAAGCGCTTCCTAGAGTGCTGGGACTAGGAATAAGAATGGCGGGAACCACTCCGGGACCGAGATCCCCGGGCCACCTCCCGACGTGGAGATTCGCCTCTCGAGTCGTCAATGGAAACCCCCTTGGAGGATTTAGATTTTCGGGACTTACTAGGCTTCGAGCCCCTACCTACCTGGAGCTTCCCCTTCCACTTCTGCAAGGCCTTGGCAGTCAGCGACTGGCATTTCGAACAGTCTGTCGTGCGACTCGCCCAGGCACCACAAACAAATGTGATGCATGTCGATGATCGTCATTTTTCGACTTACAGTCCCGTCAGATCTTGAAGCCAAACCGCAGAGTCGGAGGGGTCAAAGAAAAAGACATCTCAACAATGATAACACACGAGGCACGCAGAGTTTCACGAAGCAACACGTTCGCGGAAAAAACAGAACTAAGGCTATGGGCACTGTGCGTCCCATTTATAACATCCAGTGACGACGGATGCCTTCAAGGGACATCGACCTGACGTCATCGACGCAGGATACCCTCTGCTGAAAAAGTTTCCAAATTGCACAGCTATGGACATTACATGTCAAAGATGAGGAATACGTTGGAGGACACAATCTATTCAAAGAGGATGAGAGGAGCAGAGCGTTGGGAATAGCCTGGAGCGAACTTGATAGTTGGAGGGATAGATTAACTAAAGACATTAAACGTAGAAATCAAGGAAGGTTTGTGAGGAATGCAGTAGGGATTCAATATCAAACAAATGACTTACACAGTCAAGGCCTAAGAATCAGACTATTCCATGTCAAGGAATATGGTGCAAGAATCTTTAATTTACACGACAGAAAACAAGGAATTTAGAGTGACTGTAGTCATGGGTGGGCTAGGCAACAAAACTAATTGGGCTTCTTTGGACCATGGTACTCAGACATTCTTTCTCTTCCCTTGGCGTTTGCCCTAGGCAGGAAAGATTATCAGTCTTTGGGTTTCAAGTGGCTCTCACCTCTTTTGACTTGATGTGGTATTTTTCTTGTCCTCTGTAAAATTTGTAATGATGTTCGTAGTAGTGTTCTGATCCAGGAAACTGGAACCACGATCCCTAGGGTCTTAGGATGTCGGATGCGACAGGGTCAGCATCAAGCTCTTGTGCCACTGGGGTTTTTAGGCTTTACCACCTTACGCAGGTTGCCAGGCTTTCGCCTGGATGCTGCTCCTCCACCAATCTAGTAGCCTCTCCAAGAACTTGGGCTTCCAACTACCCTTTTTTCCTAATGCTCCTTTCTTTGGGATCTTTCTCCTTTTGACTCTCTGCGTCCTCTCTGCCATTCTTGTATGCCCCTCCATGAGCTACATTGTACTTGCCCCACTTCTCAGGCTCTCCATCTTTCCAACGCCTGCCTTCTCTCCTGGTTTTAACATTCACTCCCATTGTATTCTCTCTTCTCCCAATTTCTCCTCCTTCACTTCAATTCATTTACCTCCGGTCTGGTCGCTCTTTAACCCTCCAATACTTGTTAGCTTCTTAATTTCTTAACTTTCCCTGCACCACCACCTCCTCCTCAGCACTCCCAACTCCCTCCTTATCACCTCTTCAACACTTTTCTCTCTATCTCTGGTCTTAACCTGGTCTGCACTTCCTCCCCTGAAATACTCTATGCACCTTCCCAATTCACTGCTACACCATGTGTGTCTATATTCCTCCTCCAGGGTCTCCATCAAGCCCTATTGTCTCAACTCTCATCCTCTAGTCCTAGATATGGAACTTAATCACAACACAAGTTAAAGGCAAAACATGAAGTCCTCAGCCATAGGTATCTCCTGAAGACCGTACTGGTATCCATCATACTGGCTACACAGTGCACAGTATTCAGTCCAGATTGGAGGATCTGTCGAGAGGTCACCTTGCTGTCATTCACCAGAGCCTCAAATCCATCCCTCGAGTCACAATCAAAGATGTATTTGGTCGCCTCAGAGATGACGGACCAAAGTCTGAAAGAGCATTTGGCCAGTGCAAAGGAGGTGTTGCTACATTGCAGGGCCAAAGACCCTCCTGCCCCAGGCATCCAGTCATTTGCTCTACCTATCAGGAGGCAAAAGAAGGAGGGTTTCAGATTTGCCATGGCAGCCTTTACAACCCAGCTCTCTGGTGATGGATTTGCAGACAAACTCTGATCAAAGGGTTCTGCCCTGTGCTTTTCTGGGAGGTCACGTCATCAGTCGTTAAAGAGGCCAGTTTAGATGGTAGCACCAGGACGAGTGCCTTTACTGCCTGGTTGAAAGGCAACAGGGTTTCCTTATTTAGGCCCTCTTCCAGAATGTCTGTCACCTCATATTGTACCTTGGGACAGGTTGGGGCCCGACAGCCCAAAGGTATGTTATGTTATTTTGCACTTATATAGCGCCTTATATACCATTGGTATGGTCTGAAGGCGCTTGTAGGTTGAACGCCCTTGGGAACCGAAGTTCAGATCAGTAGAGAGAGTAGGGAGAGTCAAAAGGTGCGTGTGAGCACCGGGTATGTGTGCAGCTCGTGCGGAACTCGTGTAATAGCTGCTTCTTAGTGGTAGGTGTGGTGGTTGAGAGATCAGGAGAATGTGTTCGTTCTGGCAGGATTTATCCGGAACGGATGTGGCTGCGTTAGGCCTGAGGAAAACGCCTGGCTGGGGGTGTGGAACCAGCAGTGATTACATAGAATGATGTGGAGTAAGCGGCGTATTGTTGGTATGAGAACAGTTATACCGAATGGTGTCATAGTATCTCTGTGTTCTAGTTGAGTGGTGATGTAAGGAGAGAGTAAGCATGGTGGTGTGGTATGATCGGTTATATGCTCTTTCACTGAACACACTTCTAATTGCAACTTTCCCAGAGAGGGTACTGGGCGCACTTCTAAATACAGTTTTCCACAGAGAGGCTATTGGGCACACTTCTAGATTCAGTTTACTAGAGGCTATTGGGCACACTTATAAATGAAACTTTCCAGAGTGTCTATAGGATACATTTCTATAGTCAACTTTCACAGATGCTATTGGGAACACTTCTAAATTCAACTTCACAGAGCGACGATTGGGAACACTTCTAAATTCAACTTCACAGAGCGACTATTGGATACACTTCTATAATCAACTTTCACAGAGGGTATTGGTTACACTTCTAAATGCAACCTTCACAGCGATGCTATTGGGCGCATTTCTAAATTCCATTTTCTACGTAGAGGCTTCTGGGCGCACTATTAAGTAAATTTTCAGAGAGGCTTTTCCAGAGAGGGTGTTGGGAACACTTCTAAATTCAATTTACTAGAGAGACTATTGGGCACACTTGTAAATGCATCTTTCCAGAGTGTCTATAGGATACATTTCTATAGTCAACTTTCACAGATGCAATTGGGAACACTTCTAAATTCAACTTCACAGAGCGACTATTGGATACACTTCTATAATCAACTTTCACAGAGGGTATTGGTTACACTTCTAAAATGCAACCTTCACAGCGATGCTATTGGGCGCATTTCTAAATTCCATTTTCTACGGAGAGGCTACTGGGCGCACTATTAAGTCAATTTTTCAGAGAGGCTTTTTCCAGAGAGGGAAATTCAGAGCTAAAAAGCTGCCTGAAGTTTGTCCGGGGTAGGACCATGTTTACTTCTGGTGAGATGTTAAGGCCAACTGCATCCTGCAGGTTGGACAAGAACCCACCAAGTCCCTTCGATCACTATTAAACTCCTGTGGCAAGTCCCCAACTTCCCTTGTTTGGAAGGATTCCATACCTAAAGGGATTGAGTCACCTTCCTCATCATAAATGTGTTCTAGGTGAGGCGTGAATGTACCCCTGGGGAGTACCACACAACCTGATAAGGATGTTGGTACCGCTAAACTCATGGACACCTGGGGCTGCACTAAACAGGAACACGAAAAAAGGGGGAGGGGTGCCCAATGAGAATCAATTATGACAATATTTTAAACACATTCGACATGATTCATCTAGTTCACTGAAAAGGACGTGTCAAACACATTGGTAGAAAAGTACACATTTATGTTTATTTATACATTAAAAATAATTGTTTCCAATGTTGATTCCGGATCAAGCTATGTATGGTCTGAATCTAGACCATGCCTAGATTGTAATGGTCCATCACATTGGAGAAAAAAAAAGTATATATTATGCATAAACACAAAAACGTATTTCACATCAAATGTATTTAAAATATTGTCATAATTGATTCTCGTGGGACCCTCCCCCCCCCCCTTGTCCTCTTTTTGTGTTACTCCCTAGGGAGTGCGGCATACTCTCGAGGAGCTCTGGCATCACCAGCGCTAGTGAAGCCGTGGAGGGAAGTGTCAGGGCCAGACAACCAACACCCAAAGATGCAATGGTGTGCCAACAAGACAGGATCTCTTCTGATACCAGTCGGGTCAGGAGGTACATGGCTCAAAGACATCTGTCTCTGCCGACTCATCCGAGCACACTCAACTGGAGCCAGCAGAGCAGAGGCCCAAGCATTGGCACAGAGGGTTTAGCAAAGATGTCAAGCATCTTAAGCATAAAGTCCACCCATTTCTCAGATTTAGAGGATTGGGTGGTGAACGGTACCTGTGGAGATTGATCCTTGGGGGAATACTTGTAGTGATGCAAACTTTGAACCCCAAAGACTTTGTCAGAGTCGGTATATCAAAGAAAACGCAAAGCCAAAAAGTCAAAGAAGCAGTGTTTCTAAAATGAACAGAGCATGCAGAAAAAAGGAATTAAGGTCAGGGGGGCAACGCTTCTACATATACTGGCCCGGACGACATGTCCAGGGTGGGGTGCATAGAGGCATCAAATGGAGCAGAGGCGCAGCCACACCGTGCCCTCTGGTGGCGAAAACGTTTAAAAAGAGCAGCTGCATTGGGAGATTGATATAAAAAAGTGAGGATTCCGTGGGAGGAAGGAATCCATTCGAAATCGGAATTATAAGAAAGCTTATATTTAAGGTTTTGTGTTGAAATATATGCCCAAACAATATTTAATCTGTGCCACAAAGCACAGCTGAGATAAGAGACGTGACACAAGATCTAGGTTTACAACTGTGCTTAAATAAAGTGGTTCTCAAATTGGTGCTTGGAAAGGGAAAATATCCTATGGCAAAAACAAAGCTTAAGTGTGATTGTAGGCCTCATATAGGTAGACTGCACACCAAATTCGTATAAGGTAAGACATAACATACTTTAAGAAAAAAAGACTGCTGACCGCTAATAACGCCTTTAGAGGAGTAAAAGATGAGCACACCATATCAATGGGCAGTATTAGGGTCATGAATACTGTCACCGAACAAAAATAACCCCCCCAGATATGCGAGGTCATCTTTGATGTCATTTGTGATTTCATCTTCGATGTCCTGGGTTTTAGTCTTAGCAGTACATGGCGGTGGGGCTAGTTATGGTTGCATAGCAAACCATAAATGGCGTATTTCTTGGGTTTTTCGATTTTACTTTGTAGCCACAATATCCTTTAACAAATGTTTGTTCTGTGAAGTTCATAGGTTTTTATTAATGCAACTTAGCCATAACGGCCCTTTCACAAAGTTTTTTCACTGAATTTCAATGGTTTTCATAAGTGGAAATGTTTCATGATGTTACAGCACTGTATACGAGTTATTAACAATCCCTCTTTTAACATATGTGAAAGGACTATAAACCTCCTTTAGCAAATATTTTCTGCAATGCATACTGATGTGCGTTTTCAGCAGCGCATGCTGGGGCTGTAAATCATGGTGGAATTGCCTAGGGCATGAGGCTTGACCATGACCTCAGCCCCCACCAAACAAACCCCATTTATCCACTGCGCCAAGCCTGCATCCTGTTCCAGTGTTAACTGTGCCCCCATAATGTGACCGTTAGTCACTGCGCATGGCTTGCAACAATGGACAGTCTCAACAATCCATGGGTCATGGACTTCAGACATGCCACAGGCCCCAATAAGCAAATCAGAGTAGACAACCCCATTGTCGTTCCCAGAATTTTTCTTCCCGTTCAAGCATATCCGGATCTTTTGAATTTTTTTTTTTATTTGGTTATTTATAACCCAGCACATCAGAGAACATGTACATTAACATTTGATTGGAACCCCTTAGAATAAACCGTAGGATGACATTCCCCACATACCTCCCCTCATGTCCATGTTCCCGGATGGGTCTCATCTTTCAGGCCCATTGGCCCGGGCGCGGCTCTGCGTCTTCGCTGGTTGAGTGGAGGGCTCTCGCGATCAGGCTTGGCTTATGGGTCAGGGCTGGATAGTTCTGGTCATAGTCTAACAGCGGTGTCCAGATGTTCATAAAGCAGTGGAGTAGGCCCGCTTTGGCCGCAGTGACCTTTTCAGCTAGGAGGATGTCCCAGATTTAGATCCACCACAGGGTCATCAGGTGGCCTTCCGCTGATGTGCAGGTGTGCACTACCATGATTTTTGCCGCTAGCAGGAGTTGTCATCAGCGCTGCCCTCCGACCTGTTCTTGGGTAGGTGTCTGGGATCGGGATCCCCAATAGGACCTGTTCGGGGGCCAGTGGTATTGCCATTTGGGTGATGTCCTTTATTGTAGCGAGGCATTGAGACCAGAACTCTTACCTTTGGGCAAGTCCACCACATATGAAAATAGGTCCCTGGCAGGCTGAAACAGCACCAGCATTGTGGATCCAATGCCTGCTGAAAGTGGTGAAGGCGGGGAGGGCGGTGGTAGTTCCAGCGCAATAGTAGTTTGTGGGTGCATTCCCAATTAGTGACGCACGGCGGGGAGGCCGTGTGCCTCCTGGACCAGATGTCCATCCAGGTATGGTCCTCTATGTCGTGACCCAGGTCTGCCTCCCATTGAGTCATATAGGAGGGCCTGGTACGGAGGGGGTCGTCTTGTAGTGATCTGTAGTGGGCCATGATCTTCCCCCAGGCTGGCAGATCGTTTATTGTAAGTTCCAGCAGGGCAGGGGATCGGATAGCTGCCGGGAGGGTTAAGGGGTGGGAGAACCAATGCCTCAGCTGAGCATAGGTGAACCTGCCTGTTTCCGCCAATTGGAAGGTGTGTTTACATTGTTCGAAGGTTAGGGGGAGGCCCCCCTCAAAGAGCTGTCCCAGTGACTCAAGGCCATCCGCCACCCAGTTTTGAAAGTTCCTTGGATGGGTGCCCGGGGAGAAGGATGGGTTAAGGAAGATAGGTGAGAGGACTCTGGTCCCCTGGGATACCCTTGTGCCTACGGGCCCACTCCCAGGCATTGATAGAATGTTTGGTGGAGGACAGCAAATCTGGCCATGCCCGGCTTAGGGTGGAGGGGATGAACGTTTTAAAGCGGAGGGGGAGAGGGAGGAGGAATTGTTCAATTTCTACCCACTTTGGGTGCCCCTGGGCAATTCCCCATGCCTGAAGGTGGGCCAGCTGTGCTGCGATTTCATATTTGCGCAGGACCGGCACCCCAGACTGCCCAGTTTCATGCTGCTCATCATTTGTCTTCGGGGGATGTGTGCTTTCTTGCCCTTCCAAACAAAGTCAATTATTTTCCGTTGAAGCCACTGTAGCGGGGAAAGCGGGATCGAGACAGGAAGAGATTAGCATGCATAGAGGACCCATGGGAGAAAATTCATCTTGCA
Source organism: Ambystoma mexicanum (assembly GCF_040938575.1). NCBI lineage: Eukaryota > Metazoa > Chordata > Amphibia > Caudata > Ambystomatidae > Ambystoma > Ambystoma mexicanum. The sequence continues at coordinate 987,434,056 of NC_090936.1, forward strand.
TGCCATGATACGGCCTAAGAGATTTCTTGTGACTGCCAGCGGTTGAGGGCCCTTTCCATTTTTGCAAAAAGTTGGGAAAGTTTGTTTGAAATGCTTTTGCTGGGTGGGCAGGGATCCGAACCCCTAGATATGCAATGGACTCTGCACTCCACTGGAGCAGGCTTCGTTGCTCTAGGGTTTCTCTTCCGGGTCCCACCCCCAGGGCCACTGATTTCCCAAAGTGGATCTCGAACCCTGCCACTCCCAAAGCTCTGGATCTCGGTTAGGGCCATCTTCATGGAAGCCGCAATATCAGTGACAGTAACACGTCATCTGTGTAAAGCGCAATTTTGTGTTGGGCGGGGCCCACCTGTAGGCCACTAATCTCGGGGTTCCAGCGGATCCGCTGGGCCAAGGGCTCCATGACTAGGGTGAAAAGCAGGAGGGGACAGGGGGCAACCCTGTCTTAGTCCGCATGTGAGCGGGATCAGATCTGATAGACCGTTGACCCTCAGCCGAGTCCTGGGCATTTGATAGTTTGCTAGGACCATTCTTTGGAAAGTCGGGCCAAAGGCTTTAAGGGTGAGGCGTATGTAACTCCAGTCCACTTTGTCAAAGGCCTTGGTTGCGTCCAAAGCCAGCAGGGCGAGTTGTTGCTTTTCCTGGTTGGCAATCTCTATCAAGTCCAGGGCCCTCCGTATGTAGTCTTTTGTCGACCTATGAGTTATAAATCCTGTTTGGTCTGGATCTATGATGTTAGGGAGGATAGGCACTAGGCGGTTGGCCAGGACCTTGGCATATCCGAATTTTTAAACATTTTACCACATAGCCGGTCCCTGGTGGCCCATTGCCGATCCCAGGTGGCGACGGCAGTGACCAGATTGTCCGGGGCATGGTGGCCCTAATATGGCAACTGGCTATGCCTCAGTCTCCAAAGTTAGATCACAATTTTGTGTACCTGCATTACAACACTTTTCAAAAAATAAAAGACATTTGCAAAAGCATGTTTTCAGGTCCATGTTTCATTTCGAAGTAGTGTCAAAATGTAGGTACAAAAAATACAGATACAACTTAGCCCCCACTTGACAAATGTCCATTTGCACAAATATTCAGTTAGATCTATAATCTATATGCAGATATATGTGCAAATTTGTCATACAGCACCAAAGTTATAAGCCATCTAAAAATGTTGGGACCACCGCTCTAATTTTGCCCCCGCTTGACATACTCCCACCAAACTTTGCGAAAACACTAAAAGTTGGGTCTAAAATCTTTTTGCAAGCCTGTGTGCAGATTTGTCAAACAGCACGAAATTTGTAAGCAGTTCAATCATTTTGGGACCCCCCACACCCCCCGCCCTCTAATTTGGTCGCCTCTTGGCAAAACAGCAACACTGCAAAACATTCATAGGTGGGTCTTAAATGCATGTAGTTTCATTGAATGGTGCCAAAGTTATAAGCCATCCAAAATATGCTCTTCACCGACCCTCTAATGGTTTAATATGCATGGATGTCCTCAAACTTTTGTCAAGTCCCCGAACATCTGAGATGAAAAAACACCTGATTTTTGGCTTTTTATGGCCGTATCCCATCCTATCCTCATCACTCCTTACTGTAATGTTTTTTTAATGTTTTTACCTTTATGTCTGCGGGCTACTGGCACAGTTCGCGAATCCAACATGGCGTCAGTTTAAAAGGTTTTGACGCACCTCATGTTTTTAAATTGACCAATCAGCGGGCATGTACAATGTCTGCAAATGTTACGCAGCTCCCAGAAAGGTCCAGATGTGTTCCCGGGCACCAAATCAGGAAGAGATTCCACAAACCGGATGCAGATAAACAATTTGTTTTATTTACATTTTGACAGTTTTACAATATCTACTGGATAGATTAACACCAGGTTTGCAAAAGCACGCTTTTGGGACGAAGTCGCTGCTTCTCATGCAAGTTTGGTGCAAAAACATCAAGCAGTTTGGGCTGTAGGCACGAGAACAATCTGTTCCCATTTAGGTCTATCCGGATTTAAAAGGTTTTGGGACACCCTTCACCCCTCATATAACTGTGCCCCCCTTGACAAAACAGCACAAAACTAGGCAAATTGATTCAGAGTTGGCCATATACTTTCTTGCAAATTCATCAAAACGGCAGCAAAGTTATTATAAGCTACCCATAAACTGCTCTTCCTACGGGTTGATATATCGTAAAATACATTATGATGTCATCTTTGATGTTCTGGGTGTTCGTCTTAGCAATGCACGTAGTTATGGTTGTTTAGCGTCCCATATTTAGGGATTGTCAATAGTTTTTCGGTTTTGCTATGAACTATAACGGCACAGTAATGTTTTTTCACTGAAAATATATATATATATATATATAACACGGGGCCAAACAAGAGGAGGAAGACAACGAGGAGGGGGCAGGGGGGGGGGGGAATAAATAAATAGGCAAGGAATCCCACAGGGAGATCGCTGCGCTCTGGGAATTAAAAAAGACACGGCCGCGGAGACAAGTTTACAAATGTCAATTGTCAATCTCTCCAAACATGTCCTAACGGAATCACAACGTTCTGTACTAAGTTTGGGCTTAAATTTCTGTCCCACATCTGAATATGACTATCCACAGACCAGGATAGACTTTGACCAATATGTACGAAAAGTCAAATTAAGGAAATTCTTCATGACGAATCCCATCAAAGAAAAGAAACGAATCGCCCAAAGTGGGCAGACTGACCTATCTAAATCAGATTTGGATACCCTTTCCACCCTCATGTTCCTACAGAATGATAGAGATTCAACTTCTGAATCTGCAGAATTTGACCTGGGCGAACTGGACATCAATATGGAGTGGTACAAAAGCACCAAATTGAAAAACAAATCCAAGTTTATGCATCCAGTGATTTCAGGTGGCACCATAGAAACATAGAAACATTCCAAAGTCTGGTAACTGAGGACCTGAAGAAAATAAGACATAAGGAGGCGAAAAATCACAAACCCAACATTGGGAAGGAATACACCAAAGCCCTGAAAGAATTGAACCCCTTGCCCAATCGTATCATTAAGGCGTCAGATAAGGGCCGCAACATCGTACTTATGACCATCGACCAATATATACAAGAGGCAAATAGACAACTTAATGACAAAACTTGCTATGAAAAATTAAGTGAGAATCCAATGAAGGATCTGGAACTGAAAGTACAGATTTTCCTTAATAAATGGTCTGAAGAAGGAATGCTTGAAGATAATGACATCAGATTTCTCTATAAATCCCACTCCACTACTCCTACAATTTACTTCCTTCCTAAAATACATAAGAACATTTCCAAGCCTCCGGGGAGACCCATCGTCACACTAACAGGGTCATTATTGGAAAACATGTCCAAGTACATTGATGAATCTTTATTTCCTTTCGTACTCACACTACCCTCATATTTGAGAGATACGAAGGATTTCTTGCTGAAGATTAATGAAATACCCTGCGAGTCCGATTTTTTACTAGCCACGATGGATGTGGTCTTTTTATACACATCCATCACTCATGAGCAAGGTATAAAGGCCTGTACTCATTATCTGAATACCAGATCGTTGAATTTTTCTAAACATTCGGAAATGATTCTGGCCATGGTTCTTCTGTGCCTGACCAACAATGTTTTCCTATTTAACCAAAAGGTACTATAGACAGAAGCAAGGTACCGCGATGGGAACAACCTTTGCCCCTTCATATGCAAACCTCACAATGGGGTATTGGGAGAAATATGAGGTATGGAAGGAAAGTAACGAGAGGTTCACTAATAAGGTTGTCATGTGGCAACGCTACATTGATGATTTATTCATCATCTGGAAAGTCACACCAAAGGAATGGATGGATTTTGTGGTACATCTTAACATCAATGAATTTAAACTTAAATTCACCGAAACCCACAGCCCCAAGGAAGTTGTATTCTTGGATGTCACGGTCCAAATTGATGACGGGAAAATAAAGACCAAAATGTTCCGGAAACCAACAGGAGTAAATGCCCCATTACATGCGAATAGTGCCTACTGCCAAAATTTGATTTGGAGTATTCCTTATAGTGAGTTTATCCGTCTCCGAAGAAACTGTTCGGAACTCAGTGCCTACGATGAAGAGAGCAAAATCACCGCCTGGGGCTTTCAAAAACAATGTTATCCAAAACAAGTGACCCAGAGAGCCTATTTAAAGGCACGTCAGTGCAAGAGGTCTACATTATTACTGGATCGCACTAATAGGACACTGAACAGTGAAAGAACCAACTACTCGTCTGATTTTGACGTATGGACAATCTGCCAAATACATCAAAGGCATCATACGCAAACACTGGAATACATTGGCAGTGGACCCGGACCTGAGACAATCATTGGGTGAATATCCTAATTTTGCCTTTCGGAAATGTCCATCAAAGACAAATTAGTAAGCAGCTTCATGCAACCGGACATTATTTCCCATCAGTCTACTTGGTTAATTTGTAGGAAGGATGGCTTTTACAAATGCAGAAAATGTAAGATATTTGAATTTGCGGAAGAGTGCAGCACATACTTACATCCTATACAAGAGAACAATTGCCATCAAGGACAGGATAACCTGCGACTCAGTATATAGTGTATGCACTCAAATGCACCTGTAGCAAATGGTACATAGGCAGTACCAAGTGCAAATTAAAGATACGGATACAGCAACATATCAGAGCCATCAAAAATCAAGACTACACATACCCCATTGCTAAACATTTTTGGAAGAAACATGATGGGAAATTATGTGACTTTTCGTTCATTGGGCTACAGCAGGTAAAGATTGGACCCAGGGGAGGTGATAGAGAGAAATTACTGAGACAACGAGAGACCATAGTCATTATCGATTTCGAGAGCAAGCTTCCATTGGGACATAACATTGATGAGGAACTTTATACCTTTTTGGGTGAATATCTATAGTTGTTGTATTGCCCACCTATTGTCATTACTAAATCAGGATAATGATCGTTCGCTGAGGATTTGTTAACCTTTCCCTCAGTATTCCCTTATTTCAGAGAGTTTTATTTCTACCGGATGGAGCTCACCGGTTAGATGGATTTTTAATCATGTATAGACACAGATTTTGTAATCCCTATATACAGTTATGTCATTTTTTATGCCTGATCACAACAAGGTTTTTTTTTAATGTTGACATTCAGTCCGGGGCGGATTAAGTGCCGCCATTTATTCTTCTAGCACTAGTCACTTTGGAAAAATATGTTGATGGCCTAGGTTTGTAGTCACCCATGGTAATACAATGCTGTGGTCTAAATTGTTATTCAACAAGAATATACTTTGAAATGAGGCACTATGCTTCACATGTGATAGACCCGGTGTTGTGTCATGGTTCGCGTAACACAATTTGAACACACGAGCCACTACTGTAGTTTCATGGTCTGAATTCGATCCAACAGGTGTAAAAATCTAGCAATTTGAAATTGTCTTCTATATATTGTATTCATATCATATGTGCACACCTTTAAATTATCGACTAATGATGAGTGGAACTACTTTATCTGAATGTTCTGGGCAGTGAGAGATCCACTCCAAAATGGCGGACGGTGTGATCAGGCATTTGGTATTGAAAGAAAATGTATAGTCCTACCTCTATTGTGACTGCTATTCAAAGGGGAAGGATTTAAATTCTGTGTCTTGCAAAATCGAATTCATGTGAACAAGCTACAAGTCGTAGCGAAACGTGTCATCGGAGGTTTACCTTTGTGTTGCTGGGCGAGGGCAGGTGGTGTTTCCACATGAAATTTTTTTAAAATTTTGTATTCAATAAAGAAGACATTTTTATTCGAACTTTGTTATAGCTTGCTCTTTGAGAATGTTGGAATCAACTTTGAGACTATATTGCACGACACTCCGGGAGTGCGGCTCAAGACTGTGCCGGTCCACGGTACAGAAAATGGAGAGAGATATATATATACATACACACACACACACACCAGTGAAGAAAAACAAAGGGGCGAAACATATGTCGTCAGTGGTGTCATCAATGACATTTGTAATGGCATCCTTCATGTTCTGGGGGATAGTGGTAGCAGTGCACAGTGCTAATGGGAGGAGTGGGTGCTTAGCAGACCATAACTGGCGAATTTCAGGGTTTTTTTTAGGTTGTAATGTGCACCGTAATGGCAGGCTGGAAAAGTTTTTTTAGTGAAGTGCACAGGTTTTTGGTAGGTCAACCTAACCATAAAGTCCCCTTAACATTTATTTTTGTAGTGAATTTTCCATGTTTTTAGTAGGGCAACGTAACCATAACATCCCTTTAGAAAAGTTTTTTTTCACTGAATTCCATAGCTTTTTAGTAGTGTAATTAAATCATAACATTACTTTAACAAAATGTTTCTAATGCATTTATCAGGGTTCTAATAGTAACACATAAGCATACTACTGTTAAGGAACATTTGAAGTAACTGCCCACCTTCCGAATAATTCCACATTATATGCTGGCGCACAGCATGGTGGTGTGTTCGAAAACTAATACACACTTCACAACAACATGTGTGACTGGATGATAGTGCGGAAGTACATTGTATATTCTTGTAGGAAGTTGTAACTGCAAAATTTCCGGTGCAGAACTCCACAGGGCATGTTTGCAGCACAATAGAAGCAAGACTGCATACCGACTTCTCTGGATCATTAACCCCCCCCCCCATTCTTCCCCAAAAAACGAGGGATGAATGCCATTAGCAATCGAGATTTTACAGCAGTAATCCGTGATACCAAAAAAAAAAAAAAAGGATTTTTGGTCTTCAACCGGAACGCCTCTGGTGTTCCCGGCTGAAGAAAACAAATCCTTTTCCAAGATGGCCACCATAGAAAGGTAAGACGGGTGTTGGATAGAAACCCTTCTTTGCTTTCCATTACAGCCTGCAGAAAGCAAAAATGAAACTGTAACCATAATGGCAGCACCACATTTTTGTTCCTTGAGAAATGTGTCGTTATGAGCAAGACCTTTACCAGAAAGCCAGTCCCTGGTGGACATGGCGACTTCAATGCAATGCTTTGTCCCTTCCAGTAATGGCCAGTAGCCATGTCCCCGACATTGTGGCCACTAACCATACATTAAGCCTACCCCTCAGACGGAAGCTGTACCGTTGATTTGTTATGTACATGACAACACTTGTTAAATATCAAAACATATGCGTAGAAAAAGGAAAAGAGTAGTCTTCTTACGTGTGCACAAAATCCCAAACTATGATGGCAAGCGCAATCACATCAGAAATACTGCAAGCAACACCATTACCACTCACCTTTCGACACATAATTTCGTAAGTAGCACAGGTGGAAAGGTGTGAAGATGTGTATTGGGAGGGCGTAACCATGTATTATTTTACAAACATTTCTGTACAGCAAACACTTTCAGTGCACCTTACCTCATTTTTCCTCTTTTAGAAAGATACTAATCATTCTGAACTAATGTTGGTTAATGGGGCATCTGGGTGACAAAAATTGGGCTGACGGTGACATAAATTGGCCCAACGGCACTAAAGCATATGAGATGGGCCTGACCCTCCCGTAGCCAAAGCAAGTCGTATGCAATACCTTTCTCCATAACGTTCCTTGGCAGCGTAAACAAATGCATCCATAAGGACTTACGTGCCGTGATACATCACCTACAAAAGAACACATTACGACCTGCAACGTAGCACGCCACATTTTGAAATAGAGTAAATTTGTAAAAATAAAAACACTAACATTTAAGAATTAGCAAAGTAGTTTTATTTCACAATAAACTGAGCGAAATCATCGCCCTATGCAATTAGTAAACTAGGTTTGTTTCACAATAAACTGTGCGAAATGATCGCCCTATTCACATTTCCATAGAAGTAGTCAGTTTGTCTCTTTGGTCAACAATCAAAATGTTAACGGTAATGGCCACGTTGTTGTTTTCCCACACAGAAAATAAGTGTTGCCGGCACAGTAGTCGTTTTCCTCGCACATTGATTTGCAAGACGACGTCAATCGCTGTGATCTACACCACCAGAAAGGATGGAATGTTACTCCTTATGGCGACAGCAGCGTAAGGACAGAGGTCCGACACGGTCATCCCACTGAATTATGACGCACAGACAACCAGTGACGAACAGTTGCATTTGACGGTTAAAAAAGCCATCACTCAGCAGCTGCAATCCGTGACATTCACAATAGGGAAGGACGTAGCTGAGGGGGAAAGGGGGAAATACATGTTTTATCAATACGCAACCTTTGGACAAACAGTTGTAATACAGAACATTTTCAGTAAAAATTATTTCATGGACGGCGGCAATCTCCATAACGTGAAAAAAAATAAACGGCACAGAAAGCTGGAACGTCTTTATTAATAACATTTTTGTTTGGAAGTACCTGAGCGGTGAAAGGGGAAATAAAACGTGTATCAATATGCAACCTCTGCACAAAACAAAGTTGTAACACAACATTTTTACTAAATATTAATTTTAATTTGGGGAAATGTAGTGGCACCCTACAAATGACAACAATGTGCAATGTCCATAATGGGAAAAAAAAACTGCAAGAAACCTTGTAATTTTGTAATTCATTATTAAAAAATGTCTCTTTTCGAAATTAAAAATGTAATGCCAGTTCGGTATACAGGCGTAAAAAAAAAAAAAAAACGTACATGATGTGGACCACCTCCATTGCGTTCAGTACAGTCAAAGAATGTATTTGGAAGAGTGCCTCTTCGAAAACTGATATTTCATGTTCGTTACAAAAGCATAACCTTATCAAACGATATGTTTTTCAAACTGTTACTCCCTGCATTCTTTCTGCTTTTCCCCCTATAGCTCAAGGTTAAAAAACAAGTGAGCCTTATGGGTGCTGACAAATATGTGGCCGTACTGAGCTCGTATTGAAAAGAGAAAATCAAGTGACCTTCACTCCGAATGCATATACATTCTCATTTTGCAACATATCAGCAGCTATTCATGACAACCGCTACTCCCGTAAAGAAGTGCTGTGTGTTCGAAATAGTGCAGGTGGCTGGCTTAGATTTCAAACTGTAGGACGCCAGTCTGACTGCAGTAATGTTGTTTATGTATTGTAACATGGACGCAGTAAGTTCATTTCGTACAATGAGTAGCAAGTCCCACTGTACCGTATGACAGTGGTAACAAGAATACACCAATGTTTGACTTTCTACTGCCACATCTCATTAACGCTCACCTTTCGAAACAGTGTTCCATAAGTGTAACAAGCGCATTGGTGACTTCTTCGTTTATGTAGGTTAGCGGCGATGTCCGCGTACAACAGAAAACGAAGTAAACATGGCGGACGTATCGAAAGATTATGACGCACTTCATGCTGTGGCACAACCAATTGGTGAAAGTGCAACATGGTCGCGGGCAGCACGCCACGGAATAGCCAATTGAAATCTTCTCCACGGAGCGAACAGGGAAGTGTGACCGCGGAGGGGACATAGATATCATTAATTTTTAGAGACATACTTTTTGATAGTTTTTAAGGAAACTACTGGATGGATGGTCACAAAATTTACAAAAACGCTTTCGAGACCAAGCCCCTACCCCTGCCCCTGCCGCAAATCCGACCAGCGGTTTGGCCTGTAGCCATGCGCAGAGTTTTCCCCATTCAGTCTATGGCAAAAAAAAAAAAAAAAGACATTTTGGGACCCGCCCTATAACTTTGCCCCCCCAGGACCAAACATCACCAAACTTTGCAAAAAAACAAACTGTGTGTGTGTGTAATTAAATATATATATATATATATATATATATATATATATACACACATATACACATACACACGCAGATATTCAGTCATTGTTTCAACATTTTTCATAATAACATTGTTTCAGTAACACAACAATTATTCATTCTGGTAAACTTTATCTGTTGTGCCATGATCAATGAACATAGGTTCCATTGTGCATCTTCAGAATGACAAATTCAAGAAAGCCAAGTGGTACATTTTGACTGCTCAACACGTCTCTGTCCCGAGACATTCATCAGAAGCATCTGTGGCTAAGGAGAAGAGAAGTAATTATGTTTTTAATAAGTAGGGCTCATTGTGAAGTAATCAAAAGCAAAGTCCTACTCCCAAATACAAGTTATTCTTAAAATGATATCTGTATGTGTAGACCTCCATGCCCGATCCTGTCTTGGTTCAGGGCCCTCAGCCCAATCTCCTCCTTTTCGATAGGCGTTTCCGGCGTCTTATGAACTTCCTCCCTTTTCCTGCTACTCCTTCCGTCAACTCTCGGCACCCTCCTCTTTGTCCTCTGCACAACCTCAGGCCCCTCTACCATCTCTGCAGGGCGTACCTCAAGCCTCTACACCTCCACAAAAGTCTTTCAGATGTGGGAATCTGCTTCACGTTGCTACTCTAAACACTCGGTCTGCTGTCAAACATTCCTCAGACATCTGTCACCTCCTGGAAGAACTCGACCTAGATATCCTTGCTCTCACCGAGACATGGTTCACGGCCAATTCTGTCATGGTTTGGACACTCCTCCCTGAGGGCTACAAGATCCTCTCCGAACCCAGAACCAACCATCCGGGAAGTGGAGTAGCCCCGATCGTTCCTGAGTGGTTACCTGCCTCTGTCAATCCTATGCAGGCGTACTCATTTGAATGCTTGGTCTGCAGGCTCTCTAGCTCTCCTGGCCTCTAACTGTGGTCACCATCTAGAGCCCACTTGGCCAGGTCGCCCTCTTCCTCTCTGAATGGGCTGACCTCTCATCTTCTCTCCTTGCCTCTACCTCTCAGCTTCACATCCATCTGGATACTTCCAATCCCTCCTCAGGGCTTGTCCGCAATCTCCGACTCGCTCTCCCTCTCAATTCTACCCTCTGCTCCGACACACTCTTCCGGGCACACTTTGGATGTCCTAATCTCCTCTGACATCCCCCTCTCCAACCTTCTCACCACTCTATCTTGGACTGACCACTTTCTGCTCTCCTCCCACCAGACATGCTGTCCCTCAGGGGAAGCCTACCCCAGCACTGCCACCAACCTTCTCGGTCATCCGGCCCATGAAGTGTGTCAGTGGAGGCCTTTGCTGACACTTTCTCTCCTCCTACGGCTGACTCACACTCTGGCACAGCCCTTTGACCTCCTTGCCCTTGTTATGTTATGTTACTTTGCATTTATATAGCACCTTATGTACCATTGGTATGATGTCAAGGCGCTGGTAGGTTGAACGCCCTCAGGAACCATAGTTCAAGTCAGTAGAGAGAGTCATAAGGTGCGTGTGTGCACCGGATATGTGTGCAGCAGGTGTGGCACTCGTATGATAGCTGCTTCATAGCGGTAGGTGCGGAGGTTGGGAGATCAGGAGTATGTGTTTGTTCTGGCAGGGTAATACCAGACTGATTCTGGCTGCGTTAGGCCTGAGGAGAACGCCTAGGGTGGCGGGTGTGCAGCCAGCTGTGTTTAGTTAGGATGATGTGGAGTATGTGGCAGGTGTTGGTATGATGACAGCTACACAGACTGTCCTAGTATCGCTGTGTTCTAGTTGAGTGGTGGTGTATGGAAGAGAGTAAGCGTAATGTGATGTAATATGGTGGTTTTCAGTAGGTGCTTGAGATCGAGTGCCTTCATGCTCCATGCACTCCAGCCGTTCTTGTAGAAGGAACAAGTTACTTACCTGTAACTGTTGTTCTCCAGCATGGGTCTGGCATGGATTCACATGCTCATGAATATTCCCAGTCGTCAGGCTGGGAATCCTCGGTAAAGAAAAAACCAGTATCAGTTTCGTTTCTGATCTGTCTTTCGTAGTAATAACCAATCACTGCGTCATACTGACCACAGCCAATGACTGCCCTCTACCTAAGCACCGCCTCTGGCAGCCATCTTCAGATTTGGAAGCACGTGAAGTGGCAGTATGACCAAGTGAAGAGCCGCAGAGGGGTAGGCGGGAGGGTTCGCATGTGAATCCATGCCAGACCCATGCTGGAGAACAACAGTTACAGGTAAGTAACTTGTTCCTTCTCCAGCATGGGGACTGGCATGGATTCACATGCTCATGAATAAAGAATACATTGCAGTACACACATGCTCAACATTAAGCATCTTACCTCCTCACCAGGCTCACCTCAGGCGAACAGGTTGCGCAGCACTGCTTGGCCGACCCTGGACTCCTCCCTGGAATCCCGATCGACGCAGTAGAATTTCGTGAAGGTGTGCGTCGACCTCCACGTAGCAGCCCTGCATATGTCCAGCAGGGGCACACCAGAAAGGAACGCCGTGGTAGCTGCGATCGCTCTGGTGGAATGGGCTCTCGGACGGCCAGGCAGCGGTCGGTTTGCCAACCGATGACAGTACATGATACAGCCGGAGAGCCATCTGGAAATGGAAGCCTTCGAGAGAGCCTTCCCCTGATTGACAGGTCCAAAGTTCACAAAGAGTTGTGACGTCTTCCGAAAACACTTTGTGCGGTCCACGTAGAACTTCAGCGCTCTAGCCACATCCAGCGAGTGCAAAGTCCTCTCAGCCGGCGACAAAGGCGACGGGAAGAATACAGGCAACACCAAGGGTTCGTTGAGATGGAAGTCCGACTGTACCTTGGGCATGAAGGAGGGGTGCGTCCTGAGCACTACCCTCGTGTCATGAAAAGTCAAGTACGGGGCCTTGCAGGAAAGGGCCTGGATCTCTCCCACCCGTCGTGCGGAGGTGATGGCCACAAGAAACGCTGTTTTCCACAACAGAAACTTCAACGGGGCCGAGTGCAGAGGCTCGAACGGAGGTCCCATGAGCTTGGTCAGCACCACGTTGAGCTCCCACGCCGGGGCCGGCGCCTTCACCGGCGGGAACGATCTGAACAGTCCCTTCATGAACTCTTTCACCAGACGATGAGACCACAGGGACGTCCGGCCCGTGGTTCTGGTGTATCGGGAGATCGCAGCAAGATGAATCTTGATGGACGCGTGTGCCAGTCCAGCTTTGGCCAGCGTCAGCAGGTACGGCAGTACCTGGGGAGCCGTAATCCGTAGAGGGTTAATCTTCTGTGCGTGGCACTAGACAGAGAACCTCTTCCATTTGTGTCCGTAGCATTTAAGAGTCGAGGACGCCCTGGCCTTTGCAAGAACCTCTCTGCAGTCGGCCGGTATGTCGTATCCTCCAAACTCTAGCGCTGCAGGAGCCAGGCCTGCAAGTTCAGCGATTTCGGGTCGTGGTGGAGGATGGCGCCTCCTTCCCTGGAGAGTAGATCCGCGTCCACCGGCAGCTTGATTGGCGGGGACGCTGACAAGTCCAGAAGGTCCGGGAACCATATCTGCCTCGGCCACGCAGGTGCGACGAGGATCATCCTGCACCGTGACCTCTTGAGCTGGCCGACGAGCCGGATTAGCAGTGGCAAAGGAGGGAACGCGTAGAGGAACAGGCCCTCCCAGGGGAAAGAGAAAGCATCGCCCATGCTCCTCGCCTGGGGAAACCTGCTGGCGAACCTCCGGCACTTTGAGTTCGTCGCCGTCGCGAACAGGTCGATCTGGGGTGTGCCCCACCGTCGGAAGAGGAGATCCACTAGATCCTGCCGTAGTTCCCACTCATGGCACGAGCGCAGCTCCCTGCTGAGTGAGTCGGCGATGGTGTTTTTTATCCCTGCCAGATGAAACGGCACCAGAAACATCCTTTGGGCGACTGCCCAATGCCACAGGGTCCTGCGCCTCCTTGGACAGTGCTGGGGACCTGGTTCCGCCCTGTTTCCTGATGTAAAACATGGTGGTGGTGTTGTCGGTGAAGATCCTCACCACCTTGCCCTTGAGGGACGGAAGGACCGACCTGAGGGCCCAGAACACTGCACGGAGCTCCAGGACGTTGATATGGAGGGGACTTCTCCGTCGGGAGCCAGAGGCCTCTCGCGTGCAGATTCTCGGTGTGCGCTCCCCACCCTTCCAGGGAGGCATCCGTGGTCACGGTCTCCTGGTGGTCTGGGGGTCCATGCCCGCTGTCAGATGCGCGCGGGTGCCCCACCACCGGACCGCTCGGCGGAAACTCTCGTCGAGTGTGATCCTCTCCTCGAAGCCGCCCGTCGTTTGGATCCAGCGCGCGTCCAGGAACTCCTGCAACGGGCGCATCCGGAGCCTGCACATGGGAATGAGGTAGATGCAAGAGGACATCATTCCGAGGAGGGACTGGCTGGACCTCACCTTGGCCGCGTCGGAAACCAACATCCGCTGTACCTTGCCCAGGATGGACCTGGTCCTTTCCTCCGACGGGGAGGCCAGAAGGGACACTGTCGAGCTTCGCTCCCAGAAACAGTGCGTTTTGCGCGGGTACCAGGTGGGACTTGGCGTAGTTCACTGAGAATCCCAGGTCCGTGAGAAGTTGGACGGTCCTTGCCGTGTGCTCCACGGCGAGCTCCCTCGTCTTGGCTCGGATGAGCCAGTCGTCCAGGTAGGGGTAGACGTGGATCCCCTCGCGGCGCAGCTCTGCCGTCACCGGTGCAAGGCACTTGGTAAATACCCTGGGTGCCGACCGTAGTCCGAAGGGGAGGGCTTTGAACTGGTAGTGACGCCCTTGGACCACAAACCTGAGGAATTTTCGGTGCCCCTTTAGGATGGGAATATGGAAGTAGGCATCCTCCAAATCCAACGACGACAGGAAGTCTCCTTCCTCCAGCTGACCCAGGACGTGCTGGAGGGTGACCATCGGGAACTTCTGTGCCTTGATGAACTTGTTCAGACGTTGCAGGTCTAGGATGGGGCGCCATCCTCCCGTCTTCTTCATGAGGAAGTATCTCGAGTAAACTCCGGAGCCCCGAAGCCTCTTTGGGACGAGTTGGATGGCGCCCTTCCTGAGCAACGCCTTTACCTCCAGGAGAAGCTGAGGGACGTGAAGCTCTCTCCTGGCCACGGGGGGGACGCGCGGGCACCTTCTTTGAAACTCGAGCGCGTGGCCCCGGGCCAAGGCGTCCAGCACCCAACGGTCGGTGGAGATGGACTCCCACACGCTGATGAAGCTCGCCAGCCGGCCTCCCACCGGGGTGCTTCGGTGGGGGCCCGACCCCATGGCCGGTTCAATCCTGTTTCGACGAGGCTTTGCTGCCTTGACCTCCTTGGCGACGACGGCGGGGTCCTCCAGACTTGCCTCGTCCTCTGTAGGCCTCTTGAGACGTCAAGCGGCCCGCTCGTCGGTAGGTAGAGAAACCGCCGCCGGAACCTTTGGAGGCGCCCTTGCCTCCGCTGCTCCGAAAGGGCGTCCGTCGTTGCTGCAGAACCCCAATGGCCCGGGCCGTCTCAGTGTCCGCTTTAATGGCCTGAAGGGAATCGTCCACTGTTTTCCCAAACAGGTTGTTCCCATCGAACGGCATGTCCAGGACTCTGGTCTGTACGTCTTGACGGAAGTCCGTAGCCTTGAGCCATCCACGCCGCCTAAGGCACACGCCGTTGCCCAACTGGCGAAACCCAGTGTCGGCGATGTCCGTCGCAATAGTGATGGCGTGGTCCGACGCCACCTCACCTTCCTGTAGGATCTCCAGGGCATCCGCCCTCTTGTCGTCCGGTAGGAAGTCCAGCAGGGGAGCCAGTTTGTACCATAGCTCCCTGTCGTAGCGGGCCACGATAGCCAAGGCGTTGGCCGCTTTAATCGTCGTCGCTGCAGACGAGATGACCCTGCGTCCCATAGCGTCCAATTTCTTTCCCTCGCCGTCCGGTGGAGAAGTCGAAGTGGAGGCCGCACCCCCCCCCTCCGCTTTCTTCCTGGCCGCCGCGGAGACGACGGAGTCCGGGGTAGGCTGCGCCCGGAGGCACAGGGGGGCCGCGTCCGGGACCCGGTACTTCTTTTCGTACCGGTCTCTTCTAGCTGGCGTCGTGGAAGGGTTCTTGAGGAGGGCGAGGCCCTCATCCCAAATGTCGTCCAATAGAGGCACCGCGATGACCGTATTCCTCATGGCCTCGTGCCGTTGATAAAGGAATCCTTCCTTTTTCTTCTCCTCAGGGCAGAGTTGGAAAAGCTCGGATGCCCTGGCGATCATGGAGTGGAACGATCCAATCTCGTCGGGCGGAGAGGCCCTGGTGGGAGGTGACGACGGGAGATCCTCGTCGTATACCTCGTCGTCCGTACCCGTCGCTGCCGTGTCAGTCCCCGTATCATCCCCTCGGGTGGACGGGGAGGAGGGCTGGATGGGTCGCGACGGCTGAAAAGGAGGTGGAGGGTGAATCCTTCTTTTCTTGGGAGGGGGAACACCCGAAGGTCCCGGTTCAGGATCCCCCAACGGGAGAGGCTCCTCCGTCGGCAACGGTAGTCTCGTCCTTATCTCTGAGCATAAGGACTGTATAGCCAACAAAATGGCTGCCGAGTTGTCTTGCGGCGCTGGCAGCGGGGAATCCGACGGGCGATCAGGGGCCCCGTCGGCACCCTCGACGCTGTCGTCGTCACCTGCGTCGGGCTCCATCCCGACGGGCCGGTCTTCATCCACGCCAAGGCTGTGGCTTAAGACCTCGATCAGCTCTTCCTCTGAAGCCGAATCTACGACGACGCCCTGCCCCCCCTTTTTCTTCCCAGCCGGGGATTTCACGGGGGTCCTATCGATGGGCACAAAAGAGGACTCCCTCCAAGGTGGCAGGGAGACTGAGCCCCGAGGTCGCCACCACTGGTGTAGCCTCCAGGCTGAGCCAGGGCCGCCGCGACAGTATCGATAGAGGGCTTGGCCGGATGGATTAAGGCCTTCACCACCTTAGGTGCGCTCACTGCCTTATCTTTGAGGGGGGGGGGGAACACTGCCTCGCTACCCCTCCGATGGGGCCTTCGAGCTCGACCGGGGCCTCTCCAGGAGCTTCGCCGGGTGCTCGCCCTTCCTCTTACTCGACCCAGAGCGCTGGCTCGTGGCTGAAGGTGCCGGGGAGGGTGCGCCCTGCCTGGCGCCCGTAGAGCCAGACCGTTCGGCGCTCCCGGTGCCAGCGGACTCGCGGTGCTTGGCCTTGTGTTGGACCCCCGTCGCCGGGGCGTCCTCAAAGGTCTTAGAGGACCGCTCGGATTTCTTCCTCTTCTTCTCGCCTGACGGGCTCTTGCCTTCCAGCCAGTTGGCGAGGCGTTGGTGGCGGTCCTTCATGGTCCGCTCCGACATATTGCCGCAAAACGCACAGTCCTTCTCCACGTGCGTCTTGTCCTCATGTAAGCAGTAGAGACAAAAGGAGTGTTCGTCCTCCTTAAAGACGTTCTGCAGCTGGCATCCAGGGCAGACCCTGAACAGCTTTCCGGGCGTCGAGCTTCCCTTCTCCTGGGCCATGTCCGGGCCTGAGAAGCTTCTGGAGTCCTCCAAAACGTAGCTCGACGAAATCTTCACCCTTGAGGGGCGCAGACGAATCCGACACGGGTCCCCGTTGATCGGATGGAGAGTCGGTGGAGCTTGAGGCTCTTTTGACCGGAAAAAACAAAGTTTTGAGAAAAAAACGTGAAAAATTAGCACTAACGCTCGAGAGCAATAGCACGAGGATCCCAACACATGAACATGCGGTAAAAATCTGAAGATGGCTGCCAGAGGCGGTGCTTAGGTAGAGGGCAGTCATTGGTTGTGGTCAGTATGACGCAGAGACCAGTGATTGGTTATTACTACGAAAGACAGATCAGAAACGAAACTGATACTGGTTTTTTCTTTACAGAGGATTCCCAGCCTGACGACGGGGAATATTCATGAGCATGTGAATCCATGCCAGACCCCATGCTGGAGAATGTCCATTCCATGCCCCCAACTGTTCCAAGCATTCCATCTGTTGCATGTATTCCCTCAGTTCTATGCACTCCATCTGTACAATCATTTCCATGCATTCCTTCTGATCCATGCACTTCGTCCGATCCATGCATTCCATCCGTTACACCCACTTCTTACTTTCCACGCACTTCATCTGCTCCACCCACTTCACCCGTCCTGCGCACTCCATGCACCGTCATTCCATGCCATCTATCTGTTCCATGCACTTCATCTATTCCGTGCACACCATCCGTATCATGTACTCATCCTTTCCATCCTTTCATCCACTTCGTTCCCCTCTTCCATTTCCTCAATTTCATCCACTTCACTGCTTTCATCCGGTTTATTCCTCATCCACTTTACTAATTTCTTCCACTTCACTCACTCCATTTAGTTTATCCGTTGTAATTTACATTGGCGGTTATTAGTTTAATTTCTTGTTCGGATCATGATGCTGGATTGTTATTTATGATAAAGCAGCTTTGGGCTAAGATCATGGATTGCTGTTATCCAGTTTGAGTTAAGAGTCGATTTTAGGGGAAGAGCCATGTTTTCAGTAATTTGCGGAAAGACATGAGGTCCTCGGTGAGTTGGATGTGGGGTGGAAGTGCGTTCCTCAGTGGGGGCCAGGGCTGAGAATGATGATCCACCTAACCTGACTGAGTTGGTTTTTGGTATGACCAGGAGGCTGGCAGAGTGCGTGGAGGATGTTGGGGTTTTGATTTGTCTTGAAGATATTGAGGTCCGGTTGAGAGACGCATAAGGTTTTGAAGGTCACCCTTTGGGCTACCAGAAGCCAGTGCAGAGTTTTTGAGGGCTGGGGAGATGTGATCTCTTGGGCAAAGTGCTAGTAGCAGTTTGGCTGCAGCGTTTTGTGCTCTTTGTAGTTTAGTCAGCTGGTACGCGTGGACTCAGAGGTACAGGGGGTTAGCATAGTCCAGTCTTGACATAATTGATTGGACCACAGAGTCTGTTGGGAAAGGAGAGGTCTGGAAAAATGCGCCCACAAGTTTTAAGGTGGTAGTGACAGGACTTGGGAGACGATGTTGACTTGGAGCGAGAGGGTTAGGTCCGAGTATAGGGTGCATCCAAGGTTTTTTTACTGAATTTGAGTGTGTTGGGGCCCTTGGCAGATGGCCATGGTAGTGGGTGCGGAAGAAGTTTGGTGTTGCCACATACCATGATTTCAGTTTTGGAGGGGTTTAGCAAGAGGTGGTTTGTGTTGTCATCCAGCCATCTAGGTCGAGGAGGCAGGAAGTGAGGCCAGGTTGGCAGTTGGGTTTTGAATTCAGGAGTTTTAGGATTAGTTGTGTGTCATCAGCGTAGTTATAGCACAGGATTGTGCAAGTGGATTATCTGTGGGAGGGTGGACATATAGAGGTTAAACAGGAGGGCTGATAGGCATGCTCCTTGTGGAACTCCAGTGTTGACTGGACGGGTGTGGGAAGCATAGGTGGAGAGAAGGTTTTTTGGTTCCTATTGTCGAGGAAGGATGCTATCCATTTGAGAGCGTTTCCACTGATTCCCAGTGAGTGGATGCGGTCAAGGAGGATTGAGTGGTTGATTGTGTCGAAGGCGGCGGATAGGTCAAGGATTAGTGCGGCGCATCCCACAAAATCAGCAGTGTTTTTAAGGTCATCCCAGATTGAGGTTAAGTTGGGTTTTGGTTCTGTGTCGGGCTCTGAAACCTGATTGAGCGGGGTCTAGGAGATTGTTGTCTTCGACAAAGGCATTTAGTTGGGAGTAGGCGGTTAGGTCAATGAGTTTGGCAAGGAACCGGATGTTTGAGATGGGGCGGTAGTTTTTGAGCTTGAGGGAAGGTTTTTAGAGGAGGCTTGACATGAGCAGTTTTGAACGTGTCGGGAAAAATTCCTGAGGGGAGCGAGTCTTTTATTTTCTTGTGTGTTCCCCCGTGCAGGTAGATGCAGAAATTTCTTTGAGGGTTGGGCAGGGGTCGAGCAGAGAAATTGGTTAGTTGATATTGGAGTGAAGGAGTCGAAAGTCGGTTGGGTAGTGGTCACAGGCGATGGGATGGCAGGTAGGGTGGGTGGATTGCATGTTGGGTGTAAGAGAGCTAGTCTGTTGGTTAGAGAGTTTATTCTTTCGAGAGCTGTGGTGTAGAAGTGTAGAGAGAGTGAGTCGCACAGTGATTGAGAGAGGGTGGTGGTGGTACATGGTTTGGTGAATTCGGCGATGATTTTGTGAAGTTCTTTGCTGGGGTTTTTACAGTTTAGGATTCAGGAGTTGCAAAGGGCTTTTTTAGCTTTCCGGGTTTCGGCCTTGTAGACGCGATGGTGCCGGGCTAAGGAAGATCTGCTCAGGGCTGTTTTGTCTTTCCGCCATTTGCGTTCTAGGGATTTATATAGCTGTTTAGTGGTCTTCAGTTCTGGTGTGAACCATCTAGGAAAAAGGCCATGGCGAGCTGATGGTTTGCAAGAGGGGGTGAACGGGATTAGTGAGGTGTTGAGCCAAAGGCGTCGGTGGTTGGGGTTCGTTGGGTAGACGGGAAGAGGGAGGAGTTCATCGGCTATGTCGGGAAGGATTTTTAGTTTCTTCCAGCATTTACGTAGATTCAGAGGTTGAGGTTCAGGTAATGGGAGCAGGTTGGGTGAGCGAATGGTGAAAGAAACAATGAAGCGATCGGACCAGATGATTGGGGTGGTGGGGGTTTAGATGTATCAGGTTGTGGGAGCTGAAGATGGCATCAACTGTGTGTCCTTTATAGTGAGTCGGCCCGTTTATGTGGGTATGGAGGTTAATCGCGTCTAGGCCATCAACCAGAGAGTGGGTCATAGGGTTGGTGGGGATGTCAAGCCATATGTTGAAGTCTCCTAGAAGGGTGAGGGTGGGATGATTTAGTTGGGGGTGGCAATAGAGTCAGAGGTTGTTTGAGAATTGTCTATCATAGCCAGAGTGTCTGTAGATTATTAGAAAGCTGTGGGAGAGCCTCCACCCATTAACAATATCATCAAGGATGATAAGTGGTGTCAGGGCATTCATGACGCCTTTCTACTCAAGATCGACTCTTGCAAAGAAATCAAGAAAGCCCTTGGCAATGTAACATCGACGCAAACCTCTACTGATACCACTACGTCCAACAGTAGCGAAAACACTATCCCTCAATTCTCACTCACGCACTACACCGAAGACTAAGCATCCAAAATCATACAAGACCTCAAAGCCACTTCCTGTCCTGCCGACGACTTTCCAAGGAGTCCTTGGAAACCTTGGTTCCGTGGATTAGCAAACTGGTAAATCTCTCCTTCGACGAGGGTCTGGTGCCGGACCTGTTAAAATTGGCATGGATTACATCTTTATTGAAAAAGGAAAACCGTGACCCAGCCAACAATGACAACTATAGGCCCATAACAAACGTGCCTTTTGTCCTTAAGATACTTCATAAACTTGCCTACCTACAGTTACAGGCCCATGTTGAAAAACATAACATCCTGCGAACCAATCAGTCGGGCTACAGAGCTCGTCACGGGACTGAGACAGCCATGCTAGATCTCAAATCCACCCTAGCTAGCATAGCTGACAAAAACCAAGCTGCACTGCTTATGCTATTAGACCTCTCCGCAGCCTTTGACCTAGTTGATCACAGCTTACTGGTGTCAAGGCTCAGAGAGGTCGCTAACTGCTCTGTAATTGTATCCAGATGGATTGCTTCCTTTCTGGGTCCCAGAATGGTTAGGGTTTGCGTTGGCAGTAATCAATCTTCCCCGATCTTTAAGACATGCAGAGTTCCTCAGGGCTCCTGTCTGTCACCTTTGCTCTTTAGTCTATACATCCGTCCCCTTCTTGACCTCTGAAACAAATTAGGAGTGCAATACACAAACTACGCTGACGATACTCAGGTAGTCATACAGTTGAGTGGCTCTTATAGCAGTGATGTGGAAACCATCAACAAATTATATAAAGCCATACAAGATTGGATGGCCTGCAACTCTCTTGTTCTGAACGACAAAAAGACCAGACTCCTCATTGTGGCATCTAAAAATACTAGGACTAAACTTGACTATGCTAGTTTCCATATTGCCGACAATACCATCACCGTCCAAAAGAAAGTCAAGACCTTAGGAGTTGTTCTTGATTAAGAACTCTCCATGAAATCCCACGTTTCCAGCATTAAGTCCAGCTGCGGTCTTATAAACAAAGAGAATAGGATACATTCGCCCGTTCATCTCGGAAGAGAACTGTGCTCTCCTGTCCACTGCACCGATTGATTCGAGATTAGACTACTGTAATAGTCTCCTAGCGGGCACCACAGCCTCTAACATCCAATCACTACAAGTGGCTCAGAATAATGCTGTGCGTAATATCTTTACTCAATCTCGTCGAACACATATCTCCACTTTTAAGAAAAAAACTTCATTGGCTTCCAGTCAAACATCGTATAACACACAAGATGCTCACTATGACACACAAATGCCTTAGTCTAAGTAGTCCTACATACCTGTCAGCTCATATTAGCACTAAGCCTAATGTGAGGAATCTTCGTTCATCCACTGCGATCGTTCTTAAACACCCCAAATTCAGGACAGCCATAGTTGGAGGTGCCACTCAGGATGCTCCGGGTCCCCTTCTTACGAACACTTCCAGCCCGGATACGGCAGATCCAGAGCTATACGGTGTTCAAACGTGCCATAAAAACTCACTTTTTTAACTTGGAATAACTCAGACTTTTCTCCTCTTCTGCCTCAGGTGTTTGTTTGTCTTTGTCTTGTCTCGTCTTTGTGTGCGCCCTGAGGCCCACGGGCATGTTGGCGCGTTACAAAAATTAAAATAAATAAGGGAGGAGGGATAGTTTTACGAGGAGTGTTTCGTAGGAAGGAATGGATGGCTGGTTCTCGATGATTGAGGCGTAGAAGTGAGACTTGAAGGTGTTTGCTATTCCTCCTCCTCTAGAGGGACGGTTCAGTGGGATGAGGGAGTAGTCTGGGGAAGGCTTCATTGGCGATAGGGGCAAAGTCGTCAGAGAACCAGGTTTCCGTGATAAAGACCAGGTCCGGTTTTGTCAGAGGCAAGGAGGTCAAAGATGCTGCGTCTGTTTTTTGCTACAGATTGGGCATTAAAAAGGATCCAATTTACTTCGGTACAGGATGATGAAGAGGGAGTTGCGGAGGAGGGTGGGGGGGTCGGAGAGGGTGGAAAAAGTAGAGCTAGAGGGGGGGGTGCTTGGTGGTCGATGCGAAGAGTAGGTGGGCAGTTGAGTTGGTGGGTTTGGGGCAGGGGTTGGACTGGTGTGACGGGTTGATTGAGTTGGGTCTGAGGATTTGAAGGTGGGGTGTGGGGGGTTAGGAGTTGTGGTCGGTGAGAATTCGAGGGAGAGGGGCTTCAGGTAGGGTGTAGCGGGGGAGGGTGTTGATCGAGATTGGGCAGATGAGGAGGTGCGTCGAGACAGGAGTGACGATGAGTAATGAGAGATTGAGGGAGACCAGGTATGTTATCTCTTCAGTGTTTTTGCTGCAGTTGGTGTGTGAGCGGGTGGGGGGGTCGTTGGGGGAAAGGGAAGCGGCTACTGTTCTTGCCAGGGCGAGGCTTGCAATTTTTAGGGAGGGGGGGAGATGGTGGGAGTTGATGAGGGGAGTGGGGGGGGTGGTAGCGGGGATGGGTGTGCTTGGGAGGTTAGGCTGGCCGTTAGTCTGGGGAGAAGAGGGAGCAGGTATAATAGTATGTGGGTTGGAGGAGGGCATGGGAGGAGGAGTGGTCTTAGGATGGTTGGCTCGCCATCATGCCCCTCTGGCTTGGTGTTTGGGTGGGGGATGTGGTGGAGGGCAGGATGGTTTGGGGAAGGGGGGATGGGAGGTAGGGCGGAGAGGAAGGGAGGGTGGCGCGAGGGGGTCATTTTCGGCATACCTTGGAGGGTTGGGAGGAATCATGGTTTGGGTTAGTTTGAGCTGTGTTATAGTTGGCATTGGATGATTTCATTCACACCTTCCCACTTCAACTATACCACCAGATGTTAGTTGTACAGACTCTTATGATTAACTGTACTACCGCTATACCACAGCGATAATTTGCACTTTAAACTATACCACCGGGTGAGATTACTCAGTTTCTAAATTAAACTATACCAGAGGGTGAGATTATTCACAGTTTGAGTTCAGCTATATCACAGGGTTATATTATTCACAGTTTCTAGGTACAACTATACCACAGGGTGAGATTATTCACCGTTTCCAAGTACAACTATATCACAGTTTCTATTTAGAATGCAACTAGACCACAGATATGCTAATAGGCCGACTTACTAATGGATCTAAACCACGGATATGCTATTGGGCAGACTTTCTAAATGCAATTAAACCATTGATGTGCTTTTAGGCAGACATTCTAAATGCAACTAGACACAGATATGCCATTAGTCAGACTTTCTAAATGTAACTAACCACTGATCTGCTATTGGGTGGACTTTCTAAATGCAAACTAGATCACAGATATGCTATTTGGCACACTTTCTAAATGCAACTACACCACAGATATGCCATTCGCCACACTTTCTAAATGCAACTACACCACAGATGCGCCATTTGGCACACTTTCTAAATGCAACTACATCACAGATATGCTATTAGGTGGACTTTCTGAATGCAAACTAGATCACAGATATGCTATTTGGCACACTTTCTAAATGCAACTACACCACAGATATGCTATTTGGCCCACTTTCTAAATGCAATTACACCACAGATGGAAGAGTTTACAACGGTTTAGCTTCCGGGGTTGAGTGGTAGGGTATTATGGCGTGAAGTAATTGCTTCTGTCCCTGCCCTTGCCACACTTGCATATTGTTGGCTTCTTGCTTCTCATGTGCATACCTGCAGATACCACCTGGAGCTGTTTCTGTAGGAGCCGTCCTTTGCCTCAAGGTTCTTGGCCGATGGGGCTGCCCTGGGAGGGTCAGTTATGACCGGGTGAGTCAGCCAATCAATGCACGGTGGGCGGGGAGGGACAGGGAACCAGAAAGAGGGAAGCGGTGGGAGAGAAGGGCAACAAGGAGCTAAACAGGGGCTGGGGGGCCAAATTTACTTTAACGGGGTCGGATGGAGCACAATTAGGGACACACTCACCTCAGATCACGACAGAAAATGAGGGGGCGGGGGCCTGCACCAGTCGTTAGACTCCAGCAACACGGTATACTGGCCAATTACAGCACGGTGGGCAAGGAGGGAGGCGGGAGGGACAGGGAACCAGGAAGTGGGAAGCAGGAGGGGGACAGAGGCAAGGCGGACACAAGCAGGGGCGCGGGCCCAGTGGCGAGGCACAAACTATCAGCAAATCGGGGTCAGATGCAGCAGAATTAGGGACACATTCACCTCAGATCACGACAGAAAAATGTCATGAGAATCCCGCTGAAGCCCACCTCCAAGTGAAACTTTTGGTATGATTCCGACCGCGCTGTCATGAAACGCAGGTGCAAGGGTGGCTGAGGGGAAATGGAGGGCTTCGTGCACATCCTCTGACAAACTGGTCTGCCACCTGAGCCAAAGGCAACACAGACAATGTCGTGTCTAAGAAGAGAGCACACATTCAAGCCTGCATCTCTGTGGCCTCCAACACTGTCAAACTCTTTAAAATCTGAAAGGAACTGGCCAATCCTGTTGCAGTCTCTAACTCTTCTGTTCCCTCCCAGCCCCTCTGTACGGCTCTCACATCTCAACACTCAGCTAAAACTCAGGACATCCTGCCCTCCATCTCTTCCTCTCCCTCATCCTCTTTTCTGCCCCCCTTTGGCCATCTCTCCCTCTCATCATCCTTTCACCTCTTTCTCCCTGAAAACAACTGACAAGATTCCTGCTCGTCCAGAATCAAGGACATTGACGCCCTCATTCCAGCCTTGCCCGATTTCTGTAATCACTCGTTCGCCACTGGAACGTTCCCCTCTCCTCTTAAGCACTCCCTTGTGCAATCTCCATTACCCCTTTCCTGGGCAAACTCTTGGAAAAGCTGGCCATCTCCCAGCTTACTCTCCACACTGAATCTGTTGGTTGTCTCCATGACCATCAATCTGGCTCCAGAGCCGCCAGAGGCACGGAAACCGCTCTCCTCAACACCCGTGAAGATCTGCTCTCTAAACTTGATTCCATCATTCCTTCTGTCCTCATCCTCCTTGATCTTTCCTCTGCTTTCAACACGGTCAACCACCCCATCCTGATCAATCAACCCCGTGAGAACCTGGGCATCATGTATCAGGCCCTGGAGTGGCTGACCGCCTTCCTCTTGAACCTCCCATCCCAGGTCCAACATGTTCCCTTTCTCTCCGCCACCTCTCACTACCTGTGGCGTTCCCCAGGGCTCCATCCTCTCACCCTGCTTTTTTAACCTACTTATCACCTTTGGCTCACCTGATCTCTACCTTCTCTAACTTTGTGTTTTGCGGAGGACGCTCATCTTTTCTTCAGGCTCCCCTCAGCCTCCTTCCACCTCTCTTGCTCATTTCTGACTGTCTATGCGCAATTCAGGATGGGTGCGCCTCCAGCAATCTCTGCCTTAATGGCAGTAAGACCGAGATCCTTCTCATTGGGACCCTTACCCCTGCTTTCTCTCTCACTCACTCTGGCCGGACACCTTGGGCCCTCTTCCTTCGCAGTCCTGCAAGGCAAAAAACCTTGGTGTCATCTTCAACTCCACTCTCTTTCCTCACATCTCAGACGTTGCCAAGATGTTCCAACATCAGCTGCACCTCCTCAAAAGGGACTCTTCCCTTTCTCACTTTCCTCCAGACGCTCACTGTCTCCAGAGCCCTGCTTCTCTCTAGGCTGGACAAATGCAACAGCCTCTTTCTCAATCTGGCTTGGTCTACTCTCTGCCCTCTGCACTTAATCCAGAATAGGACTGCAAGACGTATCCTTGGCCTCAAGCCCAGGGACAGTATCTCTCCAGCCCTGAAATCTCTCCACTGGCCCCTGGTGGCTGCAAGGATCAAGTTCAAGACGCTTTGCATTGTCCACAAAGCTTTCTGGGGCCGGCATTTCATCCAATGCTCTCTTCCAATACATTCCTTCTCAAGCCCTTCGCTCAGCTAACTCCAACTCTCCAATGGTTAGACGTTTTCTCCAGGCAGAGAGTGGGGGGTAGATCTCCCTATGCAGGTACCGCCCTCTGGAATGGCCTTGCTGCCCCTCTCCAACTTGAGCCGGACCACGTGAATTTCGGGAGCAGCTCAAAACTTGCCCCTCTTCTCTTCTGCTTTCTCTCTCCCTCCCCTGCTGACCTACCCATAAGCTGTACCGACTGGTTGCTTGGCTACCCTCAGAGTCTCACTGGGTACCTAGCTCTTTCTTGATCAGACACCCTTGCACTGCCTCCGGGCCTACTATGCACTTAGGGGCTGTAACTAACTCCACAGTCCCGGTTATTCCTGCACTACCCAGAGCCACGCTGCCCTGGCTGCACTTACTCAGAGCATTGCTGCCCTGTTTTACCCTCCACTCTCCTTTGCACCTCCTCCCTTTCCCCTTGCACTTCTCGCACTTGCACGATCTGAATGACACAAGGCATGGTAAGACTGTTTGTCTTGTCCTCCCATTCTTCCCTCCCTTGCCACGCCTAGAAACACATGTACACAGACGCATTATAAATGTCATATCATCTGTAAATAAAAGGGGAAACAAATTTCACCTCCCTGGAAAGTGAAGATAAGGGGATTCAAAAACCTTTCTGCAGTCAATGTCAGGAATTATAGTTGTTTCACTGATATAATCTAGATTATGTGATAAATTACAGTCATCAGTATTTGTATCTCCAGAATTCCATGGTAAGGTGGGAAATTATCCAACCTGTAAGAAATGAAAATGTGGGTGGGAAAATGATATAATTGCATGTGTTTAGTTGTAGATCTAAATACCTTCAGTAGTAAATTCCTTGTCAATATGATATGGAATCCCTTTATCTAGACTTACGAGTTAACTATCAATTTCTTTTATTTTTTTGTAATAGTTCCAACAAAAATGGCATGGACTCTAGTGGATACAAAATCAGTTTGTCAATACATCAAACTAAATGGCATATGTGCACATCTGTGACGTGACCACGCACGGACGCCACTGCGCTTGCGTGATGACATCACGCACCGAAGGACCACGCTGCAACCCACAAAAGGCCCTGGTTTATAAATGAATTAATGCGGCCTGTCTGCTAAATAAAAAAGGTGTAAAGATTTGATTACTTCAAAGTCAGCCCTACTATTACAAATATTATTTCTCTTCTCCTTAGGCACTGATGCTTCAGATGAAGCCCTCAGGACCGAAGCGCATTAAGCATTAACAAATCTACCACTTGGCTTGGCTGAATTTGTCATTTAGAAGATCTAGAACCTATGCTAATTGATCATGGCACAACAGATCAAGTTTACCAGAATGAAAAAAAAAACAAGTTACTCTTACCTGGTAACATTCTTTCGCTGGGATGGTCCGACAATGTATTCCATATCTATGACATGTAATCACCACAGCTGTGCTGCTTCGGAAAATCTTCGGCGTCTGCGTCCTGCGTCGATGACGTCAATACGCCGCCCTCGAGGACCTCCTCCGACAGCCGAAGTCACTGGATGTTATAAATTAGACACACGTAGCCTCAGTTGTAGTTTTTTCCCAGAACGTGTGGCACCAGTCTTCTGCCAGTCCGACACACAAAGCCTTGCGGAAACGTAAGCTGCAATCGAATAAGAAATTCTGTAGCGGGGAAGGCAGGGAGGGAGCGATATGGAATACGTCATCGGACCATCCCATCGAAAGAACGTTACCAGGTAAGAGTAACTTCTTCGAGGGGATTGGGTCCTCCGACGTATTCCATATCTATGACAGACTCCCAAAGAAGTACCAATGCAAAGAGGTGGGAAAAGAATTTGGAAAACAGAAATTTAGAATGCCCAATCAAATTGCGCAGTAAAGGACCGCCTTGCCAAAGGCCAGATCCTGCCCACGGATGGAATCGAGGGAGTAGTGACGTACAAAAGTATGTACCGAAGCCCAGGTGGCTGCATCACAGATGTTACGAATAGGAACACCCCTCTGTAGGGCAGTAGAGGCAGCCATACCCCTGGTAGAATGGGCACGCAAGCCGACCGGTGGTCCTTACCCGCCAAGCGGTAACACTCAGCCAAAATAATCCAGCGAGACAGTCCGTTTCATCACAGCTTGTACCAAACGCTTTCCAGCGTAACCAATGAAGAGTTGATCGTCCACTCTGACCCGGGACATGCTTGAAATATAAAAGCTTAACGCTCTCCTTGGATCAAGCCTATGGAGCCTCTCCTCTTCCTTACCAGGATGTGGAGGATGATAAAACGTCGGAAGAACAACCTTCTGGCCTAAATGAAATTAAAACACCACCTTCGGAAGAAAGGAAGGACGAACTGCAAGGACAACCCTGTCCTAATGAAACACAGTGAAGGGTGGCTTAACTGAAAGTGCCTGTAACTCACTCACTCTGCGAGCGGAAGTGACCGCAACCAAAAATACAGTTTTAAGAGTTAACGGCCTCAAAGGGCATGAATGCAAAGGCTCAAATGGAGCACCCATCAGAAACTTAACAAGGTTCAAATCCCAACCGGGCACCTGGAAAGGTGACGGAGGGAACACATTAGTGAGCCCTTTCAGAAACTGAGAAATTAAAGGAATGTTAAAATAGGAACACTCTTCAGAAGAGCTCTTAAATATGGACAGCGCCGCCAAGTAACCTTTAACGGTACCCACTTGCAAGCCCCTGTGGGCCAAAGAAAGCAAAAAAGACAGAACCATGGGAATGTCACATGCAAAAGGATCCACATTCTTAACCCTGCACCAGTCTCATAACTTAAGCAAACGGCGAAGGTACAGGGACTTTGTTGCTGGCCGAGAACACCTCCATCACGTCTTCCGGGAGGTCCCAATCCTTATACCTCAACCTTTCAGAAACCAAGCGTGAAGGTTGAGGGATCTGACCTCTGGATGTAGAACCTGCCCCCCCCCCTCCTGTCAGAGCAGATCGTCTCGGTAGGGAAGATGACGTGGAGGGCAGATGGACAAGTCGAGAAGGTCCGGGTACCACGTCCTCCGGTCCCACGCCGGAGCAATGAGGATCATCGGGAACCAGACCTCCGTAACCTCTTCAGTACTTGTGGGATGACGGGGACTGGAGGAAACGCGTACAGCAGTGGGAATGACCGCTCCACCAAGAAGGCGTCTCCCAAGGTTCCTTTTGGAGGAAATTCCCACAAGCAGAACCTCTCGCACTTCCGGTTGTAACTGGAGGCGAAGGGATCCACTTGAGGGGTCCTCCAAAGGGCGAAGATCTCAGGAGAATCTCCTGAGCCAACTCCCACTCGTGAGAGATCGCGCTCTGCCTGCTCAGAGCGTCCGCCGTCTCGTTTTCGTCTCCAGCCAGATGAACTGCCGAGATCGAAACTTCCTGCTGGATTGCCCAGAACCAGAGCTGCATCGCCTTTTCGTTGAGGTAGTGCATGGCCACCGTGTTGTCCGTCAGGATCAGGACATTCTTCCCTTGCAGTCGGCAGAAAAGCCTTCTGGGCTAGCCTGACGGCTCTCAGCTCCAACAGATTGATATGGAGTCTGGACTCCGACAGAGACCAAGGACCGCCGACTGTCAACTTGTTGGCATGAGCCCCCCCATCCCGTGAGGGATGCAACCGTCACGATCCTCCCCTCCGGCCAGGGTAGCCAAAATGGAGCCCCCCCTTCATTAGATTGTCTTCGACGGCCCACCACAGAAGGTCCTGGGTGACAGAGGACAGAACCTGAACAGGGTCCTGCCACTGGAGCTTGAGTGCCCATTGCAAAGATCTCATCCGCAACCTAGCCTCTGGCACCAAAAGAATGCAGGATGCCATGTGGCCGAGCAATCTCAAGAACTCGAACGCTGGGAGACTCTGGGCAAGCTGAAACTCGTGCACCATCTGCTGAATGTGATGAGCCCTCACCTGGGGAGGAACACACTGCCCCAGTGATGTGTCGAGCACTGCTCCGATGTACTGGAGCCTCTGAGTTGGTGTCAAATGGGACTTCTTTAAGTTGGGGGAGAAGCCCAGCTTGTGGAGGGAGTGTCAGGTGACTGACCGATGATCCAGTACTTGCTCGGGGGAGCGCGCCCTGATCAACCAATCGTGCTGGTAGGGGTAGACGTAAATTACCCTTTCCTGAGGTGCGCTGCCACCACTACCATGAGCTTGGTGAAGACCCTCGGGCGGAGGTCAATCCGAACGGCAGGACTCGAAACTGAAAGCGCGAGTCGCCAACCTTGAACCTTAAGTACTTCTTGTGCTTTGGTGGTATCGGCACATGAAAATAAGCATCCTTGAGGTCGAGAAACACCAACCAGTCCTGAAGTTGAAGGGCCTGGAGGACTTGAGAAAGTCACCATCTTGAACTTGTCCTTCCTGAGGAGTTTGTTCAAACCGCACAAGTCCATGATGGGTCTTAATCCCCAGTCTTTCTTGGAAATCAAAAAATAAGGGGAATACCATCCCTTGTTCCTCTCCGCTACAGACACCAGTTCTATGGCTCCTTTCTCCAAGGGATTGAATTTCCTGCGCAAGGAGCGGATCCAGAATCTTCAAAGAGATTCCCCGGTGGATTGTCTCGAGGCCTCTGCCGGAAAGGAAGACAGTAGCCGGGGGTTATGATCTCCAGAACCCACACATCTGAAGTAATAGCGCGCCACTCTACAAGATGCTGCGCCAGCCTTCCCCCAACCGACGAACCATGGGACATGGCCTCATGACTGAGCTGAAGCGGCTGCAGCGTTGCCTGAGGGCAAAGACACAACAGCCCCAGCGGCCTTGGCACCTCAAGTACCTTGTTTTCCACCTCTGGCACTCCTACGGTGGCCCCTTTGACTGGCAGCTCCTCTCGCCTTACCAAAGGATGAGTAATAACGAAAGGAACCTCCCCTCTATTGCTGTCCCCTAGGATGAAAAGGCGGAGGTTGGCGAACTGCAGCGCCCAACGACTTCGCTGCAGCTTTTGAGGTCTGAAACCTCAAGACTCTCGTCAGCCTTGCTGCCAAAAAGATGTTTGCCGTCAAAGGGCATGTTGAGGAGCCGGGCCTGCACATCAGGAGCAAACCCCGACTTCCGCAACCACTCAAACCTGCGTATTACAGTGCTCGCCGCCATGGACCGACTGACGCAATCTGCCATGTCCAACCCCGACTGAACGGCCTCATATATGGCATCCTTGCCATCCTGAACCATGGCAAGGAAACCATCCCGTTCATCCCCTTCAGGAATATGTTCAGCCGCTAAGGAAACAGTTCCACAGAGAGTGCGTGAAACGCGACAAGGCACATACGGAGTTGGCCGCCTGAAGCGCCATACCCCCTGAAGAAAATACTTTCTTCGTCCAGCCGTCAAAACGCTTGTCGTCCCCATCAGGAGGGATGGTAGGATACGACGCCTGCTTTGCCGGGGCCGTAGCCGCCTGCACCACCAAACTCTCCGGAGTGGGATGCTTGGTCAAGTAGCAGGGGTCACTACTGGCTGGTCGGGATTTTCACGGCAAAGATTTGCCCACTGCCAGGAGACTCTCCTGAGCAGTCCAAGCCGCCGCCACCCTCCTCTGTAGAGTGATATGGAATGGCAGTACCGGGTCAGTTGGTGGACCTTGGTCGAGGATATCCGTAAGGTCATCCTGAAGAAAATCCCCTGGGGGAGCAGACCACCCCAAGTACTCGGTGACCCTGGACATAAGGCACCGGTACGAGGAGTCGGCATGAGTGCCAGGCGCAGGCCTACAAAACTCCGGAGAGGTGTCCAGCCCACTTGCACCGTGCAGGGACTGCCGCAGGTCCTCAATTTGGCTATGGCCGGTGAGAATCTCGTCTGGCACCGTATCAGGAACCATGCCATCATCAGAGCCCTCATTCACCTCTGAAATAAACTCAAGATGGCGGTAAGAAAGCACAGAATGTGGAACAAAGCCATGCTTGACCTTGGCCAGAGCCTTTCTAGGGGGTTCCACCGAGCCCCGGGGTACCCCCGTCGAAACAGCCTCGAAAGACGTTGAGTGAATCGGCATCGAATGCGGTGCCGACAGCATCGATGGAGTCGAAAATGGAGCTCCGAGCGTGTCCCTCGACAGCCTGGACGTGATGGCATCGACGACTTCTTCGGAGGCGGGGCCTCAAAAGAGTCAGTCGACGACCTTGGTGCCACCGGCGTCGACGTCTTCCTCAGACACCGAATTTGCACACGGTCTCGAGCGAGTTGAGGACCTGGACCGGGCATGACGAGAACGATCCCCTTGTCCGAGCAGGACCTCTCCCGCAAATCGTGCTGACCACCCAAGCCCGAAGGCGTGCAAGTAGTGTCTCTCGACAGATCACGACTGACCCCACTCTGAGGCGCGGACGGACCAGTGCCCTGCGATTCGAGAATCGCTAACACTTTCTTCCCAAAGGAAGCCCATTCCTCCAGCGTTGCATGCTTGGTGGGATAAGTGACCCGCCGACGGGCGGAGTCCTCGGATGAGGACGGGGAAGGCGACCGATGACTGCGCTTCCAGGAGTGCCTCGAGGAGGCAGAGGAGTGGCGGGACGGAGACCCACTGGACTTCCGACAACAATGCGGAGAGTCGCCCCTCGAATTGTCCGTCGAAAGCCCTGCAGACCTCGACTTCCATGGCTTGGACGCCTTACCTACCGACAACAACTTCTTGCGCTCCTGTCGTGCCAGTCCGTCACCGACATCTTGGACCCACAATCCCTGCACTTCTTAAAGTCTGGACGCTGGGTGGAAGACGAGGTAGACATCTTCACGAAGAAATTCTTCACAATACGAACAGGTTCGAAGAACCGAGAAAGAAACTCCAAAGAGTCGAGGCGCGCCGAGATCTCCGAAGTGAACACGTTCGCGGAAAAAACGGAACAACTGAGGCTACGGGCGTCGTGCGGCCTACTTATAACATCCAGTGATGTCTGCTGTCGGAGGAGGTCCTCGAGGGCAGCGTATCGACGTAGGACGCAGACGCCGAAGAAGCACAGCTGTAGTGATTACATGTCAGATATGGAATACTTCGGAGGACCCAATCCCCTCGAAATCCTGTTACTGAAACAATATTAATACAATGACTAAATAGCTGATATATATATATATATATACACACACACACACCGATTCAAGGAACGTTTTCCTAATGGATTGCGCCATTATAAAACACTTCCATGAATCAGGCCATCATTCTCCAGCATTAGCATTCTTGATTCTGGTAAGGGTAGGGAGGTAGTTTTTTAAAAAAGGTTATTGGTTTGGTCCTTCCAGGCTATGCCTCTGGTTTTGTACCGGTCTTCCCTTTTGCTTAGCACTAATATGGGACAGTGGAGTGAATGTACTGCCACCCGAAAGGCAGGCTGCCTGGTTAGCCAGAGGGAGGCAGAGTTGGGTTAGGTTAAAGACTGTCACTATCCCTTGCTAACTCCCCTCTCTCTGGGTCCTAATCTGACTGTGTTCCCCTGTCACCTTGCCACTTTGACAAGAGCTTGCTCCGTGTGGTCCCTGTTCCTCCTTGCAAGGGCCTGGCTCACCAATGTTTCCTCAAGCTCCTCCTCGACACTTCACCACATGCTCTTACCTCCTCCCACCAGACTGATACTGCTTAGGAGTAGGGTGTGTAACATCACTCTTTGAGCGGACCTTCCCTTTAGTCTTGTCTTCTGTCTCAACTCTCCCCCCTTCTCCTCTCCCCTGCTCTTTACTTCACACCTCCTCAAATTGTACACTCCTAGTGACTTTGCTCTGCCTTTCTTCTCAGTTCTTGCACCTTCCTCCAACATCTTGGCCCCTTTAACCATATCAGATCTTTTATTCCTAGCTAATCCCTGAACTCCTTTCACAAACTTTGCCTGCTCCTCTCCTACTTTCACTTCCAGCCACTCCCTTCACAAATTATCACTAAACTCTCCCCTTCTTCGCCAAACCCCAACATCTATGCTCCTTTTACAAGCATCTGTCCCCTTCCACCTAAGCTGAGATCCACACATGGGTCTGCACAAGTGGGTGATTTTCTATGCCGGGTTTTAAATATGCATTTCCTTTCAGGTGTTCCAAATTGAGGAACACAGGACTCTCGCATCCTCTGGACCGAGGCTAGTCAGTCCACGATGTCGGATTTTGATTAGATATCAGCTCTGGGGCGCCACACTGGGCTGGTGGAACCAGGACTGATATAGCAGAGCATCCTATGTGGAGGTTTTTCTGCCCAATTGTGAGTAATCAGCAAAAATGCTATTTGGGATAGCACATTTTATAAACAGAAGATATATTTTTTTTGCAATTTATATAATGATTTACGCCAAAGCGCTTTGCAAAAAGGACACACTTTACAGTACAATGAAATAGGAAATTAAAAAACTAAGAAAAAGTATTCATAGTTGATCTAATTCTTAATGGTAGTACGAAATAAAGAAGTAATCGATCAGAGAGATCCGGGTAGAGCATTCCAGGGACATGCAGCTAGCAAAGTGAAAGAAAGAACCAGTCACTGGGCACAAGGAGGGGGGCCGGGGGTTTGAGATATGATCATGGAAATTGAGATAGAGCGAAGCACACAAGCAGTAGAATCAAAAGAAACGAGACAAAATATGTAAGACGACGCAAGGCCATAACGAGACTTGAAAATTCATGGTGTCAATCCATTCAGAATTAATTCTCATCTAAAACCTCTGGTTCTAGACTGGCCATTGCTAAACAAGCTAGCCTAGCTTCCAAAACCACTCAAATCCCGGTGAGCACCACTCCTGAATGTAATAAAGACATGAATTTAATAAAGACACTGCTACTCCTAGATTTGTATTTTAAAGCTGTTCTGAACAAGAAATTCTCAACATAGTGGAAAAACTCAAATCCACCTCTTGTCTTGGGGACATCTGCCCTACGGACATTCAAGTTACTTGGATTACCAGAATGGTAAACATGTCCTTCAGGGACAGGTATATGCCAGCATCATTGAAGGACGTCTGGTTCACCCCCCCCCCTTCTAAAGAAAACCGCACTCAATCCGGCCAATGCCAAAAAACATAGACCCATTACTAATGTCCCCCTCTTATTGAAGACCTTATAGACCAAGTAGCATACCTACAATTGAATAACTGAACATCCACCAATCAATTTCTAGTACAGAAACTTGGGGAACATTGATGAAGAGGTAAAGTATCAGAAGAGGACCCAGCCCAAGACACCGAATACATTTGGTTGGATAAATATGAGTGAAACCAGACAGAAACGGAACACGCAAAAGAAGAAAGCGAAGAGAGTAGAAGGGTATGATTCGATCCACAGTGTCAAAAGCAGCCGATAAAACCAGAAGAGAAGAGTGTTTAGAATAGCGGCAGACAGCAAAGAATCAGACAGAAATAGAGCAGTTTCAGTGGAATGAAGAGCACGAAAGCAAGACTGAAGACGGATCAGTAACAAAAGCAGAGACCTGAGAATAGACAAGACACTCGAGAAGCTTAGAAAGATCAGGAAGAAGAGAAATAGGTCAAACATTTGAAGGAAATGAGGGGTCAAGGGAAGGTTTCTTCAGAATAGGAAGAATCAAAGTATCTTTAAATGAAGGAAAGATCGAGGTGAGTAAAGAAATATTGAAAAGAGTAGCAAGATCAGAAATGAGAGTGACAGAGCTTGTGAATAGGATCAAGGGCGAAGCAGTCGGGTGGGCTTGTGCAAGTAAAGAAGAAGTCTCAATTATAAATCTGAGAAAAGGATGAGATAACCGAAGTAGGATAAAAAATGTACAAGACAGAACTACTGTGAAAGAGGGAACAATGGCCGCAACAAAGAGAAGCAACCTTAAAATAAAGCACAAAGCAAGATCAGAGGCAGTTAATGTTGAGTTAAGCAAATGGCCAAGAGTGGGAGGAGAAAGAAGGCGAGATAATGATGGAAACAGAGCCATGGGATGACATTGGGTTTGTAGAAGATCAGAAGAATATGATCATTTGGCTGAAAGAAGGGCGTCATCATATAGTGCGTGATGAGAGGAAAAAGATGATCCGCATCAGAGAAAGAGCTATGACAGTGTCGCTCCACACGGTCAAGAACCTGCCGCATGGAGGGAAGACGGGGGAGCCATGGTTGAGCGGATTTACGCGAGGTGCTGAATGGGGTTGTAGAGTAAATAGAATCAAGTGAAGGGAGAAGGACAGTGAAGCGGCCGCACCATTAGCAGAAAGGGCAGCAAATAAGGGATGCGAGCGAAGAGTAGAAATACAAGAGGAAACGAACAAAAGAGTGTTAAAGCACAAAGATCTCGACAAAAGTATGTTGGAGCTTCAGCACCAGGTGGCCTAGTCTAGAAGGGAGAATCAAGAAAAATTAAAGATGATCAGAAGAATTAATGGGGTGTATGGAGACAGAAGTTGTGGATAAAGGTGAAGTAAAAATTAGATAGAGACAAGAACCAGAAACATGTGAAGGAGTAGAAAGAGCAGACAAGAGATAGGAATCAAGAATGGAAAGAAAAGAGATGAGTGAATAGGAGAGATGAAGATTGAAATCACCCAGAAATATAAATGGGGTAGAACAAGGTAAAATAACAGAGCAAAATATCAATATCACAAAAGGTTCCAACAAGGACAGGAGGACAATAGAGTCAAGGGATGGGGATGAGAAAAGAAAGTGAGTATTCAAATAAAGGAGACAATGAAGTAGGAGTAAAAATAAAAGATGAGCAGTTTGAGAATACCGTTCCACTCCCCCACAGGCCAAAGGCCGAGGTGCGTGAAGAAAAGCTGCGTCATGCTCAGAAAGGGAAGCAGGAATAGAATTATAAGACAAAAGCCATGTCTCAGTAACACACAATACACACAAAACGTAGGATCAGATGGAGGAAAGTATCTAAAACGGAGTGAGATTTATTACAGAATGATTGAGCATTTCATAGGGCAAGATTAATGGGTGGCAGGTGACTGGAGCAAAGAGGATAGGTAAGATAGTTACGAAAAGAGACTAGCAACAGAGCTACGAGGAATACAGGGTGTACAATTTAAAACAAACAGTCATCAATACCAAAAAGGCAGGAACAATCAAAATGCAGGCGACAAATATGGAGCAAGCACTATGATGGTCCAAAAGCATAAACAAGCAAGTGAGTACGCTGGGTGTTCTGCGTCGAAGAAAGTAGTGTTGAGCATCACATTGAGGCTAAAGATAGTGAGAGCAGAAACATAAAAGAAAAAGATAAAGTAGTTAGCATCCAACTGCAGGCAGCAGCAAGGAGACATAGCCCTGACTTGGCCGTGGGCTTTGCCCAGGCTCAGTGATTTAAAGTCCGGGTGACGATGGGAACGCCAAGGGGGCGTGGCACAGTCCATGGGACGCTAGGAGCAGATACCAGGAGAGCAGGTGAAGGGGCTACCTGACGAAATTAACAGCAGCCAACACCCTCACACCAGGTAGCACAGCCCAATTGGATGCAGTCTTTCAGGCACTCGTGAGTTCACCAGGTCCGACGGCCAGCACCGCTGCAGCTACAGCACATCACACACTGTCTCAACGGCAGACAGCAGCAAGGAGACTTGGCCCGGACTGTTGTGGGCTTCAGCCAAGCAAGGTGATTTAATGTCAGGGGGGCCCAAGGGAAGGCCAAGGGAGCGTGGCCACAGTCAGCTGGATGAGAGGAGCAGATACCAGGAGAGCAGGTGAAGGGGCTAACCCCCGAAAGGAGCATCAGTCAACACCCTCACCCCAGTTAGCACAGCAGTTGGGTGCAGACCCTTCAGGCACTTGTGATGTTTACCAGGTCAATGCAGGTCCAGCCACCAGCACTGCTGCAGCACGCCACACTCAGCAGCAGGCAGCAGCAAGGAGACCAGGCCCTGGCTTTGCCCAAGGCAAGGTGATTTAAATGTCATGGGGGGAGTGGGGGGAATGGGAAGGTCAAAGGGGCAAAACCACAGTCCACTGAACGAGAGTAGCAGATACCAGGAACGCAGGTGATGGTGCTACCCAACCCCCCGCCCCCCGAATGGGGAATGCTTTTAAGCATTTGGGACTTGCAGGGCCCTCAGAGCTTTTAACATTACATGCCACTATTGCAACAAACCGGTGGGGGGTGTCTGTACTTCTGCTCCCTATATGGTGGACGAGAGGCACAGAGGACCCCAGCCAAGATTCTCTGATACGGTAGCAATGGGCGAGCAATCAAGGCCTAGCTTCTCAGGAGGTGATGCAGGCTGGTTCTTAAGTACAGTGTAGTCCCCAAGCCCCCACAAAGGAATGTCCACTCACTGTATTGGTTAGAACACAGTCTTTATATAATCAATAGTCAAGGTTATGTACACTTATCAAAATAACTCACTTTGTACTCCGGAAAATCAACAATGACACATATACAATTCTAAAGTGGTACCACCCTTTGTACTAGATCCTAGTAAAGTGCATCAACAATACTGTAACAATGGCACACAGATCAATAGAGTGAAACCAGCAATAGAAAGAGGAGAGAAAATAAGATGGTTGAGCAATAGGCAGAATACTGGCCCCTACCACTAGGCACAGTTCTGTGTGGAGATCCCCCCACCTGGGCAACCTGTAAAACAAAGATATAGCGCACGGCCAGTCCATATATTGTTCTGCCAGTCTTATTCCCTCCTATAATGTTTTTACCCCCCCAATGTACCTGGTGGAGTCGAGTTCTTTGAAGAGGCGTCGACAAACGTCGAGGAACTCGCTGTTCGGTGACGGGGATTCGACGGCCCTTCTTGAATGCCTTCCTCTTCAAGCGGGAGGCACGGGGCGTCGAACGTCCGTCGACGAACAAAGTAGAACGGTGTCGATGAGGCGGCAGCTTCGTCCGAGCGGTGCTCGTCGGAGCGTCGGCGTCCTGCAAGGCAGAGGCGTGCGGGGCACCTCGGTGACAATAGTTCTGGACCGCAAAGATTGTGGAGACGGAGGCCCAGCAAGGGCGTCAAGTCGTTCGAGTCTTTGGGGTCTTCGGGTGGCGGGAAACCCACCGGCAGGTTTCTCCTCGGCGCGTCGGTCGTCCTCGACTTTCTCCGGCAGGATAAGCGGTCGACGATGCGGTCGAGAGAGTCCTTCGATTGAATGTTCTTAAGCAAAGGAGCGGACGGCTCCGGTCGTCGGCGGCACGGCATCAAGTGGTTCCCACGGCTGGGCAACACAACTTCGACGGGCCTCCAGCGGTTACACAAACTTGCGAACCCTGGTCGACGGCAATGGACTTCGACGACGTCAATGTCCGGGTGCTTCACTTCGATCTCCTCGGCGGTCCCGTCTCGGGTCGGCAGCCTTTCGGGGGTCTGTCTTCCAGGGCGCTTCGGCGAAGATGGAGCGGTGCTCGATGGTCCCTCGGAGCACGGGAAGAGTGCGCCTTACCAGGTCCTCTCTCGGGTCATTCTTCGACGATTTCGACAGCCTTCGGATCGGTCGAAGCAAATGCCACAGCAAGTCTTCTTCTTCCAGCTGGACGTCGAGGATCAGCAGTTCTAGTTATTCTTAGAGTGGAGACTCCACTCCAGGATGCTTCTGAACGTTCCTGAACGTTCCTGAACACCTGGCTGCTTCTGAACCAACTACCAGTGGTGAGAGGTCCCCAGATATACTATCCTGCCTCTCATCTACACTGCTGGCACACACTCAGCAGCCAATCATACAGAAGGGCATTCATGCAGTCAGTCAGCCAATCAGGCACACACTGCATTCAGGCCACACTCCTCCCTTCCAGACACTCACAACAGGGAATGTGGATTGGGACAAGTACCCAGCCATTTAACACTACACACTGCATGCAGGCCAGTTTCGGGCAGGGCTGTCTCAGTCTTTGTCTCTCATGCCAGAAACCAGACAACCACAACAAGGAGTGTATATTGGCCACACACTCCATTCACCCAGGTCCCACCCACAGGAGGTACCCACAACATACAGTCACTGGGAAGGCTCCAGTCGGTCTAGCTGGGCCTTCACAACAACACCATATATGGAACTTCCACCCAACAGCCAGTCAGGGGGAAGGGACAGAGACAGGGCTTCCCAGGACTTTGGGAAAACAAGATAACAGGCAATAGAAAGCAAGAGGCCACAGGGGCCATCTTGTTTCCTATCAGGAATCAACAGATCCCAATGGCAGGGCCTGGGTATCCCAAAATGGAGGACACCCAGAGCACCTGTCGAATTCAGCATGGAGCTGCCACCAGCCCATACCCTGCTCTGTGGGCCACCCACAGGTGCCCAAAAACATACACTAGGGGCACAGGGTTGTACCCCTACCCATGGGTGCTATAAGGGTATCCCATGGGTCTGTTCACCAAACCAAAAGAGAGAGCTGCACTGCCAGGAGTCCCACATGGACTCCTGGGCAGAAAACATGACAGAACACACGGTAAAAAGCAGTAAAGGACAAGGATTCAGAGGCCCTGTCCCTCAGATGCATTTCCAGCATCACAACTATATTTTGGGTTTTTCTTAAAGAGCCAGATGTATGAAAAATGACTCGTGGCGAGTCAGGTTCAAAAGCTGGTTTCCAAAGATAGCTGCCGCTAACTTTGTTAAAGTTATGGGATTCTTCTACATGTGCGCATCCCTCCATGCGCCAGTCCCCTCTTTCATGCCGACGTCCAGTCCACTGGCGGTTGTGATCAAGTATATGCTTTACAGGGGATGGCTGGGTGGTTGCTTTAAAGGAGGGAGAGCAAGGGCTAAGAGAACCTGACTCACCATGAAGGTATGTTTTCCTTTCTCAGTAGTTCTGCTCTCCCTCCTTTAAAGTTGGGACCAGACTATAGTAAGGGTGGAGGAGACGGCATACACGAGATTCAAGCGAATATATTGCAAAGCATCTTTTGGCCAAATGTGGCATCACTCACTGAAGCAGCGACAGAGTAATGCTCACAGAATGCAAGAGGGGAAGGCCACGAAGCAGCACTACACATTTCCATAATAGGGACATGGCTAATAAAGGACACTGACGTAGTCTCACACTTGTGGAATGAGCTGGAAGTTTC
Organism: Ambystoma mexicanum; assembly: GCF_040938575.1. Classification (NCBI taxonomy): domain Eukaryota; kingdom Metazoa; phylum Chordata; class Amphibia; order Caudata; family Ambystomatidae; genus Ambystoma; species Ambystoma mexicanum. The sequence goes on from NC_090936.1 coordinate 987,475,670, forward strand.
TGTGGAGCCGAAACCCCCTCACGTCGTAATTTCTTTGCAATACACGAGAGACCACCCGCCTGGCAATTGAAGCTTTTGCAGACTTATTACCAGGCTAAAGACCACTGTACAAGATGGAGTTGTGTTTTCCTCAACAGATTTGATCCTTTCTAAGTGTTGAGTCCTTGATACGTACAGATTATGCAAGGCCACCTCAGCCGGTGAAGAGTGGTCTGGGATGGGAAATTGGAAGGGAAATCTTTTGGTTCAGATGAAATTCCGACACCAGTCGCTAAGAAGGGCACTGTACTAAGGACAACATTATCCTTATGAAAAATCAGAGAAGGTTCCTTTGAGGACAGAGCATAAGGCTCGTATTCCTCTTGCTGAAGAAACGGCCACAAAAACAAACAGATTTAGATCCCATTGAGGTGGAGGATCGAGAATAGGTAGATACAACTGGAGAGGCCCTCAAAATGCCTTCCAATGGCCTCGTTTGAGAACAAAAAAATCTCTTCTCTATTCAAATAGGCACCTATTGCTGACAAATCATGTTTACGACGGTCTACTTCACTCCTGTTGATGCCAAAAATGACCTAAAAAGGACATCACATCATCAACAGATGCTTTCAATGGGCTTAAATAGCCATCCAGAGCCAGTAAAAACCGCAACCATTTGCTTTGATATTGCTTCCTTGTGTATGCCTTCCTGGAAGCCACCATGATTTTTAGATTCTGCTCATATAAATGTAAATGAGCAAAGGTCAGTTCTTCAGGAACCAAGCCTTGAAGTTCAGTAAAGGTGGCTTGGGGGGGCATACCTGCCCCTTCTGCTGAGTCAGAAGATCTTCCGTGACCAGTAGATCTAAACTTGCGATCCTTGCTCGATCCACAAACCAAATATGACCCTGCCAGAACAAGACTACGAGGATCATTGTAGAGTTCTGTGTTGCTTTGCATTTCATCAACATCTTATTTATTAGGGGAAGCAGAGGAAACGCATATGTTTTCTTCAACCAATTCAGCTGTAGAGAGTCTCCCAAAGAGGGACATCCCTGTCCCTCCCAGAATGCAAATAGGGGACAGAGGGCACTGTATTGGGTTTGCGAATAGATCCACCACCGGGCAACCCTGCTTCTGGAATGGCATCTTCGCAACAGATGCCTTTAGTTCCCAATCCAGTAGTGCAGAGGCTAGTCTGCTACGGATGTCCACCAACACATTTTTCTACCCCTCCAGAGACAGGACTGTCAGAAAAAGGTTTTCCATGGCCCAATACCATATTTGTTCCGCCAGAATACAAAGTGACAGGAGCAAGTTCTCCCACTTGCCTGTTAACATACAACATAGCGGTGGTATTGTCCGTAAATTTTCACAACTTTTCCCTGAACAGAGGGTAGAAAGAGATGTAGAATATAACAAATTAATTTCAGCTCCAACACGATTAGGTCGTCCTTTTGCGCCTCTTTTGTCCAAAGACTGTGCATTGTCAAAGCCTGACAATAAGCACCCCACTTGTATTCTGAAGAATATGTTGTTACTACAACTTGATGACAGGGAGGTTGAAAAAGAAACCCTATTAATAGATTTTCCGATTTGTTCCACCAAACCATGGATTCCCGAATGTGCATCGGTATTGAAATGTCCATGCTCTGCGGATACAACAGCAGATTACAGCTGCTGGCGAGGTGCCATTGAATGGTTCTCATCCAAAGTCTTGCACATGGAACTAGATGGATGCAAGCTGCCATCAGACCTAAGTCTTTGGTACCACCAGGTCGACAGCACTTGAGCCATGGAGACAGATTACTTGTTGTATTGCCAAAACCTTATCTACAGAATGAAAAGCTTTGTTCAGGAGTATCCATCACTGCTCCTATAAATTGAAGACTCGGGAATGGGATTCATTTTGATTTGGCCACATTTATCAAGCATCCCATCAGCTCCAACAGTGTGCTGCATCTCAATTGCACTTTTTGCAACACATCTTCAGGATGGGTATTCATAAACCAATCAACTAGGTATGGGTAAAGAGGTACTATCAGCCGCAGCTGGGCTGCCACTGCACCCAAAATCTTGTTGAAGACTCTAGGAGCCGAATTTAGCCCAAAAGGTAGACACTGGTAATGCACCTTTCTTATAGTAAATCTCATGTATTTACAGTAATCCTTCAATATGGGTAATTGAAAATAAGTGTCTTAAGGTCAAGAGACGCCACCCAATTGTTGTGTTGGAGTACTGCTAGAATCTAAGGTACTGTTACCATGTAAAATGACTCCACTAAGAGGGACTGGTTCAATTCTGATAGATCTAATATTGGCCTTATTCTGCCATTCTTTTTTGGAATTATAATATACTGGGAATGCAATCCCAGACCCATTTCTTTTTCTGGAATCAATTCCATTGCCCCAAAGAGAGAAGATTTGGAATCTCTGAGAAGCTCTGGAAATGACTTCTAGTGCTTTGGCAGTGAACAAGGTGGTGTAGGACAAAGGGCCAGAGAGTAACCTAGACAAACTATTCAAGATCGAATCCTCTTGTGTTCCCACAGATGTAGGAATTTCATAATTTTGCTATCAGGAATGTCTGCTCCCACGTATAGATCGGAACACATGTTTCATACATGCCCAGGTGGAAGTCAGACTTCTTTCTTTCCTGTGACGTAGCAGTTGAAGGTGTGCTGCTTGCTTTACCGTCAGCCTATATATTCTTTTCTTCAAGTGGTAAATAAGTTTATTCAGATACAAAATGCATTAAAAACACACAAAAACAAGTGTTATTAAACACATTACATTCGTATTAGTTTACCACCATTAAAACACAATAATAAGGTTACAAATTTCAAAATATCTAAAACTTGAATCTGTCAACTGCTTCCAGGGCTTCCGTCACATCTGCAGGACAATATGCAGAACTCAGTGGCTCTGAAAGAATATAGCCTCCAACCTTAAAGAAAAATCCCCTTTGGCACATATACACTACACAAAGGAGTTCTTACACCCGCCCCCCCCCCCCCGGCCCCCAGGAAGGAGTGCTACTGGACACACCCTTCTGTGTAGACAACACTGGAGCGGAATGGGAAAAGGGGAGATGGCTAGCATTAGGTCTGTATTCAGAAACAAATCTTCATTGTAGACAAAGTAACATAGAAAACATTGGAGGCTTACCATGAATACTGGTCTTGGACGCAGTAAATGCCAATACACTAAACAACTAGCTAAATACCTGAATGTGGCTGTAGTCGTGAATCCATGCAGTAATAAATCACTGTTGCAAGAACGGCATTGCTATGATGTGGCTTTGTATTTCGAAAGGGTCATGGGATAGCTTGCAGTGGTCAGCTTGGGATTAGAGGAGACCTACACCTATCCCCCACCCACCCAGTCTCTGCACCATAGAGGAAGGCTGTATTCATTTTTGACCCAATGACTTCAAAACTTGTCCAGCAGTTTGCTGCCATATTTATAATAAAAGGGCATTAGACCTCTTAAGCTCACCATCACCTGTTTGGCAACCATATTTACATGACTACTCTCCCTCACGAGAATGGCAAACCCAAATACTTTTATTCCTCCACCACCTCTATTTCGTAATCTAAACTGCAAATAAATGAGGATTTCTTTTTGCCAAAGACCAGTACCTTTTTTTTTTTAATAAAAAAATTATTAAAAAAAAAAAATGTATTTAGCTGGAGGCCATGCTCCGAAAAATATTTCTTGAATATTCCAAGCTCCTGTAAAGGTGCTAATTCAGCGCCACACAGTGGGGCCACACCTACAAATTAAGGGCATAAGCCGGATGGGCTGGGAAACCTCCTAGGGGGAACAAGGGGACTCTGGAGCTGTAGTCAGCCTTCAAATCACGCCTGGAAGGGAATAAGGGGATTGGGATACCTTGTGTATGACCTCGGCACAAGGAATGTGTATGCAAAAGTATGAGAAAGGGGAAACCCCAGGTATAAGCACTCAGCAGGGATGCCATGGGTTGGGCTTCACCCTGAAAGCCTACTTCAACCACATGACCCGTGCACCATGGTTTAGGAAGGGGTAAGCTTAGCTCAAGCTGCACGTCTCCAGCAGACCATAATCGCTGAAACAGTACTGAGTGATGTAATCCAGGTCGGCGAGACAGTCCTATGGCTGCGTGTTGGAGATGGGGAAGTTGACCTGATCCAGAGGAACACTCATACAGTCTTAATTGCCCTTTGGCCAGTGGGTATGGGAACGCAGAGGTTAAATGGAATGTCATTCCTTGAAGAACCAATCGGACGAAGTTATGGTGCTCCTGGGAAGTATCCAGCCCACTGTCCACTGCAGTGCTTGTGAAGGTCGCTATCTTGCAGGTGTCGTGTGAAAGTCTCCATTCCCACTAGTTCAGGGTGTCTTCTGTTCCTTCCGCTGTGGTGCTGACCAACGGCAGATGAAGAAAGGACTGGAGGTCAGCACAAATAGTTTACTAATTGCAAACTGTGGAGGAGTGGGAAGCAATGTGGCGCCACATAGGGAGATGAGCTGGGAGAGGGCAGACCCGATTGCTCCAATGATGTTTGACGGTGCACAAAGGTAGGAGGTACAAGCCTACAGACATAGCGCATCATCTTCTTTCCGATAATTAAAAAAAGATAAGCAGAAGAAAGACGACATTTGTATTTGGAAACAAAAAAGATATCTTTTAAATATTGTGCATTTTCTGCTGCGCTGCCCTGCATCATTTTCCTGTGCCCAGTTCAACTTGGGGCCCTGTGTGCTGGGAAGCCTGAAATTCTTTGTGCCTTTTCTTGCAGTCTCGCAGCATTTCCAAGATGGCAGTCGCCTTTTCCGACATGTAAAGGTTGCCAGAGTAAGTCTACCTTCTTCCCTGTAGGCCACAGGGGAAGTCAAGTTGGTTTACTGGGTTCCGGCAGGCTTAGGCCGGCCCCCTCATCAAAAGGCCCCGTCTGTTCCCCTGTCCATTGCCTGGCAGGGTCTGTGGGTCCTCTCCTACACCCCCCTCCACGTGCACATGGATGCTGAGAAAAACTCATGTTTTCTGGACACACAGTAAGCAATGGTGCACCTAACGCTTCTCTGAAGGTCAGTTCCTTTGACTAACCTCATCGATCCTTCACACCGGGACTGTTCGACCTCTCACTTCACCTCATCTGGACTCAGACTAGGTTTCACCTGCCCTGCTGAAAATCGAATTTAGCGTACCCAGTTGCTGCATGTATTTCACCTGCACTCCTAAAAAACAAATGTTGTTTTGCCCAGTTGCTGCATGTATTTCACCTGTCCTGCTGAAAACCGTATTTAGTTGTGCCTTGTGGCTGCTTATGTTCTTCACTAGCTGGCACATTTCCCTCTGTCTCCCCCCCTTCCCTTGTAACCAACACCACTCCCTACCTCCAAGTGCATCAGTGCTTCACCCTGGTAAGTGCGTTTGCCCCCCCCCCCCCCGCTCCACTTCAGCCAACCATGTTGCGATCCATCTCTCCTATCCTCAACTGCTTCACTATCTCCTATCCTTCACCAATCACTAAATCTGGCCGGAGGAAACTGAACCCAGGCCTTCCTATTGCAGACAACTATGCCACGGCTTCCGCCAGGGAGACTATCACTGACATCCTCTTCTTCATTAAACGCACCGGACCTATGCACTTGCTACATGGTCTGCTTTCTCCCATCGCCTCTTCTCCCATTAATGGTGGCACTCGCTGGGAGGTTCTCCTTGACCTCTTTGCCATTTCCAGAATCATCATTGATGTTCATCTCAATGGCACAATCATGGTGCAGGTTCTCAACCCAACCTCTTCGACAGGCGCTCCCGCGCCTCTCTGGTTCAACGTTCTTTCATCGTCCGGCATTTCAAAGCCTGCAGTTTAAACGTGTTTGCCAGTTCATTGAATTTTTGGGGGTGGTGGGAAAGGGTAGATAAGTGTTTGGGTGGGCTGGGTATAGGTAATAAATAGTAGCAGGAGGGGGCTTGGGGACCCCCCCCACCCAAAAAAGAAATTAGATGAACTGTCAAACACGTTTAAATTGCAGGCTTTGAAATTCCAGATGATGAAATGACATGGAACCGCCTCTTTAACCTCACCTCTCCCTCCAGCCAGGCTCCCTTGCCTTCTGTGCCTTCCTCTTTCTCTGTACAGGCGCCCCTGCGCTGCCGCCCCAGATCCTTTCTCTGCCTCGGCTCCTTTGCCATCCTCCTGGGGGGACCACTGTCCCCTGTGCACCACCGAGGAAGAGCCTCAAATATGGCAAGCTGCTCCACATTACCACTCTCAACACCCGCTCTGCCGTCAAACACTCTTCTGACATTTACAACGTCCTCAAACTCATGGATCTGAATGTGCTCGCCATCACGGAGACATGGTTCAAGGATAGCTCTGTCACATGCTTTGACACACTCCTCCCTGAAGGCTACAAATTCCTCTCTGCGCCCAGGCCCAAGCAGACTGGTAGGGCAGTGGTGCTCATCTTCCCAGAATGGCTATCTGTCTCCATCATCCCTACTCTGGCCTCCTCCAAGTTCCTAGTTTGCAGACTCCATCTCCAAAATCTTCTCTCATTACGGCCACCTTCTATCGGCCACCAGGTCAGTCCACTCTCTTGCTCTGTGAATGGGCCGACCTTGCTTCCTCCCTACTCCCCTCAACTCCTCCTGTTGGGTGATCTTAACATCCATCTGGACTCTGGCTCCTCGGGGCCTTTCCGCAACCTTTGCGACTCCCTCGCCCTTTCTATCCTTCCCTCTGGCCCCACACACCGCGGGCTACAACTTGGATGCTCTCATCTCTACTGACCTCTCCCTCTCACTACCTCCCTCTCTTGGACTGACAACTCTTCTCTCAACACACCTGAAGCTCTCCTCTCCTCCTACAGTAATACACCCAGCAGAGCCACTTGGCTTCAAAGTCACCAGACCCATGAAAAAAGTGACAGTGGCTACTTTTGCCTCCTACTCTCCAAATTAACAAGGGGGTCCTGGGAGTCTCTCTGCCAGACATTAGTCTGGTTGTGAGAGCCTTACCCAGATTCTTTAGCTCACTAGCTTTCACAGAGGAGAGGTTTCCAAAACATATCAGTCTTTGTCCTGCCCTGGGGCAGCCCAGCACCGAAATGCTAGGCAATTCTTCTCTGAACAAGAGTACCAACAGCAACCTCAGACATGTGTTTCGGTCTGGTTGGACCTCATCAGTAGGGTGGAGATGTGCCCCTCTAATAATGGTGAGCAAGGGGTCTACGTCTGGATTTCCCTAATAACTTAGGGTGAGACCCAAAGCTACTGAAATTATGCAAATTAACAAGGGGGTGTTCTGGGAGTCTCTCCTCCACCCACTCCTTCAGCTGACTCCCATCCTGACACAGCCCTCACTAACCTCAATCTCTCCATCTCCAACACTCTTGCCCCAGTCATGAGGGTCCAACTGAAGCCTTCCAAAAAGTGCAACTCTTGGTACGACTCCGACCTGACTGCCCTTAAACCAAGTGTAAGGCAGCTGAGCGGAAATGGAATGCGTCGCGCGAACCATCTCACAAACTGGCCTGTTGCCTCCTTCAAAGGCATTATCAAGTCTGCATCTGCACCAAGAAAAGAGTCCTTATCCAAGCCTGCATCTCTGTAGCATCAAACACAGCCAAACTTTTCAAAGTCTGCAAGGAACTTCTCAATCTTGCAGCAGCCTCGTCCTCTGTCACACCTACCCAAAACCTTTGCTCGGCCCTGGCTGCACACTTCACCACAAATACCCAAGACATCCTTTCTACCCTCTTCCACAGCAAAGCATACACCAACACTGGAGCCTCCCTTGGCGCCACCTCCTCTTACCCTCTCTTCTCTTTCACCCATCACACCGGATGAGGTCACCAGACAAGTCCGATCTATGAAGGCTTCATCCAAACAGGTGGACCCCTGCCCCTCCAAAACCATTAAAGACAATATCTTGTGTGATCTCTGCAATCTCTTCTTTTCCACTGGAGCATTTCCAACTGCCCTGAAGCACTCCCTTGTGCACCCTCTGCTTAAAAAAAAAACAAACCTCTGCCAACCTCTCCATTTCGGCAAACTACCGCCCAATCTCCATCACTCCTTTCTTGGGCAAACTCCTGGAGAAACTGGCTCTCTCACAGCTGACCCTCCACACTGAACACGGAAACTGCTCTAGTGAACACCCGTGAAGACCTGCCCTCACATCTTAACACTAACACCTCTATCATTCTCCTTGACCTCCCCCCCTCTTGAACTCCCCCTCTGCTTTGACAGTTAACCCCAACATCCTGACCACACATCTGACACCCTGGGAATCACAGGTCAGGCTCTGGTATGTTTTCTTTTTTATTTAACTTTCATTTACTGGCAAAAGTTCACAGTACACACATTCAGGTATTTCTTTCAATGCATGCTTTACAGACATATTAATCACTTCATTTGTTGGCTGTGTGAATCACAATTTCACAAGATTGCTACTTTTGTTTACAAAGTGCGTTAGTTTGGCGTTTCATACATGTACAGTTCAGGTGAGCCTGGATTACTATCAGATTGATTAAGGTAGGTGTGGAATTCAGTCCATACATTTTTCGTGCGAGCATGCAAAGACAGCAAGTTTATATATTCCTCCTCACATTGAGTCCAGGTAAGTGCACTTAGCCACATTGAAAAAGTAGGGTGGGGGGGATGTTTCCAACACTGGAGGATACATTTCTATGCCACCATACAGCTTACATTAAAAAAAAGTAAACATTTTCTTATTTCTGACATCTTCCCAGAAACCAATAGTGGTGCCTACAATCTTGGAGAGTGCCTGCAGGATCTCTTTCCAAAAGTCGTGGAGTTTGATACGTGTCCAAAACAGATGTGTGGTTGGCCTCTTCAGCACGGCACCTCGGGTGAGCCTATCAAGTCCATGGGAAGTGTAATATAATCTATTCAGAAGTTTGTAATGCATGCAGCAGAACCTGAAATTGAGGGAGACCTTAGTGTGTGGGAGCACAACACTTTCTTCCATGTAGTAGCCGACATTTTGAGATCTAGTTAATTCGCCCACTTGTCTCGCACTTTGGAAGGTTGGTCTGGGATTTTCGCTAGTAAGATCTTGTATAGCGAGGAGACTACTCCCAGAGCTCCATTGGAGTTGGCAATGCAGTGTATTTCAGGTGCATCGGGGGGCTCATCTGGGTAGCAAGAAAACATGGCACGAATAGAGGCACAGAGCCTATAATATTGTAGCATCTCCAGTGCGGACCTCATATGTTCGGCTAGCCACATTTGGGGTGTGATGAAGTTCACCCACTGGGAATAGGTCGGTTAGCGCTATGTATCCTAGTGTTTGCCAGTGCCGAGTCAGCGCTGCATCATGCGTGGGTTCGAGCCCTGGTTATCCCCCAGATCGGGGGCCATTTATAGTAAGGGCGCAAAGGTCATTGGCTGTAGCATTCGATCCCATGCTAACAGCGTGGCAGCTGTGGGATCCAATGGGGAGTCATCTTTGTAGGTCTGGTATAGGATTAGCGTTCTAAGGTTTATTCCGCTCACTGCTAACCTTTCTAGTTTAACATGGGGAGGGCTTCGAGTCTGCATACCAGTGCAAAGCATATTGAGCGTGTGCTGCTATCCAATATAGTTTAAGGTTGGGGTGGTGAAGCCACCTCTCTCATAAGGTAGGATAATGTGTCCATTTTTGCATACTGCCCCGGCAAGCAACAGAAATTGTGCGCAGGTATTGTGTAGTCTATCAAAATATTGTTTTCCAGGCAAGACAGGGACATTTGCAAAGACGTACAGGAGCTTCGGGACCAGGATCATTTACACCAGTGACAGTCTACCCGCCAAAGTGAGTGGTAGGGAACGCCATTTAATAATCTTAGTTGCTACATATTGTTCAGCAGTAATGTAGTTATCAGATAGTAGCGTTGGCTTAGGTCTGGATACCTGGACCCCTAAATATCAAATTCCATCTGGTGACCATCGGAGAGGGTACTCGCATGTGGGATGCCGGGTCGCCATGGTGAGCGGTGTAGGGGAGGACTGGTCCAAGAGACCCCCCTCGCCTGCGTTTTCTCCCCAGGTGAGGGCTATGGCTCATTGGGCGTCCCCTCATGCCACCCGGGCCCAGGTGGTGGAGGGTTCACCCGCTGGAGACATTGCCCACACGTATTGATTGCCCAACACATATTGACTGCCCACATGTATTAAAATTTAGCTAGGCCCAGAAACCATTTTATTTGGTAAAGATGGTGTGAGCTCAGCGCACTGTAGCGCGGCCCCCACCCTTGGAGAGTCTCAGTCATCCCCGTCGCCGCAGCACCCTGGCAGATCCGCTGCGAGCACGTTCCCACGAACAAGACGGACATGAGCTAACGTAATACACTAACATTGTATCAGTTCACCTCCCGCAGTGTATCATCGCTCCCAGCATGACCCGGCCAGCAGGCCTGGGAAATGAAAAGAACAGTAAAACGGTCATCAGATGGCAGACAGTCTTTATATATTAATGTCAAGACCACTCGCAAAGTATGCTTTCTTCCACAAAACCCTTTATATTACAAAAGCCTGTAAAATGTATAAACATAAGAAAGCATGCTTCTATGATATAAGCGATGGCGAGCCCACACCATTGCAGTTGGGTGCTAATAACAAAGGAACGCACCAGGGATCTATTTGTTACGTGTATCACTGGGAAACTTACACTATGGGCTTGCGCCATAACTGAAATAATGCTGCTAGAGGACACGAGAAGATGAATGTAACCCTACAGAGGGCTTATGTGAAGGATGCACGAGAAGGCGTTTGTCATGTGTGCATGCCTAGGCCCCACATGTGCCACCACCGTCACGAACAGTGGCGGGTTATTTTCTGTGTACTCCACCAATTCTAATTCTACCTCACTTACTGCAAATATATATGCATATAACTAAATACTGTAGTTGTTAAAGCATAATGTATGAATAAGGTGCTCAGACTGGATATAATCGAAACGCATCCAGCAAAGTTTAAATGCATGTTTTGTATTGATTTGAATAAGTATCAGAGTGTTCAAATGTTTGTGATGTCTTTACCTAAAATCGGCAACACACGAGGGAGATACCTTTGTGAAATACGGGCAAGGCCATTCCCCCTCCCACCCTGTGAAGACTGCCAAGGCATGAGAACAAAGACCGCGCTGCACTGCTTTACCTCCCCCAACCAGACTGGAGCCGCTTCAAAGAGTTGTAATCCCCTCTGTAGCACCCAAGGTCGCAGCCCGCCACCTGCATTATTTACAGCCCAGCAGTAAACCTCTGCCTGAACACACGCGCCCCCTTGTAAACCCCACAACCTACCGGACCATCTCAGACTTATGGCCCTGTGCAATCAGGACACCCAACACTTTGACAACACACAGAGGAACATCCATAACAACTTCTAACAAGGCAGAAAGACCTGTACCGCCCGTCCCAGGCCCTGAAGCTTAGCCCCTCGACCTATGGCCCCGGTCAACAGGACACTGGTAACCATGCCCTGACGTATTACCTCCAGATCCCTCACAAGGTACATTCCTCCTGTGTTGCATTAACCTGTAGTATAACCTATTGGAAGATTTACTAAAGAGTATAATATTGAAATGACTGAATGACTGCGGTGTGCATGGCATAGGGCAACCAAGTCAGGAAAAGACATTCATCTCTGACACTGGCTACAACAACACCGTCCGGATGAACTCAGCCGACCTGCCAGGCCCAGCCCAACCCACAAGGCTGACCAGTGACGTCGTCCAGCCGAAGCCAACCACATCGCAGCAGCACCTATAGTTAGTCGTCGCCACCCAATCCCATTAAACTTGTGCCCCCTATAGTGTGTAGGTTCTTATGACGTTTTTTGTAAATATATACGCCTGTCTTTGCTATTGTCAGACAGAGCGCTCTCGGAGGTTGCAGAGTTCTTTGCATGCCCTATTCTGATTGATAAACTCCCATTTACGCTCACCCGCACTCTGTCTTGGCCTTATTCCCATCCTGGGAGAGTCCTTCATTGTCTCTCATTGCGGGGAGGATCGTGCTGTTTGGGGACGCTTGCCTTCAGCGGAAATCTCAGATTTACTAGAATTGTGAACCCAGATAAGGTGCCTATGCGGATCACTGTCTTAGTATTTGATCCAAATTTGGGGACGGATTTCTGATATATAAAAAAAAAATATGCCATCCGCATTTAATATCTCAGGGTTATCTTTCAATCGTATTCCCCTTCGGGCATGTTGTGCTCTAATGTAGTCTGCCATTGGTTCTATAACCAATGCGTAAAGAATGGGGGAGAACAGAGCCCTGCCGGGTGCCTCTGCTCAGTGTAAAGTGGGCCGATTTTTAGGAGTTGACCAATACACTCACTGTGGGACATGTGTATAATAGTTTTATGTACTTAATTTCTGCACCAATGCCAATCTTTTCCTGTACCTCCCACATATATGGCCAAGAGACCATGTCGAAGGCCTTTTGAGCATCAACTGTGAAGGCCACTGCCTCCGCCTTTTGGTCGATTCTGGACATGAAGTTAGAGTCTAATGTTTGGGGATGTTGACCTTCCGGGGACAAATCCTCCTTGGTCTTCCTGTATTAGATGAGGCATGAGTGGTAGAAACCTGTTTGCTAATGTTTTTGCAAATATTTTAGGATCTATATTCATAACTGATAGGGGCCTATACGATCCACATTCAGTACCCGGTATGAAGGGCTTCAAGAGGATAGTGATGGTCGCTTTGCGTAGGGAAGGGGGGGAGAATGGACTCAGTGATTCGGTCCAGACCTCTAGCAACCGCGGGGCAAGGAGCGCTATGTGTTCTTGGTAGAATTCGGGAGTGAGGCCATCTGTCCTAGGGGCCTTGCCTTTGGGAAGCTCAATTCTAGCCTTCACCATTTCATCTAGGGTGATCGGGCTTTGCGAGGTTATTGCTAGTCGGGGGGCTAATGGAGGTCATGGGGATCTGATCAAGTACAGCACGAATAGGGTGTACATCATGTGGTTGGTTTAATGTGTACAAGGCGCTGTAGAACTTGGAGAAAAGTCAAGAATTTGCTGATCTGCCCATTGCAGGGTGCCATGTTGTCAGTGATACATTCTATCTGGGTTCAACCTCCACTTCCCTCTGTTCTAGTCAGCCTAGCCAGTGTCCTACCCAGTCTTTCACCTTCCCCATACTTTTTTGCTGCTTGTGGGCATGAGAAATAGCATATTTCTCTAAGGACGTGAGACTCAAAGATCTCCAGCTCGATCCGTATCTGTGCTAGCTTAATAGGGCTTGCTGCTGTTATACATTCCTGTTCCACTGTAATCACTTTTAATATGCCCGCCTCCTGGATATAGACATGCCCTGTATGTACACTTTGAAGGCCTCTCATCTCACCCCAGCGTTCGCGTCATGTTGAGTGTTCCATTCGAAAAATGTCTCGATATCAGATCGGATCTCTGCTTTGAATACTATATCCGACAGAACTTCCGATTTAAAGCACCAGGCAGTGTGGGGACAACCCTAGTACAATAGACAGTGTCACCGGGCGTGGTCCGATAACATGCGGACGAGTATATTCGCCTTCTCAACCCTGCGTATCAAAGTGCCTGATAGTAAAAACATGTCAATTCGTGATGAACTTTCATGCACCGATGAGTAATACGAGAATCTTTTTTCCTGAGCGTGTAATATTCTCCAGGCATCCTGTAAATCTAGTGATGCCATGTGCAACAGTAGTCTGCGGGGCGCCTGTGACAGGGCCCTGGGGGCTGATCCCGTTCTAACCAGGTTAGTATCTAGTATTAGATTCATATCCCCCCTCAAATGATCTGGGCCCCTATGTATTCCAGGAGGATGGAGATCACTTCATTGAAGAACTCTGGGGTATCAACATTAGGACAGTACGTGTTCACCAACAAGTATTCCCCGTTTGCGATCATACAGAGCAGGATTACAAATCTGCCTTTGAGGTCTATGTAACTTTTTCAGTGTGAATGGGATTGATTTATGGATTAGTGCCAATACCCCCCCACAACCCCTTGCGTGTGTTGAAAAGGTGGAATAAAATCAAATAGATCCCCAGGAAGGTGCTAAGCCAGCCGCTATGTGTCTTGCAACCTTGGGTTTCTTGTAAGAGGAGTATCTTCACGCCATGTCTTTGTGCATATGCAGTAATTCTGTATGCCTTAGTAAAATAACCAACCCCTCGGACATGCCATGACATTATTTAGTTGCCATTTCACATTTCAGGGTACATCCCAGATTTTCCGCCTTTGTTCACTGGATGGTGTGTCTGTTACATTTGTCACCCAACGTGCGCACTGCTGTGTTGCTTCTGCCAGTTTTGTTTTTACATACCCCAATTGGAATACCCCCCTCCCTCAGTCCACCCTGCCCCCCAACAAAGCATTGTTTATTCCACACCCCCTGGTTCTACTTCCGGTCGGCCTACCCCAACTTGGCCCACCTTCGAGAGGTCCAACAGGGACATGGGAAACAACCATTGCAGCTGCAAAGGGGTTCGCTGCTGCCGCATAACCACCAAAATAGTATCTAGGGTGGAAAACCCATTTCTGGAACATGTGGGGGCGGTTGGAGTTGCCGTGTGCCATGATGATGTGAGGGCGGTTGGAGTTGCCGTGTGCCACGATGAGCTCATGACAGTAAGGAGAATAGAAACCTCAGAATAGTGTGAATTGGGCGTCTTAGTCAGCCTGGTCGTTTTCCATCTGGTCATTGATGGGAAAGTTCAATGGCATCTGTGCTTTGATGAATTTTACTACCTCGTTCGGGGCGGTAAAAACAAAGTTTACCCCTGAAATTAAGTTTCGGCACACCGGGAATAGCATGGCATATTGGATGTTCCGTTCCCTAAGCATCTTTGTCACCCTGAGGAATTGGGGACTTTCTTGCTGTACTCCAGTGGAGAAGTCAGGGAAGATCCTGATTATCCGGGAGCCCAGCCTCAATTCTTTTTTCTCCCGAGCTAGGTGAAGTAGATGATCTCCGTCACAGTAGCAGAGAATCTACGCAATTATGGAGCTGGGAAAGTCCCCGGGCTTGGGATGCAGGGCCAGTGCACGGTGGGCACGCTCAACAGCAAAGAAGGGGGACAGTTCAGGGTTGCCCAGGAAGTCCTTAATTAAGTTTTCGGTAGCCAGCTCCATTTACCCAGTAAGTGCGTCCTTGGGCACCCTGAATGTTATTTCTACGTGAATGGGACTCAAGATCATCGCACTTGGTTTTAATAAATTTCATATCTCGGGTAAGGGTAGCCACTGTGTCTTGAACATGTAGCCCGTCCTCGTTGGCTCAGATCGTGGTCTCAGCCTCAGTGATTCTGGCGCCCTCGTGAGCCAGTTGGGATTGGAGTGATGCAACATTCGCATTGATATGGTTTAATTTTTCATGAATGGCTACAAAGTTCTTGGTCATCGCTTCTGTCATACTGGCAAGATCAGGGATCGGTGTGGAGATAGGCATAGAGGTGTCACCCTTGTTTAGTGCGGATTGCCTCTGGGTGTGGACTTTGTAAATTTGTCCCCAGAACCGGTTTTCTTTCCCCCTGGGCCCCTTTGGTCATGGTAGGCAGGTGAACGTCCTCGTCTCCCTGTTTAGGGTCTGGCTCCGGATTCCTTCATTTAGTTGGCGTTCAGTGTCCAGAACTGGGGCAGAGAGGTGTGCCAGGCGGGGCACTGTGGGGTCTGTTGGATGAGAGGGTAGTCGAGCGGTTCGCAGTGCGGTCCGGGTGTTCTCTGAAAGTGCCTGGGGGCCACAGGGTATGCTGTGGCCAAGGTAAGGTCTGTAGAGCACCCCAGCAGGCTGCGGCTGATTAGGAGAGTATTTCTGGTCCAGGCCAATAGGGTAGCGAGATGCAGGGGGCCGACGGAGCAGTGGCCGCCACTTTAATGTCCCCAAGGTTGGGGTTGCACCACTCTGCATGTGCGTCAGTAGCTGGCCATGGTGAACTAGTCAGGGCGGTGAGGTATTGGTATAGGTCCTTTTGTGATGTTCGGTCACCAAATGTGCCCAGGGATAGATGAGGTTTCATCAGCCGTGGGGGGGGGGGGGGAGAGAGAGAAGAGGCCTGGTCAAGCCAGTTAGTGGTACAGAGGGGGGTTATAGCTCTGCATGAGGTAGTGCCCTCAGTTCCAACCCATTAAGCTCAGGGATGCTTTCGTCAGGTACCCCACACTCTCAGCACTTACTTGGAGCGGGCGAAGCAGGTTGCAGGTGTGGAATCAGTGATGTGACCGCTGCGTTGATATGGGCTGTTCAGCGCACCCAGCCGGAGGAGGGAGCACCACGGCACCATCGAGGTGCTCCTGTGGTGGTGAAGGGACGGTGGCCCCCGGCGCAAGCTATGCTGCCTATGGCATGCCTTGGTCCCCCAGGCCAGTTCTTCACCATGCTCCTTCAGGGCCCATGAGAGCCCGCAGGCATCCAGCAGGGGCAGCCAATTACAAGAGCCCTGATGCCCGGCGGGCGCACCAACTGCAAGGCGCGTTTCTTCCCCCATGGCTTAGCGCAGGCAGCACGAGTCTCTCGCCCAGCCGGGGAGGGGGATAGTATTACTCCCCTCGTTGTGTTCAGCAGCTTTGGGAAGGGGCCGGTGGGGGAGTCTGGAGGCTGCCCACTATCCAACGGGCCGAAGCCCACAGCAGCTCCCGATCACGGCCACCCAGCAGGGGTAGTGGGAGTGGGGTGGGAGATATTCCTTGGGCCCAATACGCAGCAATGCGGGTGGGCGGACCGCCCCAGCCAGCCTCGCTCCGGGAGTCCCAGCGGCCTTCAGGATGGTAGCGTATCACTGCCGCAGGTGAGCGGGTTAAGGATTAGTCGCACTCCGCCTTCCAGGTCGCAGGAGGCCCCATCTCTGCCTAGGGGTGCTCAATCCCCCCAGGATACGAGCCGTTGGTGCACCCCACTATCTGCAATCAGTGGCCGTGATTCGGAGTCAATGGATCATTAGAACCGCCAACTTTTCCAGTTTGTTTTCGGCGTAGTGCGGAGCCGATCAGCTAGGCAGCCATTTTCAGGCTGCTTAACAGCGCCTCAGGATCTGGCGTGGTTAACCTCCTTCCTCTTGAACCGCCCATCACAGGTGGAACGCTGAGCCCTTCACTCGACTATCACTTTCTCAACCTGTGGCGTTCCCCAGGGATCCAACATATCCTCCTGGTTCTTCAACATCTATATGGCTGCCCTGGCACATGTGATTGCCACTTCACCTCGTAACTTCCAGTGCTAAGCGGATGACACACAACTATCTTTCAAGCTACCCCCAGCCGCCTTCTCCTCGCTCACATCGGTCTGTCTGCTATTCAGTCTTGGTGTGCTCCAAACAACCTCTGCCGTCAACGCCACTAAGATTGAGATTGTTCGCATTGGGACCCTTTTCCAGATATCTCACTCGCTCTGGCCAGCCTCCCTTGGCCCTGCACCCGCACCCACCTGCGAAGCAAGAAACCTTGGGGGTCATCTGACTCCACTCTCTCCTTCTCCTCTCACATTTCAGACATCTCTAAAAAGTCTAACTATCAGTGTCACCTCCTCAGAGGTACTCTACTTTTTCTCACTGTCCCACAGAGGCTCACTGTCTCCAGAGCCCTGGTTCTCTCCAGGCTGGACTACTGCAACAGCCTCTTCCTCAACCTCCCTTCTGCCCTGCGCCCTCTACAACTCATCCAGAACAGAACCCCAAGACTTATCCTTGGCCTCAAGCACAGGGACCGCATCTCTCCGGCACTGAAATCCCTTTAATGGCTGCCCGTAAGGAATAAATTCATGTTATGCTCATCTGGCTCCCACAGGGGTGTCGAGCGGAACTGGACAGCCACGGTCTCCACCAACGTGATGCGTAGTGCAGAGATGACTGACTGGACTGGCCCACCTAGCTTCGTCTGCTTGACCCGTAGAAGTAGACTCCTAAAGATGGGGAAAGGGAATTAGCCACCCGTAGATTTGAGTTGTAACACCTCACTGCGTCCCCACTTATCACTTCTGACATTGCCTTTCACAAAGCTCACCTTATAGTTTGTATGATGAGCTCTCCATCCTGTGAAGAATGCAGGGGCGCGTTGATGGCCAGTTACTTCACTGGCTTGAGGATATTGGAAGAGTTCTGGACAAATCTTGGCTCCAAACCTCTGGGTGAAAGGCCGTAAGTATATAGTTCTAATGAGTTCAAAATGTCCGATTAATCACTCTTGTCCAATTCCTTGTTTCTTTTGCAGCTTAGACCCAAAAGATGATCGTCTTGTGGCAACTGAAAGCATTCAGGTAAGTGTGTTTTGTAACACTGTCCGGTAAATGATGCCAAGGTTTAACTCGTTGCTTTCTCTTTTCTTACAGGTGCAGCGTAGAAAGATTTGGCGTGCTGGTGGATAATACCTCCTGCGGTAAAATCAGGTAAGCATATGGTGGCAAGAGATTGTCCTTGTTTGTTCCCTTGGCTCACCTTGTTTTCTTGTCCCCCTTAGGCGCTGGAATGCGGCAACCAGGTGATGGAGACAGCACCGGATCGTAGAGATGCTGCGAGGAACGGCGAGTATGGCGCGGCGCTGCTGCTGGCGATGCAACGCGTTTAAAATTAAGTCTGTTTCTGGTTCGAAGATGCGCTGAATCCGAAATCAGGTAAGAAATCCAGTAAAGTTCTTGTTCTAACCTTTCTTCTTTCCCTTCTTTCAAGGCGCTCTCGACTCGAGGCGGGCGTGGCAGGATGCTGGATGCGGACTGCAGACACGGTGAGCGTTACGCTGCTGGATGCAGAATAACGCGAAACATGTGCTGCTCTTCGGGCGTGGTTTAAATAGCCTTCAAAGTAGTCCCAGGTAAGTATTCCTCCACAGCCACACCCGAGTAACAAAATAGTCCCCAAGATAAAATAGTCCCTTCAAGCCTCACATGGGCTTGGATGCTTGGATCCCTTGCAGCATGGTCTGCCTCAGGTAAGTGTTAACATATGAGCCTGGCGCTTGTGGCGCCAGGACTGTACCCAGATAGCCCCTAACAGGGGTTGCTGGGTTTGCTCCAGGTAACATGATGCCTGCTTCTGGGGTTAATGGACTTGGTCCGGATGCCCCGGAGTAGGCATCATGACAGCACTCTCCCCCCCCCCCCCCTCCAAGGCGCCTCCTAAAGTCGTTCTTCCCCCTTGGCCTTGGTTTGTCGGGAAATTCCGGTGGAATCTTCTCACCAACCTAGGTGCATGAACGTGGCCACTAGGTTCCCATGACCGTTCTTGTGGTCCGTAACCTTTCCAGTCGATTAAATAAAAAAGTCTTGACTTAACCATTTTGGAGTCCAGGATACTTTTCACTTCAAATTCAGGTTCCCCGTCTATAAGGACAGGGTCAGGTGGCTTGGTTAGTCTTGTCCCAGGTTGTACTGGCTTCACAAGTGACACATGGAAGATGGGGTGAATTCGCATACTAGCAGGTAATTCCAATTTGACGGCCACCGGGTTGATAATGGCCTTAATAAGGTAAGGTCCCAAATATCTAGGGTTAAAGGTCTGTTTTCCTTTTAGAGGTATGTGTTTTGTGGCCAACCAAACTTGATCCCCAATTTGGTATTGTGGAGCATCACTTCGATGCTGATCAGCGTTTTTCTTGTACTTTTCTTTCGCAAGTTTCAAATGTTCAGTTGCTTACTTAAAGGCTTGTGTAATAGTAGCGTGCAGATGGTTCACTGCAGGCATTTCTAAGTGTTGAGGCGAGTCAAGTTCTGAGGTTCGAGGGTGGTGCCCGTATATGGTATAAAAGGGGCTTTGTCCAGTTCCAGAATGTACAGAGTTATTGTATGCATATTCGGAGATCCATAGAATGTCCTTCCAATTACTTTCAGTCTGGTGTAACATACCACGCAGGTACTGTTCAAGAGTCTGGTTGGTCCTCTCCGTTTGACCATCAGTCTGGGTATGGTGACTGGTCAATAACCTCACGTCGATTTGCGCCAATCGACATTTCTTCCAAAAACGTGAAATGAATTGACTACCTCGATCAGAGACCAATACGGAGGGAAATCCGTGTATTCGAACAATGTTTGAGAAACTCCTTGGCCAGAATTGAAGCAGAAGGTAATCCCTTTAAAGGTTTACAGGAATAAAATGGGCCATTTTGGAAAAAAGATCCACAATAACGAGAATGGTGTTAAATCCATTACATGGAGGTAGGTCTGTAATAAAGTCTAACAATAAGGTGTGCCATGGTGTAGGTGGAATATCCAAGGGTTGTAAAAGGCCAGCCATTTTTTTCTTCTGACTTGTTTTGGGCGCAAATGCCACAGGACATTACAAATGACTAAGTCTTTTCGCCAGGTGGGCCACCAGAATTCTCTTCATTTTAGCTCCAGTTTTTGCGATACCTGGGATAATTGGAGATGACTAGTTCTTGTAGTTCCTTATGTGGTAGAAATAGACGCCCTTGATAATAAGGTAGGTCATTGATGACAGTAGTCCGAGCCTTTCTTTACCCAGTCCTGCAGGGCTGTTGGACCGAAGAGTTGTTGGATCTTTACCTGAATATCTTCTAGGGTTTGTAAAGTAGTTATGCCAAGAATTCTTTGTTCTGAAATTATAAGCACCGGCTCCAGGTTCGCAAATGCTTCTTCCATTCCTATTTGGGATAAGGCATCTGCCTTGCCATTTTTACAGCCTGGTCGATAAGCGATCACGAAATCGAACTCGGCAAAGAACAATGCCCATCGAAGTTGATGTGATGATTGGGCTTTGGCTGTCTTTAAATACTGCAAGTTCCGGTGATCAGTGATTACAGTAATGGTATGCCTGGCACCGAGAAGATAATGCCGCCAAGCCTTGAAGGCGGATTTGATCGCTAATAGCTCCTTATCGGTAACCGCATAGTTTAATTCGGGTGCCGAGAACTTTCTGGACCAAAATGCTACTGGGTGAAGTTGGCCGGTTTCAGGATCCTTCTAGGACAGGACAGCTCCCATGGCTAAACTGGATGCGTCGGTTTCAACTATGTATGGGAGTTCAGGACGAGGATGCTTTAATACAGGTGCAGACATGAATCTCGCTTTCAGTTCTTGGAAGGCATTCTCAGCTTCTTCAGTCCACAGGAAGTGTTTGTTTTTTTGCAAGAGCGCTGTGATAGGGTGTACAACGTGCGAGAAATCCAGAATGAATCTGCGATAGAAATTAGCAAATCCGAGCATGCTTTGTATTCCTTTAACTGAAATGGGTGATGGCCATTTGAGAATTGCATCCACCTTTCGAGAGTCCATTCGAACACCTTTTGGAGTCAGGATAAATCCAAGAAATTCAACTTTTGTAGTATGGAAAACGCATTTTTCCAATTTTGCGCATAACTTGTGCTGGCGTAGTTTCTCAAGGTCTGCACAAACGTGCTTCACATGGTCAGATTCTGAAGAAGAGTAAACTAGAATATCGTCTATGTATACAACAACACAGATGTCAATGAGTTCGCGCAGGGCATCGTTCATAAAATACTGGAAGGCTGATGGTGCATTGCACAACCCGAAGGGCATCACCTGGTATTCGAATAACCCGTACTTAGTACGAAAATCAGTCTTCCATTCGTCGCCTTTCTTTACACGTACCAGATGGTATGCCCCTCGGAGATCTAATTTAGTGTAGATGCAAGCGTCCTTTACTTGGTCTAGTAATTCTGGGAGCAGAGGCAATGGGTATCGGTTCTTAACCATGATCTGATTTAAGGCGCGGTAGTCTACGCATGTTCTGAGGTCGCCTTCCTTTTTTGGCACGAAGAACAAAGCTGAAGATGCAGGGGACTTGGATGGATGAATGAAGCCATTGTCAAGGTATTGGTCCAAGTATTGTCGTAGGTGAAGGTTCTCGGGTTCCGTAAGTGCGTAGATCCTACTACATGGAGGTTGTGCACCAGGTATGAGATCAATTTGACAAACGTATGATCTGTGAGGTGGTAAGGTGTTTGCCTGTTTTTGGAAAACATCCTGGAATTCTTGATATTCGTGCGGTAACTGCACGACTGGAGTAGCGACTGTGGCCAGGTCTTTGCTCAAGGTTTTAATTGGGTAACAAGTATGTGCACAATCCGGGAAGGTTATGCTCTTCTCTCGCCAATCAACACAAGGATTATGCGTTTCCAACCAAGGTATCCCCAGTATTATTTGGAACTGCGGGGCTTTGATTAAATCAAACACAATAGTCTCTTGATGCCCATCCTGACCCAATAATGTCATCTCTGCAGTGGAATGAGTTACAGGCCCAGAGGCAATTTCAGTTCCATCGACTGGTGATGACATCTGAAGTGGTCTTTCTGCAGAGAGGTAGATTCATCCTAGAAGCCAATTCGTGGTCCACATAGTTTCCTATGGCCCCGCTATCAATGTATGCCCTAACTGCGTGCAAACGTGATGGCTGCCTTGGATCTATAAGGACCATTGGTATGATGAAATGCGAGGTCCGAGTATCCTTCAAGCTCGGCAAGCGGACCTCTAGGCTTGTCGGGCGTGGTCGTTTCCCGAGTCAGGCTCCATATGGCTTTTATCCCAGCTCCTACCACCTTCTTGGGTGGTTTTACAGGGCAATCCCGTAGAAAATGTTCCACAGTATAGACATAATTGCATTTGCTGCCTTTTTTCTTTCCTTCTGTGTGAAGGGTCCTTTAACTCCTCCGATTTGCATGGGTTCGGAGGCATCAGTTCCTTTGGGGGTAGCGTTGGGTTGATTAGGTGGACGCTAACATACCTACCAACTACAGACCGACCACCACGGTGGTGCCTTTCCTTTTAAAAATTCTTGATCGGGCTGCATACTTGCAGATCCAAGATTATTTGGAAACCAATAATCTCCTGGTACTGAGGCAATCTGGTTTCCGTCCGTGATACGGTACAGAAACTGCTCTTAGACCTTAAAACTCAGATGAAGAGCTAAAAGATAAGGGTAAACTGGCCCTCCTACTCCTCTTAGATCTCTCGTGGCCTTAGATTTAGTAAATCACCAAATCCTATGCAGTCACCTCAAAACTGCCGCCCATTTCTCAGACAAAGCCACAGCCTGGATCACCTCCTTCCTGGATAATAGATCCATGAGGGTCTTCTCCACCACTGCCACCGCTGAACCCTCACCAGTCACTTGTGGAGTCCCTCAAGGATCATGTGTGTCCCCGACACTCTACAATGTGTTTACAAAACCCCTTTGACATCTTGTATTATCTGGGTGTTACTTATACCAACTACGCCGATGACACCCAGATATTTCTCCCCATCACAGGTGACCACAAAACTGATTCTTTAGCCATCAATGCTATTTATCAAGTCATCCAGGCCTGGATGGCCCAGCATGAATTGTGCTTGGACGACGAAAAGACTAAGCTCATCATCCTTGGCTCCCACCAATGACTCAGTAAACTAGCCTCCTCATTCAAATCCTTCACCATTGATGGTAACACCATCAAAGTGGCTAAGGATACAAAAACGCTTGGATTCTACATCGACTCCACTCTCATTATCCAGGCAAACTAATGTAGTATCATCGGCTGCATCATACACCTGCAAGCTTATCGCAGCATGCCGCCCCTTCCCTTCAACAGCCAACTGCATTACTGTAGCCAGGACCTTGTCCTACCTAAAATTGATTATTGCAATGCACTCTATTTGGGCACTAACCAATGTAATATTTAAAAAACTACAAATCATCCAAAATAATGCCATTAGAGTGGCTCTAAACCTTCCCAGGAACCTCCACATCCCTGACTCTAGACAGAGTCTTCGCTGGCTCTCAGTCTCCCAAAGAGTCTCTCTTAAAAGCACTTGCGCTCACACACAAAAGCCTCGCCAACCAAGCCCCTAGCTACCTTGCCAGCAGATTCACACTACATACCACTGCGAGACCACTCAGACGTGCCCAAACCAACTGTCTCGCTATCCTGCGTTTCAACCTCCAGAGATCTCGTGGACGTAGCTTCCCAGTCCTAGCAGCAAAGCTATGGAATTCGCTACCTAATCCTCTTAGAGCTGAATCCTCCTTCCCGGCCGTCAAGCGCAAAGCCAAAGCCTGGTTGTCCGCCCAAGACTTGCCGTGACTCTGCTCCTATGGCCCCCAGAGTCCTAACAATAGCGTTAACGGCTTACAGGTATAACCTGTTTTTGTACATTTGTATATTTCCTGTATAAACTGTATATTCTGTTCAAATGCATTGCCTGTACTTACTACACTGTTCTGTACTATGTCTGAAACTAAGTGATGCGCCCGGATGCCCTTGGGCCTGGTGCACTTTATAAATAAAATAAATACAAAGGGGGAGGGGATGCACATTACGTGGCAGACAATGGACCGGGACAATCTAATATGCAACCTTCCCTCCCTGGTGACAGGGGCCAGCAAAGGGATACAGGCTCTAGGGAAAATGACAGCAGGGGTGACGCGAAAATAAATGTTGCGACCAGAATACAACAAGGGGACAAAATATGGAAGCAGGCAGGAAACATGGGGGTGAAATGAAGCACCAATGCCCACGATGGAGCTCCATTCAATAACTGTTGAGCACACGTATAGGAGGTTATGAGAAGCATGTATCCTGATAGCTATGACCTGGGGACGGTAATGGCTCATAAAATGAAGAATGATGATGACCCCGCAAACTATAAAACAGGTGCAGGATCTCAGGGGTTACCAGCAACGGGGAAGAGGGAGGAGGATATAGAGGGGCAGGATATAGGGTCTTTGGGACGTGCTTCATATGCCAGGACATAGTGCATCTCGCATGCACCTGTTCTTTTGTGCAACAGGCAGCATAAATGGCACAGCAACAAGGGTTTGCCACAGCACAGCCATCATGGCAGCAGATGCAGCCTCTCCCAGCCCTGCTGCAGCCAGGACAGACGCCCCTGCAGCAGGGACCACCGCAAAGGCACGTGGGTCCAACAGATGGTGGAATAGCGTCTGATGAAACAGCAGCAGTAGCCGCAGGAAGCACAGTGTTGGGACAAAACCTGGTGCCCCACTACACCAGAGTGTTGTTGGGGAAATCTTCCTTTCCCAAAGGGCAGCCCACAACAATAGGGGGGCCCACAGAAAGCCAGAGTGTCTAGTCCTAGCAGTAAGAGGGCTCCGAAGAGGTACCCGAGGTAGGTAGCAGTGAAAATAGGACCAAGAATTCTCATTTCTCAGATACAGGAGCAACCAAATCCTGTTTACGGGAAGGGAGATTCCTGCTGTCAAACAAGGGGATATAAACGCAGGGCTTCTATGGGGCGGTGGCGATGGTTCCAGTAACAAAGGATTTGCCACCAACAATAGGAACACATCACATCATAGCACCACTACAGTATTCCAAAGACACCCCTATCAATATACTGGGGAGAGACTTACTTGGCACGTTAAAGACCACAATATAATTTACGGAGAAAGGGATGGTGTGCCAATGCCAGGCATTTACTACACAAGTGGATGCACTTTTTCTAGCAGCACAGTCTCAGAACACACTACAAGACCAACCCATGTACCCAAGCATGTTTTTGGACGGGGTGCAGATACTACTGGGAAAGGGCCCCGGAAATACAAGGGACCGACTAGCACCAGACTTCCTGTTCAGACCACAGTGCCAGAAAGATGACAGTCAAAAGGTTCCACACTCTTACTACAGCTAGAGGAGGTAGTGATACGCAAAGACATGATGATCCTATGCGGGACAGACAATGACAACATGGAATGGCATACAGTGCTATGCATCACTGACCGTAACAGGAATTACCGATGAGCAGCTGTTCTCCGATGAGGGAGGGGGAGAGATGGTATTCCAGCTTCAGATACATTGCCCAGTCAAAGTAGTAGAAAAGCTGGTGGCAATACTGACGCAACTAGTGAAAAGGGGGAGCAAAATATCTCAAAAGGATCCCAGAGAAATTAAGCAAAAAAGGGCCCCATGATGTAGGGGTACTGAAAGGAGTAGGGGCAGTGAAGATAAAAATGAAGGAAGGGGCACTGTTGCCCCAGGAAAAAAAATGCCTAGTGTCCAGAGAAGCAGATGAGGTAATATACTCAACCGTACATGCACTATGGCAGCAGGCCATCAAATGGAAATCCTCGTCGCCATGCAACATGCCTATATACCCAATAAAGAAATTAAAGAGTGGGTCGTGGAGATTTATACAGGATTCACACCCTATAAACGATGTGGTTGAGGCAGAATTTCCCTTGGTACCGAACCCCGCTACAATACTGTGCGACATCCCAGCCAAGCCAAAATACTTCAGTTATTGACTTGACGAACGCCTTTATCTCCATTCCACTGCACCGTGACTCAAGAAACCAGACAATGTTCACGTATTGGGGGACCCGATTCAAACACACTAGGTTGCCGCAGGGGTACTGCGAGTCAACAAGCATTTTCAACAGAGTGATACAAATGGACCTCGGCAATTTACAAATTCAAAGCACAGTGATCCAGTAGGTTGACGATTTGCTGATATGCAGTGAAACTGAGGACAAGTGTAAGGCCGACTTCTTAACACTACTAGCAGAGAAAGGGTACAAGGTGGATAGGGAAAAACTGCAATACTGCCAGGAGGAGGTTGTGTACTTGTAACGAATAATATCCATTCAAGGGCGCAGGATAACGAGAGGGTCGAGGCAGTCCCCTTAACACGTCCACGTAAGGTGAAGGAAATGCCGATGTTTCTGGCGTTATGCTATTACTACAGAGCATGGGTTTTTAACTACTCGACATACATGAAACACTTATTGCAGGCCCTTAAGGAAGCACAGAAAGAGAAAAGGAAGTTCAAATGGACAGACATGAAAAAGCATCACAAACTTAAAAGAAGCATTGGTCACTCCATATAAAGAGAAATGTTACTTGTTCGTCCACTCCAATGGCTCAGTGATGACGGCAGTCCTCACACAAAATAAGCCACAGGGACACAAGTCATTGGCTTACTACAGTAGGATTTTAGACCCAGTGATGCAGGGACACTTCCCTTGAGAACAAGCGCTCTCGGCTGCAGCGTTTCCAAAAAGAAAGGCAGTGACAATCAACATGGGGTGCCCCGTAGTACTGTACATAGAACACTCACATTTGCCATCTTGGAAAAATCAAAAAGCGCACTTACAACACAGAGGGCATTGAGGTATGAGGTGATGCGGACAAACTCAGCCATTGAGGTACTGAGGTGCTGTGTGGTAAACCCAGCAGCATTCATAGCAGAACTTGTAGAAGGGGACTATATGCATGACTCTACAACACATGGACAGCAGGAAGGCAACATACAGGTCAAAGAAGAAGAAGAAATAGAAGGGGCAGACATGGTTTATATTGACAGGTTGTCAAGTATAGACCCTGAAAGGAGACATACTGAAGCTGCAATAGTGGGTTACAGGAACCGGGAGTATGTAATAGCATCCCAGCAGCGATTACCATCACATTATTCAGCACAGGCAGCAAATTAGCAGCAATGATCAGTGCATTAAACATGATGGAAGGACATGAAGCTAATATATTTTCAGATTCCACCTATGAACCATCTACAATACATTCAGGATTGGCACGGTGGGAGAGAAGAACAAGTTACTTTCTTACCTGGCAACATTCTTTCGATGGGATGGTCCGACGACGTATTCCATATCTATGACAGTAATCACCACACCTGTGCTGCTTCGGAAAATCTCAGCATCTGCGTCCTGCGTCGATGACGTCGATACGCCGTCCTCGAGGACCTCCTCCGACATCACCGTAGCCTCAGTTGTAGTTTTTTCCCCAGAACGTGTGGCACCAATCTTCTGCCAGTATGACCACAGAAAGCCTTGCGGAAACGTAAGCTGCAATTGCATAAGAAATTCTGTAGCAGGGTAGGCAGGGAGGGAGCGATATGATATACGTCGTTGGACCATCCCATCGAAAGAACGTTACCAGGTAAGAAAGTAACTTGTTCTTCTAGGGGATTGGGTCCTCCCGACATATTCTATATCTATGACAGACTCCCAAAGCAGTACCAACGTAAGGAGGTGGGAAAAGAATTTAGAATATACAAATTTAGAATGCCCAATCAAACTGCAGAGTAAAGGACCGCCTTGCCAAAGCCCAGATCCTGCCCCCGGATAGAATCGAGGGAGTAGTGACGTACAAAAGTATGGACCGAAGCCCAGGTGGCTGCATCACAGATGTTACGAATAGGAACACGCTTCTGCAGGGCAGTAGAGGAAGCCATACCCCTGGTAGAATGGGCCCGCAAGCCGACTGGTGGGTCCTTACCCGCCAAGCGGTAACATTCAGAAATTGCCAGAATAATCCAGCGAGAGGGGGGTGCTGTTGAGCAGCCAAGGAAAATGGCCGCTTAAGCTCGGGAGCTCCGTCGTGGCCCGCCCGAATCCTTTCACATCAGCGCTAATCCTGACTGCCTGCAGCAGCCACTGCCACGATCATGTTGCCGGCATCGTCCTCTACCCGCACCTGTGATTTGGGGCTGAATCGGTGCCCAGGGCCCGCACTCCCGACATCTGCGGGCGGGCCCTGCCGGGAAGTGCCGCGGCTCCTGATCCTCCCACACTGCTGCCCGCGGCCGCCTGTGGTGCCTCCTCGCTGCTGCGCCTGGCCTCCTTACTGTTGCCTGGGGAGTCTGTACCCCGGGGCTTCTTTCCATCTGGAGTGCTGTTTCGCGGCGGGTGACCCGACGCTGCTTGCTCCTGGCTGCCGCAGTGGTGCGGTGCACTGGTGGGCCCTGTGCGCCGTGGACTGGGCTGTAGCCCGCCGCCTCCGCATACGAGCGCGGATCTCCCGCCCGCTCCTGAGACTGAGGGCCGTGCTGGCTGTTGGGCTCGCGGCTGCCTGAGCCGGCTGGCCGGGCTGTCCGCTGTGCAGGCGGCCACTCCCCCGTGGAGGGGGGGGAGCCCACGACGCCATCAGGACGACACCGGTGCAGAGACCTATTCCACTTACCTCCTTCCCTCGTTCACGTGGAGCACGCCGACTGACAGCTGCGGACCTGCACCCATTAGCCTACAGACGACGCGCGGGTCTAGCCACCCCAAAGGCTGCAAGGTGGGTGCTGGGGGCTGCGATATATCCAACACGCTCCTCCTGGCTGCTTGCATCATTGCCTGGGAACCTTCTACGTCCACTGTGGGGCTGCCTGCACAGGGGCTCTGCCTGCGGCTGACTTTTCGGCCCGCGGAGCGTGGCTCCTGCATCCTGCTTCGCCTCCGGTGCTGCGGCCTACCTGGCGGCGGTGGTGGTGGTGGTGGTGGTCGCGCGCCCACTTCCTCGCCCCCTCGCCACATCTTGCTCCGGAAATCATCGTGCCGGGGCTCCCATAGCGGACTGACACACCATGGGGTGCCATTGTAAGGGGAGGTACCCTACTGTACGACTGATTGCGGTGCCATGCCCTGGGCAGTGTGTGGTCCTCGTGTCGACTGGTTATCGGCTCAGCGCCCTGGGCCTAGGCCTACCTGAGCGAGTCACTACCCACAAAAACACACGGGGCCCCTCAGTTCCTTCCATCAGCAGGGCCTGCGCTCCCCAGGAGACCCGCACTGTTCTGGATCACGTGTACCCCCTGGCTGGCCTACATCATCTCTGCTGCCACGCCATACTCTGCCTTCCCCCACACTGTCGGCATACTATCAGCATCCCTGAATCTACAATACCTACGGACCGCAGCTGCTGGCCTTCATCTCCCCCCGCGACTCCTCAGCCGCCGCCCACCTCCAACTTTGCCAGGTTGAGCAGGACTCCCCAACATAGTAATGTCCAACGAAGCGCGGGGTGCTAACAAAGTGGGCGCTATGGACAAGTTTGCCAGGGCGGCCCCTCGGGCGGACCCTGCGTCCTCTGCGGCACAGGAGGATAGCGAGACACTGCCGGATCCCCCGCAACCAGATCTAACCACCATGATGGAGTCCATGGCAAAAAACTTTGCATCCTTCCATGAAAAGCTGGACGACATCAATGCTAATGTTGCCTCCCTACGCGCTCAAATTGACCAACATGGGTTCAGGCTCACGGAGACGGAGCAAAGGATAGGTACCAACGAGGATCACATTCATACCCTTCAAAACACAGTTATAGAGCTCATCCGCGACATGAAACAGGTCAAAGCCAAGAATGATGACCTCGAATCGAGGTCACGGCGAAATAACATTCGCATAGTGGGGGTTCCTGAATCAGCACTAAAGGGACACATGGAGCTCGCGGTCGAGCAACTCAAAGATCTCCTCGGTAACCCCGAGCTCTCACCATTCTTTACGGTTGAAAGAGCGCATCGCTCTCTGGTGCCCTGCCCTAAACTAAGCGATTTCCCCAGGCCAATCATCGCGAAATTACTGAGCTACAAAGACAGGGATCTCATTCTCCGTTTGGCCAGAGAGAGGGGAGCTGAGGCTTGAGTCCCAAATCATCAGGATTTTCCCTGACTTCTCGGTGGGGATCCAGATGGAGCGACGCCGATTTAGCAGGGTGAAGATGTTGAGATAGAAAAATTTAGTATTCTATGCTTTTCCCTGCTCGTCTGAAACTCATTCATCGCAATAAAAGCAATTTCTTTACGGTCCCGGACGAGGCCGTTAAGTTTATCGAAGCGCAGGTCCCACTGTTGAATCCTCCAGAGGAACCAATGGACGACGACTGATCCTGTAACCCCTAGGTTCCTCCGCTGGCCTCTGGCTGTCGGGGCGACCGTGAGACTGTTCACCTGGTGTATTGTGGCCCGCCCCCTTGTCATCCCATTTGCTGGCCGGCCTGGGTCCTTTGGCACCTTATCTAGTACTTCATCTCCTGTGGGAGTTGTATCCCTGTATTTCATGATCCTGTCACCAAATCCCGGACCTGCACTCCAGAAACTGGGCCGCACCGTCATGCTCTGACCTGTGGCAGTTCCAATTTCGTCCTTGCTATCCTGAAAACCATGGTTATCCTTTCCTTGTAACCTCTACTTTAATAGTCGAACAATGCTAGGAAATGTGAATGTTTTTCATCCAAAGCTTTAACATTGGTGGGCTAGACGGAGCAGCAGCCCCCCACTGCAGCTGCAATGCCGTTTACGTCGGTGGGTTTGTGTTCGAGCCCCGGTTGGGCTATTTCTCAGGCGCTGCAGAGTTGGGGATGGCACACAGTTTTGTTTCAGGGTGGTTGTCAATGCACTGCTAGTCATTACTGGGCAGTGAGGGAGGAGGGTGGGACAGTTGGGGTTTGTTTTACACAAAATGGCGGGATTGTCCTGACTGATGCGGCGAGGTGGCAGGCCTGCCTCATCGCAGCGCTCCTGTTGATATTCGGAGTGAGATTCCACATCTGGGATGTTCCCTAACTCTTTAGTATGCCTATTAGAGTATAGACGTGGAATATACGGGGGCTGACCAATTTTACCAAATCTCGTAGGATTACTGCGTATGCACAGAGGCATGGGGTCAAGGTCCTCCTGTTGCAGGAGACACATGCTAAGAAACTCTTGTCATCAAACCTCGCACAGACCTGGGCGCCAACAGATACTATACTCAGTCCAGGGGAGTCCTCACTCTCATCCACAAACCGGTTGGGTTCACACTTCACACATCCCACATCGATCCTGAAGGTAGATCTGTGATCCTACATTGTACCTTAGCTAACGAAGAATGCCTGCTTGTGAATTTGTATGCTTCCAATATGGATTCTCCCGACTTCATAGATACAGTATCTGCCAGTCTCATGAAATATGTGGATGTTCCCACTATATGGGGCGGAGACATGAACCTCACACTTGATGCGGCCCTAGACAGAACAACCATTGCCCGCAGACCTATAACCCGAGCGGCCAAACGGCTTCTAACTCACATGAATTTACACGATGCTTGGAGAACACTCCACCTAAGGTACACGATAGTTCCTCGAGAATAGATCTATTCCTCCTGTCAGGTAACCGGTTGGGCAGGGTTTCTGATGTTAACACACACACACACACACACACACACACACACACACACACACACACACAACTCCCCCGTGCTACTACAGACCCAGCTGGGTAAGGCCTCTGGGGCTATCAGATATCGTCTTTAGGGCTGAGATACTAGCAGACAAATTTGTTCTACGAAAACAACAATGCCTCCGATACGTCCGAGGGGAATCGTTGGGAGGCATTCAAAGTTTACATCAGAGGAATGTGCATCTCTAGAGAAGCAGGGGTCCTCAAAGCCATAAAGCAGGCCTTAAATCGCTCCGAAACCAAGCTTAAAACCTTAGAACAAGAGTACGCTTCCAATCCATCATCTGCCACCCTAGCGAGGATTAGGACTGAACTGGAAATATTTGAAGCACATGCCCTTAGCGAAGTGAGATACTACACCCGCCCTGCGGCTGCCCGAAGATATGGTGAGGGGGATAGACTGGGCAGGACCTTGGCCAAACTGTTGCGGTCTGAGGGAGGTGGGACCCGTATAGATAGTATTATCGATGAGAAGGGGTCGAGACACTGGTCAGACCAGGCCACCCTTGACACTTTCGCCAGCTTTTACGCCAACCTATATGGCCCCCAACCAGAGCACACAGCCCGAGACCTTGACGACCTACTAGAGTCCATCCCTATGACCTTGATCTCTCAAAGCACCAGAGAACTGCTTGATGCCCGGTTTTCCTTAGACGAGATAGTCCAGGTGATCTTGGATCTTCCTAAGGGCAAAGCCCCGGGCCCCGACGGACTCACATCTGAGTTCTATCAAGAGCATGTTGCCATATTAGCACCCATGCTGCAAGGGGTCTGGACTGAATCACTCCCTTCACACGCCCTCCCCCCTCTTTAAGAGAAGCATTAATCACCGTCCTCCCCAAACCAGGGAAACCTCCAGACAAATGCGGTTCCTACAGGCCCCTGTCCCTCATTAATACTGACGTGAAGATCTTTCACAAGGTAATTGCCAATAGGTTCCTTCCATTCATGTCCCACTTAGTCCACGCCGACCAGAGTGGATTCGTCCCTGGCCGCTCTACAGCGCTTAACATCCAGCGTCTATTTAACGTACTGTCTAGAATTGATCCGAATGCGGACGCGGTGGCAGTCACATTAGACGCCTAAAAGGCGTTCGACATGGTATCATGGCAATACTTATGGGCTGTTTTGGGGAAAATGGGAATAGGGCCGAATATGATCTCCTGTATAAAACTGTTGTACACGAGACCGTCGGCAAGGGTGCTAGTTAACTCGGTCCCCTCTTCCCCCTTTGAATTACACAGGGGTACCCGACAAGGCTGCCTATTCTCCCCCCATCCTCTCTGCGCTTGCCATTGAACCCAGGGCCGATCATGTCAGGAATCGACACAATCGTAAGGGCGTTTGTTTGCAGGACACACCGGAAATCATCTCATTGTACGCAGATGACGTACTCCTCGTCAGACAACCCTCCACATACTTGGACCCCATCATTCGAGATATAACAAAAATAGGCACGTATTCTGGCTTCACCATAAACTACTCAAAATACGAGATCTTCCCTCTCACTAAATCGACCCAACAACCGTCCTGCGAAATTCCCCCTTCGCTGGTCCCCGGCTGGGATCAAGTATCTCAAGGTGCAGGTGTCACTGGCTAAAGTTTCCCTGCTGGCAGACAACTACGAAGCAACGGCACAGCTCATTGAATCCAAAATGCTCAAGTGGCGCAATCTCCCTCTATCCCTTGCGGGCAGACTCTCCCTAATAAAAATGATCGCAGTCCCCAAGCTCCTCTATATATTTGCAAATGTGCCAGTGTGGCAGGCAAGCAGTATTTCAAGAGGCTTCACACGGCGTTTGCTCAATTTCACTGGCACTCCGGTGCGGTCCGCAAGAAGTGGCAACATATGACCCTGCCTTATGAAAAAGGGGGCTTCAATGCCCCTGATTTAACTCTCTACTGGAACGCTGCACAGGCCCAACATGCTACCCATTGGTACACACACCCCAATCCGCCCCCACATGTTAAATTGGAAAAAATGGCGGGGGACGGTACCCACATCATGACCTTACTATTACACTATGGATTTCGTGCGGATGCCCCATTGGACCCGGTGGCTACCACGATTAGGGCATGGAACAATATCCTTCCCTCCAGTCCGGAACAGCGCTCATACTATAAGTGGCTCCCCTTATGACAATTTCCCGGCCTCACCCCTACACATGATCAACACCTCTCCCAACGTTGGGAAAGCCTGGGATATCAGGCTCTGACTGACCTTTATCCTGATGGTTCATTTATTACCCCCCGAACATTGCGCCCCGGGCACCCCAGCTCTGCGCTTGACTTGTTGCAGTACTACAGGTTGAAAGCAGCGGTACGGGCAATGTTAACCCTCCTTCCCAGAGGAGCCTCCAGACTCACCTGAACTCCAGTACATAGCAAACTCCACAGGCTGTAGGGGCATAATATCCTCCCTGTATAAAATACAGATAGGCAAACTAGAGAATATCTCCCCGGAACCACGGGAGGCATGGGCCAGGGAGCTCGAAACGGAGATCACTGACGAAATGTGGGGCAAAATGTGTGCACACACGCGCAAGGTATCACCGAGTG
The DNA here is from genome assembly GCF_040938575.1 of Ambystoma mexicanum. NCBI lineage: Eukaryota > Metazoa > Chordata > Amphibia > Caudata > Ambystomatidae > Ambystoma > Ambystoma mexicanum. The sequence goes on from NC_090936.1 coordinate 987,510,093, forward strand.
CCAGGTTTCGCTGCATACAATACAAACTTCTCAATAGGCTCTACTATACGCCGTACAGAGTTGCAAAATTCACGCTCACCCCGACACATACATGCCCGAAATGCAAATCAAACGAGGCAGATCATGTTCATATATGTTTTGGTCCTGTGCTGCGCTGCACAAGTTTTGGGTGGAGGTGACAGAGGCGCTCTCGGAGAGGATTGGCTCCCCGGTAGAGATGGACCCGTTAGCCTTGCTGTTTGGTATTTGGACGGGAGAAAATCTAAGGAAAATGTCAAAATTCTTGAATGCAGGTGCTATTGTTGCCAAGAGATGTATATTACAATGCTGGAAGCGCCGCACCCCCCCCACCTTCAGCATGTGGTTGAGGGCCCTCACATGGGTACAAACATGCGAGGAGTACATCAGATCCTTGCCCATGACTTCCCGTCCTATGAATGTGTGGTCCGAATTTTGTAGTTATCTGAACAACAAAGATGGGGTCGAGTGGACCTCCGCCCCCTCACCGGCCCAACCGGACTCATCTCGATGTACGACCCATGTGTACTATTCCACAATGTTCACCCCCTCTAAGATGTGAAGTTGATCTTAGCTGTGATGCAATGCATATAGATGCTGTTATGTTGTTTTCTTGCTTACATGCTATCTGTGCTGCACCGGTCTTGGCCTTCTGCCAATAAACAAGTTTAAAAAAAGAATAATCCAGTGAGACAGTCTGCTTAGTCACAGCATGTCCCAATGCTTTCCAGCGTAACCAATGAAGAGTTGATCGTCCACTGACCCGGGAAATGCGTGAAATATAAAAGCTTAAAACTCTCCTAGGATCGAGCCTATGGAGCCTCTCCTCTTCCTTACCAGGATGTGGAGGAGGATAAAATGCCGGAAGAATAACCTTCTGGCCTAAATGAAATTCCGACACCACCTTTGGAAGAAAGGAAGGACGAACTCTTGTCCTTATGAAATACAGTGAAGGGTGGCTTAACTGAAAGTGCCTGTAACTCACTCTGCGAGCGGAAGTGACCGCAACTAAAAATACAGTTTTAAGGGTTAACCGTCTCAAAGGGCATGAATGCAAAGGCTCAAACGGAGCACATATCAGAAACTTGATGACAAGGTTCAAATCCCAACCGGGCACCTGGAAAGGTGACAGAGGGAACACATTAGTTAGCCCTTTCAGAAACTGAGGAATTAAAAGGGATTTCAAAATAAGAACACTCCTCAGACGAGCGCTTAAATATTGACAGCGCCGCCAGGTAACCTTTAACGGTACCCACTTGCAAGCCCCTGTGGGCTAAGAAAGCAAAAAAGAGAACCACAGGAATGTCACATGAAAACGGATCCACATTGCTAAACCCTGAACCAGTCGCAGAACTTTCTCCAACGGCAACGGTACAGGGACTTTGTTGCGGGCCTTCTGGCCGAAAGCAACACCTCCATCACGCGTCTTCAGGGAGGTCCCAATCCTTATACCTCAACCTTTCAGAAGCCAAGCGTGAAGGTTGAGGGATCGGACCTATGGATGGAGAACCTGCCCTCCCCTCACCTCTCCCGTGAGAGCAGATCGTCTCGGTAGGGAAGACGACGTGGAGGGCAGATGGACAAGTCCAGAAGGTCTGGGTACCACGTCCTCCGGGCCCATGCCAGAGCAATGAGGATCATCCGGGAACCGAACATTCGCAGCACGTGCGGGATGACGGGGACTGGAAGAAACGCGTACAGCAGTGGGAATGACCTCTCCACCACAAACGCGTCTCCCAAGGCTCCTCTTGGAGGAAATTCCCACGAGCAGAACCTTTCGCACTTCCGGTTGACACTGGAGGTGAAGAGATCCACTTGAGGGGTCCCCCAAAGGGCAAAGATCTCCAGGAGAATCTCCTGAGCCAACTCCCACTCGTGAGAGATCACTCTCTGCCTGCTCAGAGCGCCCGCTGTCTCGTTTTCATCTCCAGCCAGATGAACTGCCTAGATCGAAACTTCCTTCTGGATGCCCAGAACCAGAGCTGCATCGCCTCCCTGCACAGAGGAAGTGACCCTGCCCCCCCCCCCCCTTTTTGTTGAGGTAGTGCATGGCCACTGCGTGGTCTGTCAGAATCAGGACATTCTTTCCTCGCAGTCGGCAGAAAAGCCTTCAGGGCAAGGCTGACGGCCCTCAGCTCCAACAGATTGATATGGAGTCTGGACTCCGATGGAGACCAACGACCACTCTGTCAACTCGTTGGCATGAGCTCCCCATCCCGTGAGGGATGCGTCCATCACGATAGTCACCTCCTGCCAGGGTAGCTAAAATGGAGCCCCCTTCATCAGATTGCCTTCGATGGCCCACCACAGAAGGTCCTTGGCAATCGAGGTCAGCACTTCAACGGGGTCCAACATCCTGCCAGAGGACTGCGACCACTGGAGCTTGAGTGACCATTGCAAAGTTCTCATCCTCTGGCACCAGAAGAAAGCAGGATGCCATGAAGCCGAGCAATCTCAAGAACTCAACGCTGGGAGACTCTGGGCATGCTGAAACTTGTGACCATCTGCTGAATGTGATGAGCCCTCACCTGGGGAGGAAAACACTGCCCCAGGGACGTTCTGAGAACTGCTCCGATGTACTGGAGCCTTTGAGTTGGCGTCAAGTGGGACTTCTTTAAGTTGAGGAAGAATCACAGCTTGTGGAGGGAGTGGCAGGTGACAGACAGATCCAGGACTTGCTCGGGAGAGCACGCCCTGATCAACCAATCTTCCAGGTATGGGTAGACGTGAATTCCCCCCCCCCCTTTCCTGAGATACGCTGCCACCACCACCATGAGCTTGGTGAAAACCCTCGTGGCGTAGGGCAATCTGAACGGCAGGACCCGAAACTGAAAGTGCGAGTCGCCAACCGCGAACCTCAGGTACTTGTGCTTGGGATGGATCGGCACATGAAAATAAGCGTCCTTAAGGTCGAGAGACACCAACCAGCCCTGAAGTTGAAGGGCCTGGAGGACTTGAGAGTAACGATCTTGAACTTGTCCTTCCTGAGGAGTGTGTTCAAACCGCGCACGTCCATGATGGGTCTCAAACCCCCGTCTTTTTTCGAAATCAAAAAATAAGGGGAATACCATCCCTTGTTCCTCTCTGCTACAGGTACCAGTTCTATGGCGCCTTGCTCCAGCAGGGATCGAATTTCCTGCGCAAGGAGCGGATCCAGACTCTTCAAAAGAGATTCCCTTGTGGATTGTCTTGAGGCCTCTGCCGGAAAGGAAGACAGTAGCCGTGGGCTATGACCTCCAGAACCCACACATCTGAAGTAATGGCACGCCATTCTACAAGATGCTACGCCAGCCTTCCCCCCCACCCGGTGAAGCATGGGCCTCAGGACTGAGCAGAAGCGGCTGCGGCGTTGACCGAGGGTAAAGAGGCAACTGCCTGAGTGGCCTTGACACCTCAAGTATCTTGTTTTCCACCTCTGGAACTCTTACGGTTGCCCCTTTGACTTGCAGCTCCTCTCGCTTTACTAAAGGATGAATAATAACGAAAGGAACCTCCCCTCCATTACTGTCCCCCATAACGAAAAGGCAGAGGTTGGCGGACTGCAGCGCCCAACGACTTCGCTGCAGCTTTGGAGGTCTGCAACCTCTCAAGGCTCTCGTCAGCCTTGCTGCCAAAAAGATGTGCACCATCAAAGGGCATGTTAAGGAGCCTGGCGTGCACATCAGGAGCAAACCCCGACTTCCTCAACCACGCAAACTTGCGTATCACGGTGCTCACCGCCATGGACCGGCTGACACAGCCTGCCATGTCCAAACCCGACTGAACGGACTCACACATGGCATCCTTGCCATCCTGAATAATAGCACGAGAACCATCCCGTTCGTCCCCTTCGGGAATATGTTCAGCCGCTAAGGCAATACAGTTCCAAAGAGTGTGCGTGAAACGAGACAAAGCACATAAGGAGTTGGCTGCCTGAAGCGCCATACCCCCTGAAGAAAACACTTTCTTCGCCCAGCCATCAAAACGCTTGTCGTCCTTATCAGGAAGGATGGTAGGATACGACGCCTGCTTTGCTGGGGCCGTAGCCGCCTGCACCACCAAACTCTCCGGAGTGGGGTGCGAGGTCAAGTGGCAGGGTCACTACTTGCTGGGCGGTATTTTCGCGGCAAAGACTTGCCCACTGCCGGGAGACTCTCCGGAGCAGTCCAAGCTGCTGCCACCCTTCTTTGCAGAGCCATATGGAAAGGCAGTACCGGGTGAGTGGGTGGACCTTGATCGAGGATATCCGTAAGGTCATCCTGCACTAAGTCAACTGGGGGCGCCGACCACCCCAAGTAGTCCGTGACCCTCGACATAAGGCGCCGGTACGATGACTTGGCATGGGTGCCAGGCTCAGGCCTACAGAACTCCACCTCCGGAGAGGTGTCCAGACCACTGACGTCATGCAGCGACTGACGCAGGTCCTCAATCTGGCTATGACCAGAAAGAATCTCATCCGGCACCGTGTCCGGAACCAACACATCTCCAGAACCCTCCTCCACCTCGGAAATATACTCTAGGCTGGAAAAGGGGCAAAGAATACGGGAGAAAGACATGTTTTGCCTTGGCCAGAGCCTTTCTAGGGGGTTCCCCCATGCCACGGGGTACCTCCGACACCACAGCCTCGAAAAGCGTCGAGGGAAACTGCGTTGACGTTGAGCGCGGCGCCGACAGCATCGACAGAGGCCTCGAGGGTGGAGCCCCAAGTGCGTCCTTCGACAGCCTGGGCGCCGATGGCGTCAACGACTTCCTCGAAGGTGGAGCCTCGAGAGAGTCCGTCGACGACCTCAGCGTCAACATATTTTTCGAAGACTTCATAGGTGCACATGGGCTCGAGCACGTCGAGGACCGGGCCCTGGAACGGGCATGACTAGAACGATTCCCCTTGTCCGAGCTGGACCTCTCCTGCGAATCGTGCCGACCACCCGAGCCCGAAGGCGTATGAGCGGTGTCTCTAGTACGTCACGACCGACCCCACTCGGAGGCGCGGACGGACCGGTGCCCTGCGAATCAAGAATCACCAACATTTTCTTACCGAAGGAAGCCCATTCCTCTGGAGAGGAACGCTTGGTGGGATAAGAAACCCACCGACGGGTGGAGTCCTCGGATGAGGACAGGGAAGGTTGCCGATGACGGCGCTTCTGGGAGTGCCTCGAAGAGGCAAAGGAGTGGCGGGACATATTCTGGGACCGAGACCCCCTAGACTTATGACTACGATGCGGAGAGTCGCCCCTCGAATTGTCTGTCGAAAGCCCAGTGGACCTCGCCTCCCGGGGATTGGACACCTTACAGACCGACAGCGTCTTCTTACATTCCCGCAAGGCCTTGGACATAAGCGACTGGCAGTCGACACAATCATCCGTGTCGTGGGCCTCCCCGAGGCACCAGAGGCAGGCGTCGTGCGAGTCAGTCACCGACATCTTGGACCCGGAGTCCCCACACTTCTTGAAGCCCGGACGCGGGGTGGAAGAAGAGGAAGACATCCCGATAATTTACAAAACAAGCAGGTTCGAAGAACCGAAAGAACAGAAACTCCAAAGAGTCGAGGCGTGCCGAGATCTCCAAAGCGAACACGTTCGTGGAAAAAACGGAACTGAGGCTACGGGCGTCGTGCGTCCTACTTATAACATCTGGTGAAGTCGACAATCGAAGGGAGTCCTGAAGGACGGCGTATCAACGTCATCGACGCAGAAAGATTTTCCGAAGCAGCACAGATATGGAATATGTCGGAGGACCCAATCCCATCGAAGGGGGGGTTCAGGAGAAGTGACTGATCCCCAGTACAACATGCAGAACTGCTCTGGCAATTGAAGCACAAGCTCCTAGTGGAGGTGGCCATAGTAAAATGTGCCACATACAGGTGAGCAGGGCCGAATATCATTAGGGAACTAAATGGCCGACAGAGCAGCCCAAGAAGCAGCCTACTTACCTGAGGGAAGCATGAGACTGTACCCAGGGGCAGAAGGGAAAGCACAAATGATGGCGGCAGAAACGAGGAAGTGTCAGGAGAAAGAGATATAGTGGAAAGTTTCAATACAATACCAATTGTTCAGATTATAGAGCTGCAATGAGAGGCCCCAAAAGGAGGAGAAAGGCTTATGGATACAAAGAGGGTGTTCCTTGTCACCAACTGACTTGATCTGGAGGCAGAAAAACATGGGGAAGCCTCTAATGGCCAGAGAATTGCTAGGTATAGCACTAGAACAGCTACACTTTGCTGCCCACATATCCAAAGAGATGTAGCAGCAGAAATAAATGAAGGGTGGGATGAACCAAATTTACAGGAGGGAGTGGCGGAATGGATGCCAAATTGTGTGGTTTGTCAACAGTTTGTCTGGTCATACTGTAAGGACTGTGAAGGGAACACTACCGTGCCGGACAGGGCCCTTCCGGCACTTGCATATAGGCTATGTTGATAAGCAAGATAGATGTGCCTCTTACATGTACATGATCGTTGTCATCTGTCCAGTCTTAGGTTGGCTTGAGACGGGACCCTGTGCAAAAAATTACGCAAAGTCAGCCGAAAGTTCTTAGTAAGGAAGGTTCTTCCAAGGTGGGGGGGGTTTGTGAGGATATAAGGTCGGACAATGGCTAGTATTTTGCCAACAACCTTTTTAAGGAAATAAAACCTCCTGGGAATAAGCCACAGGCTATGAACAGTGTACCGGCCGCAGGCAAACAGGATTGTCGAGAGACTAAACAGCTTACTATCAGAATGCTTAGCAAAGCTAACATCCTCATTGTGCCAAAATTGGCTTTATTGCCTCCCAATCAGCACTTTTTGCTCTTTGCAAATCAGCCAGTGCAGATGACCACTTGACTCTGCATGAAATTGTAACTGGTAGGAGGATACATGCGCCTGTCCCTCCTGCGCGTCCATTTTCGGATGCTAATTCCACACCAGAGGTTCTAGGAGCAGAAATTGAAAAGTACTTGACTGAAACGACCAATGTCCTCAAATACATTTCCCGCTAGGTTCAACATGTTGGCCAACCATCGTTGAAGAACAGACAAGTACCCGCAGAAAGGAGGCATTTCTGCATGCACAGTTCCTTTATCCAAGGGATAGCATTTTCCTCTGTAAGATCATACGAAAGTGGCAGGAGCCTAGGTTTTGTGGTCCCTACGAGGTTGTATAATCAATGCCTACAGTCGTAAAGGTTAAAGAAAGGAGGCCATCGACCCATATAACCGACGTCCGCAAAGTCAACAGCAGCACAGCGGAAGAGAGAAAAGCCATTGATAGGGAGTAGGACTCAGTTATCATGGACTTTATTTTCAGCTTTTAGAATGTATAGAAAGCCCAAAAATTAAGATATTGGGCAAGTGAGCATTTAGGGGAATGGGAAGAAAATCTAAGCTCGATATGAAAGTGATAGTGGTAGGATCGATTTGTCTTTGTCTTCCATCTTCTTTATTTACTCTGGTTCTTATTGCATAAAGGAAATTAAGGTATAACAGCTCATAGTGTAAGGGAGACACGCACCAAAAGAAGTATATCTAATATTGAAAGGCTCCACGACTCCATTGGGGAAGGAGGAGACAGCATCTGAGAATGTGTGGTACAATGAGATGAAGAGGGTGGGGCGAGGGAGCACCAAAGGCAGTTGCTATGTGTGCTCGCTAACGTCGCACATCGCAGGGATACCAAAACAATTCTTGCCACAAGTAGAAGCTGAGCAGGGGAGTTGCCTGATGCATCTATCTCTGTGCAGAACTAGGGGGCTATTTCACGGACACACAGTAGAAATGCAACGTGTAGATGAAGGGTAAGAGGTGTCTGAAGATAATTATATCCGACTTGAAGAATGGCCTGGGAAGAAACTACAAAGCATATCATAGAATATAACACCAAAGGGGCGCAGAGGGGGAAACCTGTGGCTACTGTTAGGCAGAATTATATGCAGTACCCTTTGGGAACACCACACACAATTAGGACTACAAGTGACAGTACAAATGTACCTTTGGTACAAGCCTGTACTACACAGTAAAGTGGTAGTGATGGCTGAGCAGCTGGACTCATCTCAAGAGTAAAGTGAGCGGTAGCAATAGTTACACAAAGGACAGCAATTACTATGATTCAAACAAACACTGACTCAAGGTGTTTGAGTAAAAGAATATCCATTTATATACACATCAGTTATTAAACATTTCACTATTATCAAGCAGTAGAAAAATCACGGTCTTAATACACTACACCACACCCAATAGATTCTGGACAAGTTAGGCTCAAATGAAGTGTGAGCAAAATTGCACTCCAGTAATTTAAAAAGGGAGGGAAAGAAAGTTAGGCAGCAATTGAGCAGCACCAACAAGTAAGAAGGGCAATCTAGAAAAAGGAACTACAGTGAGGAAATCAAATTCAAGGGGCCTGGTCCAAAGTCAATGGACCAAAGACTTTGCAGAGGATCACACAGTTCAGGGTAGTTCGCGGTTAAGTCTTTGCCAAGAATTCACAACGAAGTTGGTCGGACGAAAAGTAACTAAAGAATAAGGAAGGACAAGCCCTCGGATTGGCGAAAGATTTCACACACTTTCACTGCGGCTGGACGAAACGAACAACCGGGTTAGCACAGTACCTTTAGAGCAGAAGAATGCTGTAGCTGCGGCAGACGTTCCCGGCAGGTCCTGCAGGCTAACGGTTCCTGAAGCGACTGTCGGACTGACAAGGAGGAAGACTGGAGGGTCCTGCACTGCCCAGGGAAGAAACCAGCAGCGGAGCAAAGCGACGAAATAAAAGGTGCGCTCCTTAAAACCCAAGCAGGGTCTGATCCTCCTGGATATCCGGTTCACTATAGCTCTGTACAGCAAATTCGACCAGAGGAGGGAGGCCTGGCTCGTAGTTTGGCGAACTGGTTGGTCCCACCAGCTCAAGGGGAGAAGATTCCTTGCAGATCTTCCCCGTCATCGAAGTTTTGAGATTCGGACCTGCAGCAGGACTTCACCGGGAGGTTGTCGTGTTAAGGGTCCTCTTCTTCCAGCTTCTCTTCGGTTCTATCTTTCCCGTGGCGACTCCGACATCCAAGCCCAAGCGACCTCTTTTTTTTAAATGCAGTTTTCCCCCATTCACACAGCCAAGCTGTCAATCACAGCAGGGTGGCTGTCCTGCCAGGACAGTCACCACAGCCAATCATACCAGAGTGCTACATGGGTCCCCAAGGAGACCATGTGCAGGGAGTCTCAAAACCCTCCCTCACATCCTGTCCCCCTCAGGCGCCTAAGGAGGGCTTCTGGGCAGAAGCCCGCCAAAGGTTGGTAAACAAAGGAATCAAACCTGGTTTGGTGCGCAGAGAAAAAGACAAGAAAGACTTTCACAAAAAGAAATGGTTCCTGGTGAGTTTATTCGCCATATACAAATATATAGGGGCCAGCGGGTTTGAGTTCGAGGCTACCAAGATAGCCTAAAACACTACCAGGGCTATTTAAGATAACCGCGGTAGGAAAAATAGGGTAGTTACCACTGCCACCAGCCAAATCATAATGAAAAGGGAACAAAACAATGTTCCATGAGAAACAGACAAAAAGGGATAAATATTAACCCTTTCAAGAACTCTATGTAAGAGAGTTTGTCCTGGGTCTGCGAGTTAAAAAGACTAATAAAGTCAATGGCAACTTTACATGTTCTGGGATACAGTAGTCAGTCCCAGAAAATGGAGTCGGAGTTGGGAAGTCTGAAAAAGACAACCCTGTGTCACTGCACTGAAGGTGCTGTGTAACACAAATTAAAAAGATGATGCCTATGGAGTTGGTGACACTCCACAGTCTATGAACACAAAAATGTAAAACACACACAGAAAAACACATGTAAAAGTGGGAAGAAAAGGCTCACACTACCAGTTGAAAAAAATAAATCCTAGAAATCCAGCAAAGCTGCTGAGGGACTCAGTAGGTAAGGGAAATTAGCCATTCTGGAGATTTCTCTCTAACACTAACCGCAGGAGAAAATTTTGCAAGAACTCGACGGGCATGATATACCATGGTGCCACACAAGGCCCCCGATGTGAATAAAGTGTTCAGTGTTTCACGACGGGAAATGGCAAAGATGGATGGGGCAGTGCCGCACAGAAGGGCTGGTGGGGTACGAAGAAAGGGTAATGAAGAAAATGGAGAGCGAATGCAGAGGAATATGGGATGTCAATGTACGTGCTGTGACATGGATTGATGAAAAACACCCCTGTCTACATCAAACCACTGACGCTGTATTCTTTGTGTTTGAGTGATGTGGCAGGATTGGTATGCTATGCTACATGATACTCATACATTTAGGTTTCAGATCCTCCATTTTGCCTTTCTCTCGGTTTCTCTCTGCCTCCCTCTGCACTCAACTCCTCTGACATGCCCAAATCCCTCCTGGAGCAGATTAGACGAAGACCCCCGTAACAAGGGAAAGCAACACATCAGACCGTATTGTTCACTTGCTCTCTACAAGTATAGCATTAGCATAATATAGGGTAGATAACAGAAGGGTTTCTGTGAATGCCACTTATCCATAGCACAATATGATGTACCCAGCTGATGTCCCCGCCAAGGCTTCATCACAAGATTACACGTGAGATGCTGACCGCTATTGCTAAATGTCTGCAATTTCATGTGAAGTACCTCCCACTAATGTGCAAATGCTATAATATATTAGTGATTGCATTGGATATGCTATATAACCTGCGCTCCAAGGGCTGTCCCTAGAGAGCTCAGAGTGTGGACTTCCCTCCACTTGCCTATGCTGTATTTTCCTGCTTAATCGGCGGATTGCTCTGCATTTACTATCTAATACAAAAAGCTTGGTTTACCCATCAGTCTGTGTCTCATCTCCATTTGTTGCATGCCGAAGCTTAGGCCAAAAGGGAACCTTGGGGAGGGGCTGCTTTAGCTACTACAGATGGTGCCATGACTCTAGCCTACCTGCAGCTCTGCGGGTTGCCCTCGACCATGACGCATAGCCAAGTACACACCAAGGTCTTCAACATACAAGAGGTCTCTTTTATAAGCATGGAACACATGGTGACTGCGAAGTTGCCAAATCTGGGGTGGGGGTCTAGAGGTGGGCCACAGAGGATCTCCAGCACAGGGCACAGCTGTGAACATGTTCCACTTGGGCTGATCCTGCCACTTATCCTCAGTCACTCTGTTTTTCTCGGCATTGCACTATATTTTGACTAAACGTTGATTTGCCATGTATGTGCGGCCTATCGATTTACACTGGTATATTTTGCATTTGTCTGTAATTGGGTAGATAGCTGCACCGCAGATATTTTTAGCTCCGTCTGTCACATTCATCAGGTCTGCCATGCTTCTGTCTGTCTTACTGCTATGTTTGCTGGCTCCAGTGGAGAGCTCGAATTGAGTGCCCACAAATGTAATTAGTGCAGCAGGTTTTCCTGTGCATAGCTATATTATCTGTGCCATCTCCAAGAGACCATTAGGGTTACAAATCTGTGTACAGGGCTGTTGACAGGCAAGTTCAAGAGGAACAGGTAGAGTTCCCATATTTTAGCAGAGCAGCTCGCTGCAGACGCAGAAAGAACTGGCAGGGTGCCTGCCACAGCACACATCAACACCAATGTTTTCCCAAATATAAAACAAAGAAAGACAAGCACTGAACTACAAATCATGGTCCTTCTGTTACATTTGGTTTTAATCTGGGTCTTGTAGTTCACAGACTCCCGCTCTTCCCTCAATGAAGATATGCACATATTAGAGGGCCTTGCTTGTACGTGTTACTGTCTATTTGTCATGTTAAAAAGGCTTCTGCTGCAGCTGATGTTTATGTTCGCACTTCTGGCAGTGATGTGTTGATTTCCATTTTTGGTTTGTCATGTTAGGTTTAACCGTTTATGTTGCTGCTCAGATTGCAGTTCACACTGTTCAGAGATGATATTTTGATTCTCATTGCTTTTTTTTGTTGCTTTTTTCAGGCCTACGGCCCCTGTGTGCCGTCACAGTCTATTTTGGGTTTACAAACTACTGGGACATGCTATTGTTTCCAGATTGAGTGAGTTTCAGAGTCACTGTGCCTGTGGTTAATGTGTGCCACCACATAACCACAACTTGTGACCTTGGTGGCTGTGCAGATTGGGGGTCCAGGTATGTTGTTGCATGGCCCCGAGGATTGGTCGCAGGTCCCGATGCATTTGCCCCTTGTTGTCCATTAAGAGTTCTTTCTCAGTGTGCTAATTTTCTGACACAAACTGTTGGTCAAGGGGTATCCGTCCAAAGTGATCAGAAATGCCTCCAAACGGGCCTATAACAACA